>NC_047052.1:37325675-37698682 GCF_011762595.2 Tursiops truncatus | reverse complement strand
GGAACAATGAGAAGCCGCCTCCCCCGCCATCCCCGCCCCGAGAGCGGACGGGGGTGGCGGCGCCATCTCCCCTCACACCCCCGCGAACACACCCCGCCCCCGGCCCCGGGGCGGCCGTCAGCCTCCCGCAACCACGCCGAGCTAACTCGCGGCCAAGCCCGCCGCTTCCGCGCCCCTCGCCACCCCGCCCGCCCCGCTCACCGGCTCCTGCCCCAGTCCCCGGCTCCGCTAGCCGCGGCCAGAGCGAGACTCTGGTACAAGTCGCCGCGGCTGCCGGCGCCGCCGCACAATATGGCGAGCCTCGGCTTCCGCAATGAAGCTCGGGAAATACAACAGGGGCCGCTCAATATTCATGAGAGACCGAGGGGAAGCCGACTCGGCCGGCGCAGCGGAGAGGGCGGGAAGGAGCGAGGGGGCGAGGGGGCGGAGGCGCGGGACTGGGACTTGCACTGCGCCGGGAGGCCCGTGGCGCGAGGGGAGGGGGCACCGCCGCGTGCTGCCAGGAGTGCCCGAGCCACCGCCCCGCCCAGGGCCGCCCGGCCCCGCCCCCCGGCGCCCTCCGCGGAGCGACGGAGCGGCCGGCCAATCTCCGGATGACGACTGCGCCACTTCGTTTTCGGCGTTCTCTCTCCTTGAGGTCTCCTGACCGTACCTGCGACCCCTATTAAGCCTCCCTGGCCGGCTGCTGGGGATCGGGTTCGGACTCCTGGTCTTGCCTGTGACTCCCTAAAACGCAACCAGTTAGTCTACCAAAGAGTATATAAAATGTGTATAAATTAAGCTACAAACTGAAGTAACAAAGTGAAAGAGTTCCCTGAACTCAAGATATACTATTGGTGAGATGATCTGTTCTCTGGAAAAGGTAACCAACGCTACCAGATAGTTAATGTGAAGGCACTTGTGGCACGAAGGAATGGACTGCACTGGGAATTGGGCGAACTGGGTTTATAGCTTCCAATGTGTCTCTAACTATGTGACTTAACTAAATTATATAATTGCTCTGGACTTTACTTTCCTCATTTGCAAAATGAGAGGATTGTGTTGAATGATTCTTAGGTCCTTTCCAGCTTTTGAATTCTGTAAAACTCTCTACAAGCAATGCCAAATAAATGGTATGAATTTACATAAGATTTTGGAAAAGCAAAGGAACCGTTCCAGCTGGTGTGTTCAGGGGAGATTTCCTGAGGAGCTCGGAGTCGAGTAGGACTGTGAGTGTTAGCTTTGGATAGGTAGAAAGAAAGAAGACAGGCATTAAAATATTAAACACAACACACTGTGTGCCCTACCTAACAATCCATTAAGGTAAACAAGAGCAAAGACAGTGACTTCAAAACTGTCACTAACTATCTAAAGCTTTAAATAAGAAATGACAATTCTCAGATTCTACCAGCCCTTCAAGGTTAAGGTCTTTTTCCAATGTGGAAAAAAAAATCAAAATAATTAGGAATGCTTCTGCTTCTACAAGGTCCACTTTCTAGAGACAGGGCAGTTGCAGAAGCATCTCCCTTCTTTGTTCACAACTGCACATGTCGTTCAATTAATGCTGCTCATAATTCAGAACGTTTTGCTCTAGTGAAAATGCTTATGAAAATAATGTGTGGTTAGTTTAAGAAATTCAATTGATGTTGAGGAAAGTGATCATTTGTAAAAAGCACAGGAACTTTATGGATAAAAGTTAAATACGGTACTTTAAAAAACTTCACAGGACAATTGATGGAAAACTTATGGGATATCTGGATTAAATGTGATTAAAAAGCTAGACCTCAGGCTAGCATCCTTAATATGAAAGACACTACTGACAAATTAATGGAACTCATTATCTATTTTATCTCTTACTCAGAAACTTGGACTCAGAGTCTTATGGGCCTTCCCTGACTACCTTAATCAGGAAAGGCTGTGTTATGGTATAGTAACAAATCTCCATGCCTTAACACAGCAGAAGTTTATTGCTTGCTCATGCTTCATGTGAATCAGACTCATTCTATTTCAGTCACTCCAGGACTGACAGAGGGCTCCAGATTGACAGAGGGCTCACCATCTTGTAGCTGTATCACCCAGAGCACAGCAACTGAGTCTCTGTGGCAGAGGAAGAAAGTGAGCAAAGAATCCCTATGAACTTTTCACAGCCTTAGCTTGGGAAGGAAACAGATCGCTGATCACATGTCATTGGCCAAAACTAGTTATATAGCCTCCTCCATCTGCAAGGGGACTGAGTCCTTGAGCTGAGGCTGAACCGAGTTCAGAAGTGGTGATATTGGTGGCCAATACTGACGTCAATCACCCTGACCCCACCAGTCAGCTTCTAGATATTATGAAAAAACTCTAAGAAGTTTTATTTCATAACACTAGCTCTCTTGAGTGGCTTCAAGAAAGGTATGCTTTCAAAACATAAACTCTCTGTACTTGTTAAGAGTTGATTATTATATAAATAGAATGGTCTTTCCATTTTTCTTCCCCTTTGTTTTAATTGTGTATTAAATCAATGTCAAGTCCATAGTCAGCCTGTCAATAGTGATTTGACATATCCAGCCTATATTCTTTTTGCTAATTTTTCGACCTGACATGAGGGATACTACCCTGAAAAACATTTTCTACTAACACCCTGCTCCTTTGTTAAATGTACTAATTGGAAGTGATAACTGTATTTTAAGCAGGAAGACATTAAATTAATACTATATAATACTAGATGAACTCTAGTTAGAAAGTTTATTTTCCCTCAAAACTTCAGAAGTAGTACTCTGTTAATCACATGGTGAATTGGGTAGACATCTCTGATCACAAAAATCATCTCTTTACTGGCTTTCTGCTATGGTAATGCTACAAAATTAGATTAGTTCAGCTCAGTCGACTTTTATTGAGCATCTACTATGTGCTAACACTTTGCCGAGTGCTTGGAATAAAGATATTAATGTAACTAGGACACAAGTTCCTTGAGAGCAGAAGTCTTGTTCACCAGCGTATACCTAGCACAATGCTTGGCATGTAATAGATGCTCCTTAAATAGGCGTTAAGAGAATGAAAGACTGAGAATCTTTGATCCCAGTGTGTATATGAAATAGAATAGTTCATATGAGCTTGGTTTGCCTCACTTTACCACTTAAAAGCAGACATTCCTGTCAAGATTGCATTTAGTCCCCAGAGGCTTTCTCTGTTTAGGCAGTGTGTCTCAAATGGAAATTCACGCCTGCCTATTCTATATCCACTCCATGGATTTCTTTTCAGCTGTGCTCCAAATATCTAATTGTTATCTGCTTATCTGAGATGAAAATTGCAGGCCACCAATAGTTTGTTAATAACAAGCTATGTATATATCACAGTTTACAGAACCCTTTTATATCCATTATTTCACTGACTCTTCAGAACAGTTCTCCAAGGTATTATTCCTAGTTCACAGAGGAGGGAAATGTGATTTCTGTGGTTAACTATCTCTCCCAAACATTGAGTTCATAAGTGGCAGAGCTGAGGCTCAAACCTAGGTAATCTGATTCCAAGTCCAGGATACATTCCATTAGGCCACATTGCCTTCCCACTCTGTGCTGCATACACAGCTCCAGCATTTTTCTTCTTTCTAATGGGTAAGCAGTCTGAGGCAAACATCTCCAGAGCTTCCTCTCAACACTCGTATTTATTCCAGTCCTCAATGTGGTCTATTTTCAAGAAGCTAGAGATAATGCTAGATATAATAGTATATGAACCTGATCTGTTGACAAAAAAAATCAGGTTTTGTTTTTGTTTTCTTAGAAAAGTTACTTTAAGAAAACAAAACAAAATTAAAACTAAAAGGTAGGTTAAAAGACTGGAATATCTTGGGATTTAATCACTATATATATGTATGTATAAATATATATATATATGTATGTGTGTATATATACATATATATATATATATAAACTGTCAAAATGTATCTTCTACCAGAATCTTTATTTGCCATCTTTTAGATGTGTTGTGCTTTCTTTGAAAGGTCAAATTAAGTAGCAACATTGTAGAAAGGCCTAAAGAGACCTATAATTCAAGGTGGCTTCAGGAAGCAGGCAACTCAAGATTTACTACCTCTTCAGCTGCAAAAATATAGCTCTAGCCACAAGCTTTAGTGAAGTTTTTTTAATTTGTATTTCAACATAGTGCATTTCTTTTTGTGACACTTCCCTTTTGGTGTTTTAGTTCATTGTTCCTTTTTATATTCCTAAGACAACCAAAATAATTGGTGCTACTCTTAACTGTTCACCTTAAACAGATTAAATGAGATGGGCTGATAGAGCTTTTGGGGAGAACTAAACAATATTGCTATTTCCCTTCTATGGAGACTTGGAATGGTATTTTATATGTCCCAGATGTGGCCACATTCTGCCTAACATCTGTTAGTGCCTTTTAGTAAAATAATGAACTAGCATGTGTTTGAAAAAAGTCAAAAGAATAAAAGTTTTCATTCTGATGCAGCACAAATAGCCAACTGTTTCTTTGTAGTTAATAATGGAGGATATTATTGTGATATCCAACTTGATATATAAAATAAAGTATGACTTAATAATTTAAAAAAAAAAAGAGGGGAAGAATCTCAGTGAATCATCAAGGCAGAAAGGCGTCAATTGTGTGGTGATTCCATCTGCCTCATTCTCCATTGCATGCAGGCTGGCTGACTCTCTCTTCAGATATTATTTTGCCCGTGTGATCAGCCTGAAGGATTGCTAAGGGGACTGTTGTGGGTAGAGAGCTAGTCATTCTTTAACTACTTAATTCTTCATTTTTACTTCTTTTAATCTAGGAAAAGAATCAATAGGTTAGGCAAGGCATGGTGTGCATTCAGGAGAGCGTAAGTCAAGAGTTAGTTTAAATTGCCTAGTGATCTCATTCCTATAATTAGGTTCTTTCAAGGTTAGAGGGGAACAGAATCGGGCAAACAGGAAAGGGGCAAAAGAGCTGCTTTCAAAAACTCAAGGTTAAAAAACTATTTTTTTATTATATAAGTTTCAGGTATACAGCATTATAATTATAATCTGTATACATTACAATGTGATCACCACCACAAGTCTAGTTACCATGCCTCACCAAACAGGTGACCCCCTTCACCCATTTCGTCCACCTTCCAACCCCTTCCCCTCTTGGTAACCACTAATCTGTTCTTATATCTATGAGTTTGTTTCTATTTTGTTTGTTCATTTGGTTTCTTTTTAGATTTCACCTATGAGTGAGATAATATGGTATTTGTCTTTGATTTATTTCACTTAGCATAATGCCTTCACGATCCATCTATGTTATTGCAAATGGCAGGATTTCATACTTTTTTATGGCTGGGTAGTATTCTATTGTAAATATATACCACATCTTCTTTATCCATTCATCCATCAATGGACATTTAGCTTATTTCCATATCTTGGCTATTGTAAATAGTGCTGAATGTACATAGGGGTATATATATCTTGTTGAATTAGTGTTTTTGTGTTCAGAAATGGACTAGCTGGGCCACATGGTAGTTCTTAATTTCTTGAAGAACCTCCACAGTGGCTGCACCAATTTACAGTCCCACCAACAGCATAGGAGGGTTTGCTTTTCTCTATATCCTCTCCAACATCTGCTATTTTTGTCTTTTTGATAATAGCCAATAGGTGTGAGGTGAAAATTTCAACTTTTAAACACACTCTTGTGCCACTGCAAGCTGGATTTGCACCATGAGCCGTGCATTTGTATGATCCTGGCTAGCGCATCAGGCTCAGTGGCTGTTCTTTATATTACCTTCATTGTCAGTAGAATTGGATCTGTGGTGTGAGTTCAAGATGTATGAGCTTTGATAAGATGCTTTGAAGGCAAACAAGAATTTCATTGTTTTTATGCTAAACATTATCCATTCCAATGTCAGAGACATTTTACCAGTGGTGATGATGGCAAGTGGCAATGGGTAAGGTAATTGAGCCATAGGGTCTTTGGCCTGGAAGTTTAGAAACCTTCAGTCTAGATACTGGAACCATTAGCCATAGAATACTTTGAGCAATTTCTGAATTACAATTCGCTACTCTTGGAGTTCAGAAAAGGCCCTGGTTTTTCCTCACAAGAACACCAGGCTGAATGCCTGTGCTGGCCTGAGTACTGTGCTAACGTGGCATTGCTCCCTGAAGCTCTCGACCCCTGGGAGGGAGGGCTGCCCATTGGTTAACGTGTCCCTTAGGAAGAGTTTGTCACACTCTTAGGCACATTTCACAGCTCTCCAAATGGTAAGACTTTCTTGAACTTTTATGTGGGCTATGAACAGACAAGAATTTTGAGGTCTTAAAGCAGAGTTACATATGATAAGGGCTGTAAACTGAGAGAAGCCAGCACATATTTGCCCTGATAATGGCTGTGAACCTAGTGCTGTGGAACTGTGGTTATATAGAGTGTGGAGGGCAAAATTGGCAATGTAATGTAAGGGCAGGGAGCCTCTCTGTGGAATTGCTGTGGAGACCCACTTACCCCCAAGGTAAAGACAGGGAGGGAGATATTAAAAGAATCATTCTCAAGCTCTGGTCTTGTGAAGTCTCCAGTGAACCAAAAGGGATGCTTTAAATAGAACATTTTTTTCCCAGTTGCAAAAGCAGCTCAGAGTCAATGTAGAGAAAATTATGGGGAGGAAAAACATGGGAAAAAACCCAAATCATCTTTAAATTCATCACCATTCACTGTCAAAGACAGACAAAGCTGGACACCAGGTAAAGTGATTAGGATAGGTTTTAAGCAGTAATATACTATTGCAATAGGGGAGAAGTCCAACATTAATTGAACTCAAGTTTAATTTGCACAGATGTAACTAGATATTTTAAAGGCAGAATGAGGGACTAAGGAGGGATGTGAGCAAGGCTCAGTACAGCCAGGGAAATGAAAAATTACAAAAAGCAGAAAATGAGGGTCAGTCAATGTGATTAGATCCTCTGGGTTTGCTAACCGGCACTTACGGAAGTTAGGTTCCTACCCTCCCACAGAGGTTGGGAAAGACGGACCCTATCTTCAGGTGTTGGCTTTAACAGTGTATACTTTTGGGAACCTTGAGTTTTCTCAGGCAGGATCTTTTTTTTTTTTTTTAATGTACATGTGGGTTTTGGGTTTTTTTTTTTTTTATTAGTTTCTGCTTTATAACAAAACTGTAATGAGGTATCACCTCACACCAGTCAGGCAGGCTTTTTAAAGGGGACTAGGATCATCCTAGGGATGAGGCCTTAAGCTGTTAGAAACTATGTTATTGTTCATTCAAGTCCTTATAGGCCAAGGTTAAGGCTAGTGAATAAGAGGGTCCAGAGGAGCCTGGCAAGAATTTGGTCAAAGAGAGAGTCCTTATCATAACGTTTCAGAGTGGGAGCTTTCAGTATGTTTTCTGTGTGAGTGTGTGTGCATGCATCCACAAAAATTATATTCTCCTATATATTTCTGCAGCTGGCTTACTCCACTCAGCAATTTAGCATTGACATATGTCTATAGCAAACATTCTACCCCATTACTGTATTTATGGAATTATGACTATAGAGAATTTCATGCTTTGGAACAAAATTGAACTTCACCCTTCTTGTTGGACATTTCGGTTCCTTTTCACAAGCATAAATGACTCTGCCATGATTATCCTTAAGCTTCCCTCTTTGTATATTTCTGATGATTTCCTTGGGATAAATTTCTAGGAGTGGAATTGCTGGGGAAAAAGGCATGCAGTTCCATTTACATTGGTCACTGCTCTGTCCACTTTCTCCAGACTGTCTCCTCTATTGCCACTGCTTCAAATGTCCTTGCTATGCCAAATGACCTGTAGCTTCAGGGCACTCTAGGGGGCCAATAATCTCCATCAGACATCATGTCGCAGCCACTTTAGTGTGGACATGCTGAAAATGGAACTCAAAACCCTTCCAACCCTCGTCCTGAATAACTCCTCTTTCCAGAGTGTGGAATCGCTGTTTGCCAGGTGGTCAAGACAGAAATCTTAGAGTCACTTTAGTGTCTCCCCCTCCCTTGCTCTCACATCCCATAAATCACCAAGTTCTGGGAATTCTTTCCCATAAGGGTCTTGAATCTGTCCACATGCTTTCATTTCATCTGATACCACCCAAGCCCAATCCACTGGCTTGTGTCAATGGGTTTCTTTAAGAGATTCCTAAACCGTAAGCCATCTTGTCAGAGATAAATCAGCCTGATAAAAACTTTCAAACCAATGTGATGAGGACATAGAGGATTTGCTCTCCTAGGGATTTACAACTTAAAAGAGGACTCAAACCATGCTTAACCTGAAGAATGATGAGCTATTGGGCTAATTTTGGCATTTGGTGTGTAAAGATTTTTGAGATAAGGATCCTCCTGGTTTCCTCAGACTGAATCACTTGCTTCATTTACAGTCCAGGCTGGCTCTGTTCCCTCATTTTCTTTCTTTGAGACAGCATCCAGCTCTGAGTCACCTAGCTAGGGTCTTTGGCAGCAGCAAGGCCACACCATGGCTCTGTGCCTGATTCCCCCCACCCATGAGCTTCTCCTCTGCCAGCTGAGAGACCCACACACAGGCTAGATTCCACTCCCTCCATGTCCCCAGGCCTGGCTCAAGTCCTGAACAAACTAAGTGCTTACGAGGTATGCGAAGGAATTTATGATACACTCGGGCCCACTCCGTGCTGGGGACCTGGCCAAGGTGAGAAGTGGGGCCAGAATCCCTGACCTCCCTCCAGACTTGAGAGATCAGACAACTGTTCATATAAGGAAGTGCCAGCCACTGGCAGGAAGACAGCTGTGGCTTTAGGCATATGGGGTGAGCACAGCCACTTGCCATTTCTCCTGTCTCTATTACCTTCTCAGCAGCATTCAGCCAATAGTCAGGGACTCAACAACACATGTATTCAGGCCATATGCTGCTTGGTGAATGTGCTTATATATGACTAGCTATCCCCAAACCAGGGGACATAAATGCAGATGTGTATTAGTTTTCTAGGGCTACATAACAAACTGCCACAAACTTGGAAGCTGAAAACACCACACATTTATTATCTCCCAGATTCTGTGGGTCAGGAGACAAGCAAACCTTATGTGAATCCTCAGCGGCAAGGTCTCTAACAAAGCTGCAATCAAGGTGTCAGCTGGAGTCTCGTGTGAAGGCTTGACTGGGGAATGTTGTCGGCGGAATTTAGTTTCTCGAGGGCTGTTGGACTAAAAGCCTCAGTACTAGCTGACTGTTGGTCAGGGGCCATCCTCATTTCCTTGTGGCATGGACCTCTCCCACATGGCAGCTCATTTCATCGAAGCATGCAAGCCAAGAAGGAAATAGAGTCTACCAGAAAGATAGAAATCAGTCTTTGTAACCTAATTTCAAAAGTGACATCCCACCATCTTTACCTCTGCTGTATTCTTTGCATTAGAAGCAAGTCACAGGTCCCACCTAGCCCAAGGAGAGGGGATGACACAAAGGTCTGAACACCAGGAGGTGGGTATCACTGTTGGTCATCTTAGAGCCTGTCTGTCACAAAGCAGGTGGCTGGTAATGCTCTCATGGATTCAGCTGAACAATTCTGCCCCCTGGAGTCTGATGCTTCATCATGTGCTCTCCTAGCCCCCAGAAATTTAACTTGCCTGCTCCCCCTGCTAGTTCAGGAGCTCTTTAAGGGAAAGGCCTTTGTATCTCTCATCCTATGTGAGTGTCCCTAGGGTAGGGCCTACTGACTCTCAGGTACTAAATACACACTTGGTGGATGACTATGTGGGGAGCTGAGATCAGAGCAGAGCCATGGCCCCTGCCTGCATGCCCAGCTCAGCCAGAGCAGGAGTTGATGGTACTGAGGACAGACTATGCAGGGCTGTGCTCTGGGGTGTGCTGTTTCTTTAGATGCTTCTGCAAAGCCCATCTCTCCAGGAAACCTGGTTCTATTAGCCTAACTAACTCCAGCCTCTAATCTTTTCTAAACCACTCACTCAGGTTTCCCTGCCCTGATACTGACAGTGTTTTCAGGCTTTGCTTTCCAGCTTAGAATCAGAAGCAAGGAGGTTCCCTCTTCTTAAATGCCTACCACTCCGCCCTCCCCTGCTCCCCACAAAAATGTGAATACCCACAGCATGATGTCCCAGCCCCTCAGCCCCAGACAATGTATGTTTTCATACTATTGCTACAGTGGTACTTCCCAGTGTTCTGAATTTTCAAGGAAACTTGGAAATCTGTACTTTTATGTACACTTTTCCCATTTTTTAAAATGTGTGCAAGTAAAACAAACACATCTGCTGGCTGTATTTGGCTTTGGTTATATTGTGTGTTTACACAATGACTGCACTTTACTCTTGGATCTTTGCAACTGGACCACAGTGGCTGCCACAGCGAGTGTTCCTGAACTGCTCAGCAAATGGTTCTCCACAAATGGCCACTGGGCTCACATGCTCTTTGGGTGGGGATGGGGGGTACCCACTCTGAAACTCTGCCAGAAAAGCAGCCACTGCTTTTGTTGCTGTCCTTTGGAGTGCCCCCGCGAGAGCGCCCCTTTGGGAGTGGTTGTGATTCGCTGGTCCTCAGCACCATCTTGGTAAATTGTAGAACTGCTCAGCTTTCAGCAAAGTGAATGAAGGATTAAGAAGTCAGTTTCTGAATCTCTGAGAAGCTGCACAGAAACAGCACTAACAGGTTTATTTAGGTCCACACTCACAAACAAGTCAAAATGCATTTGAATAATTCAAAATCCAAAATGAGTTAAAAATAGTGCTGGGGACAAAACAGCCAGCACAGCAAGTCCATTAGCGGCTGATCCACATTAATGACCTCTAATGAGCTTGGCTGCCAACAGCAGGCGTTGGAAGTTGGGAGACGCCAGATGCCATCACTGCACAGTCCCTCTGTGCTGGCCTGGCCTCAGGACCATGTACAACCATCCATGTCACTGTCATTTCAAAGAGTAGGCAGCACTGACTTTCAGCCAGGCTCGGGAAACCTCTCTCAGAATATTTGAGCTAATGTGGGCAAGAGAAATTCTGGGGATCAGAGTGGTGGGGCCATTCTTTGCTTGCTGACCTCAGGTGGGGTGATGGACTTTTCTGGCATAAAAAGAAAAAAAATGAATGGAAACCAAACTCTGGGACAAAGAAGAGTTTGGTTTTGGCAATAGAAGCTGATGGAGAGACCCCATGACCATGCTTCCCAAGTCAGTAGCAATGAAAGATCAGGTTTTTATTTCACATCAGTTGCAGACAAATACTTTTGCAAAATAAAATAAAAATTGAGTTATGAGAAAAATGAGATTTTTTTTAAAGCCATGCAAAATACAAGCCCCCAATTTTTTATTAGTAGACTGAATAGTCGTACTCTGTTACTCTGTCAAGTTGATATTGAGGTTTCTAAACTCTCCAACTTCAGTATTTCATCACAGTCACACTCGGGCAGGAGCAAACCACAAGGCTCACCCACCTCCGGGCTGTCCCACTTCGTGTTCTTGCTGGGCTGTTCCCCCTGCTGGGAATTATCCTTCCTCATCCTGTCCTTCCCCACACCAAATGAGTGCCCATGAATGTCCTCTCAGCCCAGAACTGTGCCCCTGAGTGTCCACATCTGCCTCCTCCACTCACCCCCAAGGCTGCTGCTACACCTGGGATCCACTCCTCACCTGGGCGCACCTAGCTCCTCCTGGCTGGGGCCATGCCCTCCTACTCTCCCTCCACAAGGATGCTAAAGAGATTAACTTCTTAAAACATGTGTCTGATTATGTCACCTGCTGGCTAAAGTCCTTCAGCAGCTTGCAGGCAACTACAGTGTCGGTCCCAAGTACCCAGTTGTGGGCTGAGGCTTCCACAGACCTGGCTGCCTCCCTCCTGGCCCTATCCCCAGCATGCCTGGACAACACCAGGCCTCTTGCTGCACCTAAGTGGGCTCTGTCCTCCTGCCTTGAGCCCTCACTGTGCTGCTCCTCTGGCCTGGTCTCCCTTCCCCTCCCTCTTCTTCTGTCTCTGTAGGATTTCAGACCCAAGGTCAGGTGCTCCCTCCTCTAAGAGGTCTTCCATGACATTGGAGGTGGAGCTGGTAAACCTGGCTTCCTCACCCCCTGAGTGGGACAACTCCAAGGCATGTTCTACCAGCCTCCTTCTGAGCAGGCGGGACCCAGGCCCTGGGGGTAAACCTGCCTGGTGTCCCCACTCCCTCTCGGGTTTCTGGTCCTTACCTTCCACACAAGAGATCTGCTCTCAGGCTTTTTGTCTCAGGTCTGTTTCTGGGGACCCATGACCAAAACTCAGTGGTTGCTGCGCTCCTGTCACAGTCTAGTGCCAGAGGCAGGAAAAGTGCATCATTACAAGTGGTAACAAAGAGTCAGGAAAACACATTGGGGTAGGAAAAGAGTATTGCATTGAGCTGTGTGGGTCAGAGAAGGCCTGCGAGACTAAGTGACATTTACAAATTTGCAATCCCATGTAACAGAGTGTCAGTATCAGTAGAGGCCGTGTGGGGACTCAGGAGGAGGAGGAGAGGCCAGACCTATTTGGGGTCAGGAAAAGTTTCACAGAAACAGAGACTGAGTTAAGTGGTGTCAAGTGTTGACAGCTGAGCAAAGCAGAAATAGCCTGCGGTGGCGTGGCTGGCACAAGGGCTGCCATGAAAGCCACTGTCCGTGAGGCACATCTCTGTGCCAGGCCCTGGGCTGTGTGTGTCACGTGCCTCACCTCACTAAATGCCCACAGCAACTTTCTGGACCATCCTTAGTTTACAGAAGAGGAAACGAAGGCTCTGTGCAGAGCCAGGGTGTGGAGTCTGGGACAGAGAGACAGGATGGATCACAGCCATCACTCTTCGTGACTCGATTTAGATTTGCTCAAGGTTCCTAGTGAGCCGACGCTGCACCAGGACCTTTGCTGGATCATTTGTACCTGGTGCTGTGTCCTAGGCTGAATCTTTCTAGATTAAGCATTAATAATATTTGTCTTATGCAAATGTGCTTGTGTTGGGTGAGATGTGAATAATTTACGTGGCTGTGAAGGTGTCACACCATAGATGTTGGGGACAGAACGCTGCTCATCTCCTTGCTGCGTCAGTATGGACAAGCAGCCCCAACATGTTCCGAACTGAGAAATGGCTGCCTTGGCCTCCCTGCCACCTGCTGCCAAGGAACAAAGATGAATGGGAGGCAGGGGGACAGGCAGAGGCAGAAGGAGTGAGCCCTGGGGCTTGAGTGGCACACAGGCAGAAACAGTACCTCCACCCTGCGGTGCACTGCCCCATCCCCACCCCCTCTCCAGGAAGGCTGGACCTCTTCTGCCCAGTCCTCCGGGAAGCTCCCGGACTGCAGCTTGCAGTGATGGCTCTCTGCCTCTCCACCTCTTTACATCTCTGTCTCTATCACTATTTGTCTCTATCTCTTTCTATCTCTGTCTCTGTCTGTTTTTCTCAATGTCTCTCTATTTCTGTCTCTGTTTTTTTCCTGCCTGTAACTGTCCCCATCTCTTTGTGCATGTCTCTGTCTGTCTGTCTCTCTGTCTGTCTGTTTCTCTGTGGCCCTTGACCATTCTGTTCATCTCATACCACTTTGGAGACTGTGGCCCTCACAGGTGGCCAGATTCATCATTATTGGCTCAGGTCTAATGGAGCCTCCTTCCACTGGATGTGTCCCCCAAAAAGTGTAGGTTTTCCTGAAAGCATAGCCGGAGACAAGGCCTTGGGAGGTGGAGCTGGGAAGTAGGAGCAAGGTAGCAGGCCAGTAGGAAAGGGAAGAAAGAACATTCAACCAAAAGTGAATTCTGGTGGGCAATGGGGCTCAACCTTGTAGAAGTGTCCCTGAGAACACATGTGCCCTGTGCCTGGGACTCACCCTCTGTGAAGGATGGGGCCTGCACATACCTGCCTCCTGGGGTTGGGAACTTTGCTGTACTCTGGGTTTCCCTGGGAGCAGCTTAGGGAGCACCACAAATTTGGGGAAAGGCTGAAGGCAAAAAAGTCCAGAAACTCAGGAGAGCTGCTCCCCAGATGCAGCTTGAAATCTGAGCTGGACTCAGGCAGGGCCAACACCTGGTACAACTCACTGTTGCCTGCAGAACAACATCCACACCATCAGTGTTGCATTCAAGGCCCCACAACATGGGCCAGTTGACCCCTAGTTGCTACTGCTCCCTGGTTGCAGCCAAGGTGGCCTGATCCCTTGGTCCTCATAGCTCTCGTGCTCAACCATCTCAGCCTTGGCTTCACCATGTCCTCATGCTGGGATGTCCCATCCTCCACTGCCCTCTCTCTGCATCCATCTAATGCCTGTACATCTTTTAAACCGCACCTCTACCAAGAAAGCTTTGGGAGCCTCTCTAACCCAGTGTGAACTCTTGGCTCTGCCCTCAGGGTCTAAACTGCCAATTTGTCATGTATTAAATGTATCTTCTACATTTCTTGTTCACTTCTTTTTTTCAATTAAATTCCTTCAATATTACCTACCTTCAATTTACCAGACATGATGCCAGGGAGAGGGGCATGGAGATAGGCATCTGCCCCCCAGGAGCTGACAGTACACTGGGCATCTAAGTGCAGGTAGAGCCTGAGTTCTTTATTGCAAGAATTGTCTTGTTATCCTGTGGTGTCTAGAACTCAGCACGGTGCTGGCCCACTGGATGTGCTGCTGTTTCACTCTGAGTGTGTAGCTTCTCCCTTTTCCCATTTAGTCTAAATTCCTCAAATGAAATGGCACTTTGCCAAACCTTGCCTCAGTCCCATGGTCTTAGGGATTGTTGGAGTTTCCAGGTCCTACTATGAAAATCCTCTAGCAGCCTGGGCACCCGAGTGGTTGCCATTGGCCCTGTCGTAGAGACTGCAATGGAGACGGACAGGTGACCCACCAGCGGGACAGGTGATAATTCAGCACCAGGCAGGTCCATCAAACCCTCCCTGAGGGGTAACTGCATTCTCCGGGCTGTCGGCAAACCCTTCCTTCATCTGGCTGCTGAGAACCCTCCCATGCCGGCTTCTTTGGAGTCCTGGCACTGCACAGGCCCTCTGGGAGGCTGCAGGGATGCTGAGCCTCATTCCATCATCAACATCATTGTCCCCTGGTCAGATGTCCCAAGACAAGTGCTTACTTAGCAACTACAAGGAATGTGTTCTGAATCCAGAGGAAACCTGGTAGTTTTGTCTTTCTGCCAATCCTCAGTGCAAGCTAAGATGAACTTTAAAGGAGTCGGTCAACTAAAGGCTCTGGCTAATGAGCTGGGAGAATCTGATTTTTTAAAGTTTTAAATTGTGAAATACATTCTATCTTAAAGTATATACAATGTATTTAAAAGTTAAAGTCATAAAATGAGGAGCCATATACCACCCATCCAGTTGAAGAAATAGAACATCACCCTCTGTGTCCCTCCCAGCTGCATTCTCTTCCCCCTCCGCCCTGAGGTGATAGTTACCCTGAAGTTTGTGTTTACTATTCCGTACTTTTCTTTATAGTTTTATCACATTACATGCATTCCTAAGTAGAATTTAGTTATGCCCATTTTTAAAATTAAAATGTTCCTACAGTATATGTGTTTTGTAACTTATTGGTTTTGTTCCATATTTTTAAAAAATTTGCCCACACTGATGAATATGGCTGTAGTTCATTTATTTCCACTGTTACATAGTATTCCACAACATACATTTAAGTATGCATTTATCCAGTTTGCTGTCAATGGAGATTTGGGTTGTTCTCACTTTTTTTGTTTTTGAAAGCCATGCTGCCAAGAACCCATTTGTACATGGCTTCTGGGGTACATATGCAAGTGCTCTTCTTAGGGCAGTTGTTCTCAACACCAGTACCCCCTTTTATGACAAATATTTTGTGATGTTCTTTTTACTATCTTGAAATGAATTTCTTAGATCCTGTACTATAGTGTACCTACCTTTGAACTTCAGGAAATCAACCTAATGCTCTAGCTGTAATATAAAAGAGAAATAAAACAAAGCAATTAATAATAAAAGATGGCTGTACCAAAATGTAAATTTAGGGGAACAATTACACCAGGAGCCAGAATAATGATGTCATATTCTTGTACCTGTATGTAGAATCACCATGATTTTTCCAGCTACAAGTGCAAACAGACAGAGGTGCTTTGAATTGGTGACCCAAATACCATGTGCAAGGTTCCCAATAGAGAGATGATTTTCTGAACTGTTGACCAATTCTTGGCAAAGTTGCAAGCAGTAACAACATAAAACAAGCTCTTCCTTCAATTTAGAAGGTAGTTGCATTCCTAGAAAATTCAATATGTTAAAAGCCATGAAAACAACTAGTTTTATACATATATATATGTAAAACAAAGTTAGAGTTAGATTTCAGGATCAGATAAGTACGAACACATGCTCATCTGCATTAATTATGTGGTCACAAGGGATGCAGGTTGCTTCATCTGTGTGTGGGACTATCCCAGGAATTGTACAACACCTAGCATTCCTTGCCCTACCTACTAAATGCCAGTAGAGTCCCTCACTCTTTGTGACATCCACAGGTTTCCAAAACTCCCCCTAGGGTGTGGCAATGACCCTGTTGGGAACCACTTTTCTAGGTTGTTTATTTAAGAGTGAGAGTGTGGGTTAGAAAGTAAATACATATTTAACTTAGGGAATCACAAATCATTTTCCAGGATGGTTAAATCAATACACTGTTCTGGTATCAGTGCATGAGAATTTCTGTTGTTTTGTTTCCTTACCTACACTTGAAGTTGCCAGACTTCTACCGTTTTGCCTGTCTGATGGGCGCAAAATTATTTTTCATTGTAGTTCTTAGCTTCTCACGTGGTTAAGCACTGTTTATATGTTTATAGACCATTCATGTTTTTTCTTCTATGAAATTGACCTTTCATGTCATATGCCCCTGTTTTCTTATTTATTTGTAAGGGGTTTTTATTTGTATTGGATACTAATTACGTGTATGCAAATATATTCTCCCAACTGGTGGCTTTGTGTTTTTACTTGTTTTATGGTATCTCTTGATGAGATATTTGTAATTTTAATTTCATACATAAACATATATGAAGTTATTTAGCCTTATAACGTTCTCTTGGGAAGGGACCATCCAGTGGGCTCAGAAAGATCCCTATTTGTCTGTGTTTCTCTGTCTTAGTGAAATCTATCACTCCTCTCCTCCACCTCCCCCACACATATGCACTTTGCAGTTTTTACATCTATGAGGCAGATTTCCTTGACATCCTTAAAATAGCTATTGACATGGTGGGATCCTGCTCTGTCTATTGGCCTCAGTGTTGATTTAACAGCTGGCCCTTGATGAATATGGAATAGAAGTGCTTAAAAGCAGAGCTGCTTCTGACTCCAGATGCCCTGTGGGGAAGCAGGGGTCTTTCTGGGAATTCCAGAGTTTACTGATCCCTCAGAATCATCCATCCAGTCTGACATAGATTCTGAAGGAGGCTATTAGGCTGTAACGTCACAGTCTCCAGATATGTAACAGGGAAAGTTAATAAACTGAGAGAGACCTTTGCATCTTGGCCTCACCTTCCAGCCCCAGCCTTCCCATCTCTGCAGTGAAATTACCCCCAAGAGAGCTGGGTAGATGGATGAGTTGGTGTAAAGCAAAAGTCTGTTGAAGTTGGTGTGAAGGCAGGTCCCACCTGTTTTTCCCTCTAAAGTTTTATCTCCTGGTGGGTAAAAATGTAAAGAAAGTTGGCCAGTTACAATGATACAGAACTAGAGGGAGACAACTGCTTCCTGTGTAAGCAGTCAGTTTTAGTCTCTTCCAGAGGTACTGGAATACTTTATAAGGTGACTTTTCCCAACCTTGGCCACCCAAAGGCCCATCTTACCTCTGGAGTTGAGGGCTGGGGCCCACCAGAGCTGGCTGCAGTATGTGTCAGCATCAGATCTCTCTGACCCCCGACTCTAGGTGAGGGTCTGACCAAGCCTTTATAAGATCAGAGATAATTAGATGGGTTTGTGCTTAATGCATTTTCCAGTCAATGCAACAACTTGAGGGCTAATTTGTGGAAATTGAATATGGTGACAAAATGCTGCATTAAAACCTTGCTTATCCTTATAGATTAAAGTTAGTGTTGGGGGTGGATTTGCAGCTGGCTTGAGGAGCCCACAAGATAATAAAGTGGAAGAATTCTCTTTCCTCTTTCCTTGTGCACTGAGAATGTTCATGAAGGTAGGAGGAGGGCTGGGGAACTGAAGGCTCTTCCCAGGGAGGAGGTAATAGCATTCCCTCCTGTATATACCAAGGCATTGCCTCTTCCTTTCTGTTCCAGTGACAGGACACAGACTCTTTGGTCTCCTAATGCCTGCCCCCTCCAATCCCACCACTCAATAATGAGATCTGAGAATATGTCTTAACGTCAGAGCTGAATTCCAGTTTCCAAGTGAGCCAGTTCTCTAAAGCAAGGCCCCTTCCTAGTGGGCCTGACCCAAATGGCCAGTGGTTTCCACACTCCTACATTTATTTCTGAGCAGAAAAGACCCTTAAATCTGAGCACCTATCCTTGGGCTCTGATGCTAGAAGGATGGTCCCGCAGATCTGTGTTACTGTTCTCTAAAAGGCTTTAAAATACAAGCTGACAGAAACCGACCCACCCGACCCATCCCCTCAAAAAGCCCCACAGAAAACTTGAAAGCCCTTTGCAAAGCTGCTCATCAGAGAACAGGTGGAGGGGAGAAATGCTTGTTTTATTGCATTTTGTTTCTGCGGGCCAGGGAGATTGTCAAAGAAGAAAGCCTGAGCGTCTTTGTGGTTAGAATGAAAGACAGCATCTGGCAGAGGAAATGCTCCCTGATAGGACATGGGTGCAAATGCTTCCTTACAATTCTAATCAAGGAGTGTTCTCGTTAGCATTCAAGATGGCTGGGATGATAAATTATATGAATAATTTTAGTTCTTTGTCAGGACTTGGATGATATCTTCCCGCAACACATCTGTAGCTGTGCATATTTAATTACTAGCTAAAGAAAAACCAGGAGGCATGCAGCACGGACACATCCTTATGCTGCAGAATGACACTTGCATTTGATGGGGCATACGTTAGAGAAACAAATGAGATAGCAAACTCCTCAGCAAGGGCCCTTCTGGGAGCCTTGGGTGAGCAGAGGACCAGGTCTGTCACTTTTAACCTGGAAACAAGAAGCAGGCTTCGATCTGAGCAGGGTTAATTTGTGGGGCTGGGGCTGGGTCACTACAGCTGCCACAGTTTCTTACCAGGCTCCCTGCAGACCAATTTTGCATTCCCAAGTTCAGACAAATAATACATGATGACTATGACAAGTTTGAACGTTTAAGTATGCCAAGCATTATGTGACTACTTCATAAACGTCACTGGTATGACCAGCTTTATCAACTTCAGGGACAGTACGTGGAAAAATAATTTAGCTAAAACTCTACATGTTCTCTTTGGTGTAAGGAAAAGAGTCATTGTTATTTGATAATTTATCACTTGAAAAGCCATAATATGACAATACTCTGGCCCTTATAAAATTAGTCACCACTGAATATCCCCCTTAATTTAACACTGGTCTGTCTCTATTCTATTTTGTCATTGCTTTTCTCCACTAACTTTCCTGCTCCTTGCTGGCTGTTGTAAACCTCTGATTAAAAAATGCAAATGGTTCAAGGTAAAATTACAGATCTTGGGACTGGAGGAAAATTTGGTGAAGTTAATGAAAGGGATGTGGGAAAACTGTTCAAATCCCATGCAGCCCCCATGACAACTGAGGATCTGGCTGAAGTAGACTAGGTAATGATGGAAGGGAACACTAACAGGATGATAATACTTAAAGAAATAATTTGAAAACTAAAGAATAAAGAGAGGCCCCTGGGAAAAGTAAATGAAGCTTTTTGCGGCAGTCATCTTCTTAAAACAGTGCTTAGAAAATAAAACATGAAACGATGATGTATTTTACCATCATACTTATTAAACACAGCTCCTGGTTGAGGGATGGCATCTGGAGGAGCTTTCAGCATTAGCCATGAGCTGTACTGAAAATAGCTCCCTCATTCATGCCTCCTCTCCTTCACATAATTTAAATTCAAGATCCTGTTACCCTGAACACTGAGCCTTGGATGGGCTCATCTGGACCTCCCAACCAGGTTTGAACCTTGGAGAATGGGATGGACAAGTGTAGCATGTGACTCGCTTTGGCCAGCGAAATGAGTGGAAATGACACATGTCACTTCCAGGAAGAAACTTTATGAGCCTCTGTGTGAGTTGCAGCACTGTTTTTCCCACCTTGTAATGCCCATGGGAGCACATATGGAGATGAAATCAACAAAGATGTCTTTCTCCAAGGTGCTGTATTCTGTGCATCTATTCTGGTATATACTGATTGCTTCTATCAGATATTTTAGCTCTGTTATGGCTCTCCCCACCTATACAACTCCCTCTCTGTAATGCTTGAAAATAGTTCTAATATGGGTCAGTACGGATTGACATGGAAACCTTTCTAAGAAATACTTTGTGGAAACTCAAGTTGCAGAACTGAATGTGGAGTATACATCTATTTCTGGAAAAAAAACATGATTTAAGTAAAATTTGATTTAAGTACCTATCCCATGAACAGTAGGTCCCATGGAGTCTTGGGGGAAAGTTGACCTGCATTTTTCCTACTCATCTCTATGTGTTCTGGGTTCTGGCTGGATTACTGAGCTTGCTTTCTGGGACTTGTATTTACCCAACCTGTCACCCTCCTTGAATGGAAATCAGTCATTTCCCTTGTTCCCCACACCTGCCAGTGCGAGGCAGAGGCTGGCATGGCCTTTAGAGGGGTAGTTGCTGCCTGTGGTCTGAAGAGGTGGTGAGGACCCTGCTCCGGGTGGGGATGCCTCAGCTGCAAAGACAAGCATGGGTAGCGAGGGGCTGAGTTACGTAGGCAGGTCGAAGCTCTGTGTAAGCAGGGACTGGGAGATGAGGAGTATGGGCATGGTAAGAAACAGTCCCTGGTTTGGAGAATGTTCTCTGAGACTAGTGGGAAACAGGCTGCTAGGACACCAGAGCTCAGGTCTTGCCCTGTCCTCAGATGCCTGGATCACCAGATTGCACTTTGTCAGTACCACCGAAGAGGCACTGTCAGCCTCTAAGCAGATGGCATGGAACCAGACTGGAGCCCTGCTGAGATCAGGCTCTCTAAGATGGTGCAGGAAAGGAAGACTGGTCAAAAATCCATTTCCATGGCCTGGTGGGAGGAAACAAGGCCTGAACTATGGGAGCAGAGATGAGGGCAGAAGTGGGGGTGCATGCACAAAAGCCTATTGCAAGTTCAGGTGAGGGCATTGGGGCAGAGAAGGATGCAGACCAGAGGCTCCTGGAGCCTCTGGAGCAAGAAAATAGTTGGATCCATGGGAGGAGAGCCAGAGGGGGGTAAGGTTGGCTGCTGCCAAGAGAGAGATGGAGGACAGGTCCCTTGGTGTGAGTTGTCGATGCCTGAGGCAGGCATGAGCTCACACGGAATGAGTTCCCAGATTTAGGGGAGATAGAACCATCAACAGATGCTGGACAGCCTGTGGTTCTTGCTGGGTGGGACACACCTCTAAGGAGCAGTGGGGCCCAGAGAGGAGACCCTCATTTGTTAGAGGAGGTTATAGCGCATCACTGAGGAGGGGGAGTTGGAGCTGGTCTTTGGAGACTAGACAGTTTCACAGGCAGGGGAGAGGTGAGGTTGTGGGGAAGGAGGGCACTGTGAGCAGAGGGTACCACCGAGGATGCAAGTGGACTAATGCTTTCAGGGGTCACACCTCTGGTTTCAAATGCCCAGAATGGTGTTGTTGGTTTTCTTCTAGAGAGTGAGGGGAACTTACACCAGTCCTCTGGTGTCCTGCCCCAGGACCAGGACTCTCAATCAGACCCATGGGTTCTTGGCTATGAATTTGTCATTTGCAACCCAGGTCAAGCAGGGACAAGTTCTGACCTGGGAGGGCAACCAAGAGAATTGACATATGAGAAGGACATAGCACAGCGCTCCATGCATAGTAGATGCTCAGCGTTTGTCTTGTTATCATCATTGTTATTTTATCAAGAGCTCTCCAAAAGACAGAAAAAAGCATTCTGTGCATGTAAGTCTTTAAGTGTCCAGGGAGTTCATGGAAACCATGACACATGAGCCCTGAAGGCAATTGGTGGAGGTATCACCTCGTTCTAAAAACACAGTTTCTTAGCTTCCCTCTAATTGTTTCTGACACTTATCAACGACGCGGATGTGTGTGAATGCCTTGAGTCACAGAAGGGGAGCATGTGAATGCTGTCATCCTCTGCATGTGGACAGAAATGTTGTCTGTTGATTTAATAAGGTTCAAGGAATCTCTGAATTATTGTACAATGTGAGAGGAAGGAGGATGTAACATCACAAAGCACTACAAAGCATAAGATTTGGAGATGGGCTTTCTGGGTTAGAAAACCAGCACTACTAAGATTTTACCCAGCCTAGCCAAGTGATCTTGAACAGGTTGCTTCACCTTCCTGTGCCTCAGTTTTCTTCATGTGTAAAATGAGGCCTTAAAAAGTTTAAAGAAGATAGTGTGAATTTATAAAGTGGTTGGCACACAAAATCTGTTAATTAAGTGTCAGTTGTATACATTGCTTCCACAATGTTATATATTTAAAGTCACGTATTTGATCTCATATTGATATGAACCAAAATTTAGCAACAAATGGGACCATCTTAAAGTGTTAAGGTTGCTTGGTGAGCCAACTCTATATTATGATATTTGAAGGAAGGATCAACCTTCAAGGCTGCCCTGGCTCATCCACAAATATTTCTCTGATGTTTTCATCAAGAGGTTTTACATATTTGTTAACTCTTTTCTACTTCAGTTGCAACGTGAATGTGAATGAGTAAGTTTGGGGAAATTTCATGTTGAGGTTCAATAGGATTTTTTTCTCTGTTTTTTTAAGTGATTTTATTTTATAAAATACACTTTACTTTTTACAGTAATTTTAGGTTCCAAGCAAAATTGAGCAGAAAGTACAGAGCTCCTACCTACCACTGCCTACACACAAACACACACTCAATATGGGTTTTGGTGTTTTTTTTTTACATCTTTATTGCAGTATAATTGCTTTACAATGGTGTGTTAGTTTCTGCTTTATAACAAAGTGAATCAGTTACACATGTCTCTTCCCTCTTACGTCTCCCTCCCTCCCACCCTCCCTATCCCACCACTCCAGGCGGTCACAAAGCACCGAGCTGATCTCCCTGTGCTATGCGGCTGCTTCCCACTAGCTATCTACCTTACGTTTGGTAGTGTATATATGTCCACGCCTCTCTCTCACTTTGTCACAGCTTACCCTTCCCCCTCCTCATATCCTCAAGTCCATTCTCTGGTAGGTCTGTATCTTTATTCCTGTATTATCCCTAGGTTCTTCATGACATTTTTTTTTCTTAAATTCCATGTATATGTGTTAGCATACGGTATTTGTCTTTCTTTTTCTGACTTACTTCACTCTGTATGACAGGATAGTCTGTATGACAGACTATCCACCTCATTACAAATAGCTCAATTCCATTTCTTTTTATGCCTGAGTAATATTCCATTGTATATATGTGCCATATCTTCTTTATCCATTCATCTGATGATGGACACTAAGGTCGTTTCCATCTCCAGGCTATTGTAAATAGAGCTGCAATGAACATTTTGGTACATGACTCTTTTTGAATTATGGTTTTCTCAGGGTATATGCCGAGTACTGGGATTGCTGGGTCATATGGCAGTTCTATTTGTAGTTTTTTAAGGAACTTCCATACTGTTCTCCACAGTGGCTGTATCAATTTACATTCCACCAACAGTGCAAGAGGGTTCCCTTTTCTCCAAACCTTCTCCAACATTTATTGTTTCTAGATTTTTTGATGATGGCCATTCTGACTGGTGTGAGATGATATCTCATTGTAGTTTTGATTTGCATTTCTCTAATGATTAATGAAGTTCAGCATTCTTTCATGTGTTTGCTGGCAGTCCGTATATCTTCTTTGGAGAAATGTCTATTTAGGTCTTCTGCCCATTTTTGGATTGGGCTGTTTGTGTTTTGTTTATTGAGCTGCATGAGCTACTAATAAATTTTGGAGATTAATCCTTTGTCAGTTACTTCATTTGCAAATATTTTCTCCCATTCTGAGGGTTGTCTTTTAGTATTGTTTATGGTTTCCTTTGCTGTGCAAAGCTTTTAAGTTTCATTAGGTCCCATTTGTTTATTTTTGTTTTTATTTCCATTTCTCTGGGAGGTGGGTCAGAAAGGATCCTGCTGTGATTTATGTCATAGAGAGTTCTGCCTATGTTTTCCTCTAAGAGTTTGATAGTTTCTGGCCTTACGTTTAGGTCTTTAATCCATTTTGTGCTTATTTTTGTGTACGGTGTTAGGGAGTGATTTAATCTCATACTTTTACATGTACCTGTCCAGTTTTCCCAGCACCACTTATTGAAGAGGCTGTCCTTTCTCCACTGTACATTCCTGCCTCCTTTATCAAAGATAAGGTGACCATATGTGCGGGGGTTTATCTCTGGGCTTCCTATCCTGTTCCATTGATCTATCTTTCTGTTTTTGTGCCAGTACCATATTGTCTTGATTACGGTAGCTTTGTAGTATAATCTGAAGTCAGGGAGCCTGATTCCTCCAGCTCTGTTTTACTTTCTCAAGATTGCTTTGGCTATTAGGGGTATTTTGTGTTTCCAGACAAATTGTGAAATTTTTTGTTCTAGTTCTGTGGGAAATACCAGTGGTAGTTTGACACGGATTGCATTGAATCTATAGATTGCTTTGGGTAGTAGAGTCATTTTCACAATGTTGATTCTTCCAATCCAAGAACATGGTATATCTCTCCAACTATTTGTATCATCTTTAATTTCTTTCATCAGTGTCTTATAATTTTCTGCATACAGGTCTTTTGTCTCCTTAGGTCAGTTTATTCCTAGATATTTTATTCTTTTTGTTGCAATGGTAAATGGGAGTGTTTCCTTGATTTCACTTTCAGATTTTTCATCATTAGAGTATAGGAATGCCAGAGATTTCTGTGCATTAATTTTGTATCCTGCAATTTTACCAAATTCACTGATTAGCTCTAGTACTTTTCTGGTAGCATCTTTAGGATTCTCTATGTATAGTATCATGTAATCTGAAAACGGTGACAGCTTTACTTCTTCTTCTCTGATTTGGATTCCTTTTATTTCCTTTTCTTCTCTGATTGCTGTGGCTAAAACTTCCAAAACTTTGTTGAATAAGAGTGGTGAGAGTGGGCAACCTTGTCTTGTTCCTGATCTTAGTGGAAATGCCTTCAGTTTTTCACCATTGAGGATGATGTTTGCTGTGGGTTTGTCATATATGGCCTTTATTATGTTGAGGAAAGTTCCCTCTATGCCTACTTTCTGCAGAGTTTTTATCATAAATGGGTGTTGAATTTTGTCGAGAGGTTTCTCTGCATTTATTGAGATGATCATATGGTTTTTCTCCTTCAATTTGTTAATATGGTGTATTACATTAATTGTTTTGCGTATATTGAAGAATCCTTGCATTCCTGGAATAAACCCCACTTGATCATGGTGTATGATCCTTTTAATGTGCTGTTGGATTCTGTTTGCTAGTATTTTTTTTGAGGATTTTTGCATCTATGTTCATCAGTGATATTGGCCTGTAGATTTCTTTCTTTGTGACATCCTTGTCTGGTTTTGGTATCAAGGTGATGGTGGTCTTGTAGAATGAGTTTGGGAGTGTTCCTCCCTCTGCAATACTTTGGAAGAGTTTGAGAAGGATAGGTGTTAGCTCTTCTCTGAATGATTGATAGAATTTGCCTGTGAAGCCATCTGGTCCTGGGCTTTTGTCTGTTGGAGGATTTTTAATCACAGTTTCAATTTCAGTGCTTGTGTTTGGTCTGTTCATATTTTCTATTTCTTCCTGATTCAGTCTTGGCAGGTTGTGCATTTCTGAGAATTTGTCCATTTCTTCCAGGTTGTCCATTTTATTGGCATAGAGTTGCTTGTAGTCATCTCTTAATGATCTTTTGTATTTCTGCAGTGTCAGTTGTTACTTCTACTTTTTCATTTCTAATTCTATTGATTTGAGTCTTCTTCCTTTTTTTCTTAATGAGTCTGTCTAATGGTTTATCAATTTTATCTTCTCAAAGAAACAGCTTTTAGTTTTATTGATCTTTGCTATCGTTTCCTTCATTTCTTTTTCATTTATTTCTGATCTGATCTTTATGATTTCTTTCCTTCTGCTAACTTTGGGTTTTTTTTTTTGTTTTTCTTTCTCTAATTGCTTTAGGTGCAAGGTTAGGTTGTTTATTCGAGATGTTTCCTGTTTTTTAAGGTAGGATGGTGTTGCTGTAAACTTCCCTCTTAGAACTGCTTTTGCTGTATCCCATAGGTTTTTGGTCATTGTGTCTCCACTGTCATTTGTTTTTAGGTATTTGTAAATTTCCTCTTTGATTTCTTCAGTGATTACTTCGTTATTAAGTAGTGTATTGTTTATCCTCCATGTGTTTGTATTTTTTACAGATCTTTTCCTGTAATTGATATCTAGTCTCATAGTGTTGTGGTCGGAAAAGATACTTGAAACAATTTTAATTTTCTTAAATTTACCAAGGCTTGACTTGTGACCCAAGATATGATCTATCCTGGAGAATGTTCCATGAGCACTTGAGAGAAATGTGTATTCTGTTGTTTTTGGATGGAATGTCTTATAAATATCGGTTAAGTCCATCTTGTTTAATGTATCATTTAAAGCTTGTGTTTCCTTATTTATATTCATTTTGGATGATCTGTCCATTGGTGAAAGTGGGGTGTTAAAGTCCCCTACTATGAATGTGTTACTGTCGATTTCCCCTTTCATGGCTGTTAGTATTTGCCTTATGTATTGAGGTGCTCCTATGTTGGGTGAATAAATTTTTACAATTGTTATATCTTCTTCTTGGATCGATCCCTTGATCATTATGTAGTATCCTTCTTTGTCTCTTCTAATAGTCTTTATTTTAAAGCCTATTTTGTCTGATATGAGAATTGCTACTCCAGCTTTCTTTTGGTTTCCATTTGCATGGAATATCTTTTTCCATCCCCTTACTTTTAGTCTGTATGTGTCTCTAGGTGTGAAGTGGGTCTCTTGTAGACAGCAAATATATGGGTCTTGTTTTTGTATCCATTCAGCCAATCTGTGTCTTTTGGTGGGAGCATTTAGTCCATTTACTTTTAAGGTAATTATTGATATGTATGTTCCTATTCCCATTTTCTTAATTGTTTTGGGTTTGTTATTGTAGGTCTTTTCCTTCTCTTGTGTTTCTTGTCTAGAGAAGTTGCTTTAGCAGTTGTTGTAAAGCTGGTTTGGTGGTGCTGAACTCTCTCAGCTTTTGCTTGTCTGTAAAGGTTTTAATTTCTTCATCTAATTTGAATGAGATCCTTGCTGGGTAGAGTAATCTTGGTTGCAAATTTTTCTCCTTCATCACTTTAAATATGTCCTGCCAGTCCATTCTGGCTTGCAGAGTTTCTGCTGAAAGATCAGCTGTTAACCTTACGGGGATTCCCTTGTGTGTTATTTGTTGTTTTTCCCTTGCTGCTTTTAATATGTTTTCTTTGTATTTAAAGTTTGATGGTTTGATTAATATGTGTCTTGGCGTATTTCTCCTTGGATTTACCCTGTATGAGACTCTCTGTGCTTTCTGGACTTGATTAACTATTTACTTTCCCATATTAGGGAAGTTTCCAACTGTAATCTCTTCAAATACTTTCTCAGTTCCTTTCTTTTTCTCTTCTTCTTCTGGAACCCCTATAATTCGAATATTGGTGCGTTTAATGTTGTCCCAGAGGTCTCTGAGACTGTCCTCAGTTCTTTTCATTCTTTTTTCTTTATTCTGCTCTGCAATAGTTATTTCCACTATTTTATCTTCCAGGTCACTTATCTGTTCTTCTGCCTCAGTTATTCTGCTATTGATCCCATCTAGAGTATTTTTAATTTCATTTTTTGTGTTGTTCATCATTGCTTGTTTCATCTTTAGTTTTTCTAGGTCCTTGTTAAATGTTTCTTGCATTTTGTTCATTCTATTTCCAAGATTTTGGATCATCTTTACTATCATTATTCTGAATTCTTTTTCAGGTAGACTGCCTATTTCCTCTTCATTTGTTAGGTCTGGTGGGTTTTTATCTTGCTCCTTCATCTGCTGTGTGTTTTTCTGTCTTCTTGTTTTTCTTATCTTGCTGTGTTTGGGGTCTCCTTTTTGCAGTCTGTCGGTTCGTAGTTCCTGTTGTTTTTGGTGTCTGTCCCCAGTGGTAAGGTTGGTTCAGTGGGTTGTGTAGGCTTCCTGGTGGAGGGGACTAGTGCCTGTGTTCTGGTGGATGAGGCTGGATCTTGTCTTTCTGTTCAGCAGGTCCACGTCTGGTGCTGTTTTTGGGGGTGTCTGTGGACTTATTATGATTATAGGCAGCCTCTCTGCTAATGGGTGGGGTTGTGTTCCTTTCCTGCTATTTGTTTGGCATAGGGTGTCCAGCACTGTAGCTTGCTGGTCGTTGAATGAAGCTGGGTGCTGGTGTTGAGATGGAGATCTCTGGGATACTTTTGCCATTTGATATTATGTGGAGCTAGGAGGTCTCTTGTGGACCAGTGTCCTGAAGTTGGCTCTCCCTCCTCAGAGGCACAGCACTGACTCCTCACTGCAGTACCAAGAGCCTTTCATCCACACGGCTCAAAATAAAAGGGAGAAAAAGTAGAAAGAAAGAATTAGTAGAAGTAGAAAGAAAGAAAGAAAGAAAGAAGGGAGGGAGGGAGGAGGGAAGGAAGGATAAAAAGAAAGAAAGAAGATAATGTAAAATAAAATAAAGTAAGATAAAATATTATAAAGTTATTAAATTAAAAAAATAATTATTGAGAAAAAAAAAAACGGACGGATAGAACCCTAGGACAAATGGTGGAAGTGAAGCTATACAGACATCATCTCACACAGAAGCATACACATACACACTCACAAAAAGAGGAAAAGGGGAAAAAATCATAAATCTTGCTCTCAAGTCCACTCCTCAATTTGGGATGATTCGTTGCCTAAAGGAGGGAAGGAAGGAAGGAAGGAAGGAAGGAAGGAAGGAAGGCAGGAAAGAAAGAAGATAAAGTAAAATAAAGTTATTAAAATAAAAAATAATTATTAAGAAAAATAATTTTTTTTTAATGGACTGGCTTTCCTGGTGGCGCAGTGGTTGAGGGTCCGCCTGCCGATGCAGGGGACACAGGTTCATGCTCCTGTCTGGGAGGATCCCACGTACCGCGGAGCGGCCTGGCCCATGGGCCATGGCCACTGAGCCTGTGCGTCCGGACCCTATGCTCCGCAAAGGGAGAGGCCACAGCAGTGAAAGGCCCGCGTACCGCAAAAAAAAAAAAAAAAAAAAAAAAAGGACGGATAGAACCCTAGGACAAATGGTGGAAGAAAAGCTATACAGACAAAATCTCACACAGAAGCATATACATACACACTCACAAAAAGAGGAAAAGGGGGAAAAATAATAAGTCTTGCTCTCAAAGTCCACCTCCTTAATTTGGGATGATTCGTTGTCTATTCATGTATTCCACAGATGCACGGTACATCAAGTTGATTGCGGAGCTTTAATCCGCTGCTTCTGAGGCTGCTGCGAGAGATATCCCTTTCTCTTCTTTGTTCTCACATCTCCCAGGGGGCTCAGCTTTGGATTTGGCCCCGCCTCTGCATGTAGGTCGCCTGAGGGCGTCTGTTGTTCGCTCAGACAGGACGGGGTTAAAGGAGCCGCTGATTCGGGGGCTCTGGCGCACTCAGGCTAGGGGGAGGGAGGGGCACGGAGTGCGGGGCAAGCCTGCGGCGGCAGAGGCCAGCGTAACGTTGCACCAGCCTGAGGCACGCCGTGCGTTCTCCCGGGGAAGTTGTCCCTGGATCACGGGACCCTGGCAGTGGTGGGCTGCACAGGCTCCCCAGGAGGGGAGGTGTGGATAGTGACCTGTGCTCAAACACAGACTTCTTGGTGCCTGCAGCAGCAGCCTTAGCGACTCATGCCCGTCTCTGGGGTCCGCGCTTTTAGCCGCGGCTCGCGCCCGTCTCTGGAGCTCCTTTAAGCAGCGCTCTTAATCCCCTCTCCTTGCACACCAGGAAACAAAGAGGGAAGAAAAGGTCTCTTGCCTCTTCGGCAGGTCCAAACTTTTCCCCGCACTCCCTCCTGGCTAGCCGTGGTGCACTAACCCCCTGCAGGCTGTGTTCACGCCGCCATCCCCAGTCCTCTCCTGGCGCTCCGACCGAAGCCCGAGCCTCAATTCCCAGGCCCGCCCGCCCAGGCGGGTGAGCAGACAAGCCTCTTGGGCTGGTGAGTGCCGGTCGGCCCTGATCCTCTGTGCGGGAATCTCTCCGCTTTGCCTTCCGCACCCCTGTTGCTGTGCTCTCCTCCGCGGCTCTGAAGCTTTCCCCCTCCGCCACCCGCAGTCTCCGCCCACTAAGGGGCTTCCTAGTGTGTGGAAACCTTTCCTCCTTCACAGCTCCCTCCCACTGGTGCAGGTCCCATCCCTATTCTTTTTTCTCTGTTTATTCTTTATTCCTTTGCTCTACCCAGGTACGTGGGGTGTTTCTTGCCTTTTGGGAGGTCTGAGGTCTTCTGCCAGCGTTCAGTGGGTGTTCTGTAGGAGTTGTTCAACGTGTAGATGTATTTCTGGTGTATCTGTGAGGAGGAAGGTGATCTCCGCGTCTTACTCTTCCACCATCTTCCCAGAAGCCCCCCTCTTCTGAATAACTAGGCTTTAAAATGCTTAGGCCCTGGATTCTACCTCACACAGTTTCTGACTAAAACTGAAGTCAACCTCACTGTATTTAACAGCAGCGTTCTCCCACCCAGTTCTGTGTTCTACCCTTCAGACCCAAAGTGCAAGCCCTCGTGTCTCTGAGTCCCGATCCTGTAATCAATCTATATGGGTTTTTAATATTTAAATCTGCCCTTGTTGTTGGGGGTCACTGCCGCTGTCCTTGTGGGACCCAGGCAGGCTGAGGGGCTCCAAGCGGAACAGTAGATACTCAGGTAGAACACAGGCCCCTCTCTCCACTCTTAGTTTTGAGCAGGGTTGGGAGCTCTATATTCTTAAGTGCTGGCTGCTCTGCATGATCATATACGTGCCAACGTGGCCATGATGGAAGGTTTTAGGAACATGCACTTTTCTTATTGAATTGGATGAAAAGCAGATCAGGCCTGTACAACAGCCTCACAGGTGCTGAGGAGCTGGCTGTCTCTGCCAAGGCAGTTAAGGTTAGATATATAACCCTAGAGGGACAAGCCAATAAGATGGTGAAGCTCATTTCCTTATCTTACAGGTCAGAAAATTAAGACCCAGGGAGGGGCAGGCTATTTCTCAAGGGTACAACCCATTCACTCAGAAACATTATGTTTCTCACAATGTTATTCACAATTATTCAGGCAATAATTGGGTCTGTGGTTTAATTTTTGCAATTCTATATGAAAAGTTACTCTATTGCCAACGGGAAATTTCCTCCCCGGCTCTTGGAAATGAAGTAGGTCAAATGGCTACAATTTGAAGGAAACCTTAATCCAGGAGTTGGACAACTCATAAAGGTGGCAAGTGGGCCAGGGAAGGGCTGTGGGCAAGTGGAGGTGGCATAGCCCTGTTCCAAAGACCAGCTTCCACTTAGTGCCAGTGGGGTTTGCCATGAGGGGATTCAGGGACAGAGTTACCCATATTATAATAGTTCCATATTTCACTGTAGCTCTAATTTTTCTAGAGAATCTGGGAATCTAGAATATTATGTAAAACTCTCAGTTTTCCAGTGTTGGCAACTCAGTGGGCCAAGCGATTCATATCAGCAGAACCCTGCCAATCTGCCATGTCTGGCTTGAAAGTGTGGCAGGCTGGCAAGCAGCATGTCACTTGGGTGAGTTTTAGGAGGTGAGTAGCTGTCACTGAGGTCTCCAGCTGTCTCTATGGTGCACACAGCTTTGCCCGCAAAGAGAAGATGGATGACTCCATATTCTCTCTACATCATAGTCTTAAGTCATCAAGGATGACACTTTTCCCATTGATTTTGAAAGCAGAACTTTCAATCATTCTGAAGAACTCGGAGTCTCAGTGTGAAAGTAGAGTAGCATGCTTCACTGTCTACAATAGCAAAATATTGTGGAAAAATTCTGCCTGCAGCCCTCCTTCATGTAGGTGCTGCCCTGTGAAACCCGACTTTCCTCTCTGGCCTTTGCTGCCCCACTGTGGGGTCCAGGCAGGCTGCTGTGCACTAGGAGGACAGGTGAATTCAGGCAGAACACAGGCCCCCTTCCCTCGCTCTTGGTTTTGAGCAGTGTCAGGATCTCAGTATTCTTAACAAGAGTTCCGCAGAGCCTGTTGCTGTCCAGAATCCAAACACAGAAGTTCCCTTTCTTATTCCTTATGCCTGAAGGTAGCTGGTCTCAGAAGTCAATCTGTGGTGGTGGGAAAGGATAAATACCAGAGAACGTGCCCCTTTGAAACTGAGGTATAATTTATGTACTTGTCAAATGTACTATTCAGTTTTGACATATGCACATCAAGACAGAATATTTACATCATCCCAGAATGTGTCCATACACACCTTCCCAATTATTCCCTCCTCCATTTTGCCTATACTCTGATTTCATATAAATGAAATCATACAGCATAAATCTGTGTGTGTCTGGCTTCTTTTGCTCAGCATATTTTTGAGGTTCAGTTTGCATGTATAAGTAGTTTATTCCTTGTAATTGCTGAAGCAATTACAATTTATTCATCTGTTAATGGACATCTAGATTTTTCAAATTTGGTGTTATTGTGAATAAAGCTGCTATGAACACTCTTGTGAAAGGCTTTTTGTAGATACCTAGTTTCATTTATTTTGGATAAATACATGGGAATAGATTTGCTTGGTCATAGTATAGATTTTAAGAAACTGCTGAACAGTTTTCTAAATGGTTATACACTTTCCAGCAGTATATTGGGTCTGATTGATCCACATTCTCTTGAATAACTATTTAATTTTGGTCATTCTAACAGACTTGTAGTGGTGTTTCATTATGGTTTTTAGACCATGAACTTTCGGCTTCATAGCAAAATTGAGCAGAAGGCACAGAGATTTCCTATATACCCTCTGCCCCCTACATACACTTAGCCTCCCCTACCATCAACATCTTGCACAAGAGAGGTACATTTGTTACAATTAATGAACCTACATTATCACCCAAACTTCCTGGTTTACATTGTTTCACTCTTGGTGTTATACATTCTATGGGTTTGGACAAATGCATAATGCCATGTGTCTACCATTATAATCTCATACAGAAGAGATTCACTGCCCCACATCCTCTCTGCTCTATTTATCCCTCCTTTCCCATGAACCCCTGGCAACCACTGCTCTTTAACTGTCTGCGTAGTTTTGCATTTTCTAGAATGTCGTATAGTTGGAATCATACAGTATGCTGCCTTTTTAGATTGGCTTCTTTCACTTAGTAATATGCACTTAAGATTCCTCTGTGTTTTTTCATGGCTTGATAGCTCATTTCTTTTTTAGCACTGAATAATATTCGACTGTCTGGATGTACCAGAGTTTGTCCATTCACTCGCTGAAGGACATCTGGGTTGCTTCCAAGTTTAGGCAATTATAAATGAAGCACATAAACATCCACGTGCAGATTTTTTGTGTGGATATGTTTTCAACTCATTGGGTAAATACCAAGTAGCATGATTGCTGGATCATATATTAAGAGTATGTTTAGTTTTGTAAGAAACCACCAAACTGTCATCAAACTGGCTCTACCAATTTGCATTCCCATCAGCAATGAATGAGTGTTGTTTCACATTCTCATGAGAATTTGTCTTAGTGTTTTGGATTTTAGCCATTTCTAATAGGTGTGTAGAGGTATCTCATTGCTGGTTTAATTTGTAATTTCCTGAGAACATATGATGTGGAACATCTTTTCACATGCTTATTTGACATCCATATATATTCTTTGGTGAAGTGTCCAGGTCTTTTGCCTGTTTAGTAATTGGGTTGTTTGTTTTCTTTTTGTTGAACTTTAAGAGTACTCTGTATATTTTGGATAAGTCTTTTATCAGATATGTATTTTGAAAATATTTTCTCCCAGTCTGTAGCTTGTCTTCTTATGCACTTGACACTGTCTTTTGCAGAGCAGAAGTTTCTAATTTTAATGAAGTCTAGCTTATCAATTATTTCTTTCATGGATTGTGCTCTTGGTATTGTATCTAAAAAGCCATTGTCATATCCAAGGTCATCTAGACGTTCTCCTATGTTGCCTTCTAGTCTTCTAGTAGTTTTATAGCTTTGTATTTTACATGTAAGTCTATGATCCAATTTTTTGAAGGATGTAATTCTTTTTCTAGATTCACTTTTTATCTGTGTATGTCCAGTTGTTCCAGAACCATTTGTTGAAAAACTATTTTTGCTCCATTGTATTGCCTTTATGCCTTTGTCAAAGATCAGTTGACTATATTATGTGGATCTATTTCTGGGCTCTCTATTCTGTTCCATTGATGTATACTTTTGCCAATACCACACTGTTTTGATTACTGTAGCTTTATAGTAAGTCTTGAAGTATGGAAATGTCAGTCCTTCAACTTTGTTTTTTTCCTTCAGTTGTGTTGGCTCTTCTGTGTCTTTGCCTCGCCATGTAAACTTTAAAATCAGTTTGTTGATATCTACAGAATAACTTGCTGGGATTTTGATTAAAATTTCATTAAATTCATAGATCAAATTGGGAAGAATGAATATTTTGACAATATTAAGACTTCTTATCCATGAACATGGGATGACTCTCCATTTATTTAATTCTTCTTTGAGTTTTTTCATCAGTGTTTTATAGTTTTCCTCATGTAGATCTTGGATATGTTTTGTTAGATTTACACCTAAGTATTTCTTTTTGGGAGTGCTAATATAATGTTATTGTGTTTTTAACTTCAAATTCCATGTGTTCATTAACAGTATATAGAGAAGCAAATGGCTTTTGTATATATTGGCTTATATTCTGCAACCTTGCTATGATTGCTTATTAGTTCTAGAAGATTTTGTTGTTGTTGCTTCTTTCAGATTTCCTACATAGATAATCATGTCATCTGTAAACAAAGGCAGTTTTATTTGTTACTTACTAATCTATATACTTTTTTTTCTTATCTTATTGTATTAGCTAGGACTTTCAGTATAATGTTGAAAAGGAGTGTTGAGAGGGGACATTCTTATAGTGTTCCTGATTTAGCAGGAAAACTTCTAGTTTCTCACAATTAAGTATAATAGCTGTAGGGTTTTTGTACTTGTCTTTATCAAACTGAGAAAGTTCCTTTCTGTTTCTAGTTTGCTGAGTGTTTTTGTTTTTTTTTTTTAAATCATGGATGTTGGATTTTGCTCAATGCTTTTTCTGCATCTAATAATATGATCATGTGATTTTTCTTCTTTAGCCTATTGATGTGGATTATATTGATTTTCAAATATTAAACCATCTTTGCATACCTGGGATAAATCCCATTTGTATGGGATGTATAAACCTTTTTATACATTGTTGGATTTGATTTGCTGATATTTTGCTGAGGATTTTTACATCTATGTCTATGTTTAAGAGAGATATTGGTTGCAGTTTTCTTTTCTTGTGACGTCTTGTCTGGTTTTGGTATTAGGGTAATGCTGACTTCATTGAATGCCTTAGAAAGTACAATCTCTGCTCCTATATCTTTAAATGTTTGGTAGAATTCACTAGTGAACTCATCTAGACCTGGTGCTTTCTCTTTTGGGAAGCTTGTTGTTGATTAATTCAATTTCTTTAATAGATATAGACCTATTAAAATTGTCTATTTCTTTTTATGTGAATTTTGACAGATTGTTTCTTTCAAGGAATTGATCCATTTCATCTTGGTTACCAAATTTGTGAGCATAAGTTGTTCATAATATTTCTTATTATCCATTTAATGTCCATTGGATCTGTAGTAATATCCCTTCTTTCATTTCTTTTTTATTTTTTAAATTTAATTTAATTTAATTTAATTTTGCTGCACCATGCAGCTTGTGGGATCTTACTTCCTTGACCAGGGATTGAACCCAGGCTCCCTGCAGTGGAAGCCCAGAATCCTAACCACTGGACCACCAGGGAATTCCTCTTTCTTTCATTTCTGATATTAGAAATTGTGTCTTCTTTTTTTCTTAGCCTGGTTTGAGGCTTATTGATTTGATTGATCTTTTCAGGCACTAGCTTTTACTTTTATTTTTAATTAATTTTTTTGGAATATAGTTGCTTTCTAATGTTGTGTTAGCTTCTACTGCACAGCAAAATGAATCAGCCATACATATACATATATCCCCCTCCCTTTTGGATTTCCTTCCCATCTATGACACCACAGTGCATTAAGTAGGGTTCCCTGTGCTGTACAGTATGTTCCCATCAGTTGTCTATTTTATACATACTATCAGTAGTGTATATATGTCAATACCAATCTCCCAGTTCCTCCCACCCCACCCCTTACCCCCTTGGTATCCATGCATTTGTTCTCTATGTCTGTGTCTCTATTTCTGCTTTGCAAATAAGGTCATCTACACCATTTTTCTAGATTCCACATATATGATTCCAATATATTGGAATATATATTCCAATATATTCCATATAATATATGATATTTGTCTTTCTCTGTCTGACTTACTTCACTCTGTATGACACTCTCTAGGTCCATCCACAGCTCTACAAATGACCCAATTTCATTCTTTTTTATGGCTGAGTAATATTCCATTGTATATATGTACCACATCTTCTTTGTCCATTCCTCTGTTGATGGACAGTTAGGTTACTTCCATGTCCTGGCTATTGTAAATACTGCTATGAACGTGGGGTGCATGTGTCTTTTTGAATTATGGTTTTCTCTGGGTACATGCCCAGTAGTGGGAGTGCTGTGTCATATGGTAGTTCTATATTTAGTTTTTTAAGGAACCTCCATACAGCTTTCCATATTGGCTGTATCAATTAATTGATTAATATGTGTCTTGGTGTGTTTCTCCTTGGGTTTATTCTGTATGGAACTCTCTGTGCTTCCTGGACTTTATTGACTATTTCCTTTCCCATGTTAAGGAAGTTTTCAACTATAATCTCTTCAGATATTTTCAGGCCCTTTCCCTTTCTCATCTTCTGGGACCCCTATAATTCAAATGTTGGTACGTTTAATATACCTTGTCCCAGAGGTCTCCGAGACTGTCCTCAATTCTTTTCATTCTTTTTTCTTTATTCTTCTCCTCAGCAGTTATTTCCACCATTCTGTCTTTCAGCTCACTTGTTCGTTCTTCTGCCTCAGTTATTCTGCTGTTGATTCCTTCTAGTGTATTTTTCACTTCAGTTATTGTGTTGTTCATCACTGATTGTTTGCTCTTTAGTTCTTCTAGGTCTTTGTTAAACACTTCTTGAATCTTCTCCATCCATGCCTCCATTCTATTTCCAAGATCGTGGATCATCTTTACTATCATTACTCTGAATTCTTTTTCAGATAGGTTGCCTATTTCCTCTTCATTTATTTGGTCTTGTGGGATTTTACCTTGCTCCTTCATCTGCAACGTATTTCTCTGTCATCTCATTTTGTCCAACCTACTGTTTTTATGGTCTCCTTTCTGCAGGCTGCAGGGTCATAGTTCCTCTTCCTTATGTTGTCTGCCCCCTGGTGAGTGAAGTTGGTCCAGGGGCTTGTGTAGGCTTCCTGGTGGGAGGACCTAGTGCCTGTACTCTGGTGGGTGGAGTTGAGTCTTTACCCTCTGAAGGACAGGGCCTCATCAGGTGGTGTGTTTGGGGGTGTCTGTGGGCTTAGTATGACTTTAGGCAGCCTGTCTACTGATGGGTGGTGCTGTGTTCCTTTCTTGCTGGTTGTTTGGCATGGGGTGTCCAACACTGGAGCCTACAGGCAGTTGTGTGGGGCTGGGTCTTGGTGTTGGTATGGATACTTCCAGAGCACACTTGCCAATTAATATTCCCTGACCTGGGGGTTCTCTGGCAGTCCAGCATCCTGGACTCTGTGTAACCACTCCAGAGGTCCAGGTCTGACCCCTGGCCAGAGAACCAAGAGCCCACAAGCCTCACAGTGCAGTCTGAGAAAAAGAAAGAAAAGAAAAGAAAAACATGAAAAGAAAACCCAAGACAAATAGCACAAACAAAAGCAAACAAACAGCAGTAACAACACAACACAAACACACACAGAAAAAAGAAAAAAAAAACAGACAAAAAAACCAACCAAACAAAAACAATGGGAGAGACAAACAAAAGAATTCTAATATGAGAAGAGTCAATAAGGACTAAATTAACAAAAACAAAGAATGAAAAATAAAACAAAAACAGAAAGCCAAGAAACAATAAAAAGGGAAGAAAACATAAAATATACACATAAAAACAATGAAAAAAACTAAAAAACAAAAACAAGAAAAAAGCCCCACAAAGCAACAAAAAGTAAAGTTAAAATTTTAAAAATACAAAATTATATATATTTAAAAAGATTAAAAAATTAAAACTAAAAATAAAAGACAAAAAATAATAAATGAAACAACACCAAAAACTGAGGAAAATGAAACAAAGAATAATAGTAATAAGAATATTTTCCTGGGGCCTCCTCTGTCAGTGTCCTTGCTCCCACAGTGAGCCAGAGCCAATCCCCGCCTCCCCAAGAGGCCTCCCAATACCTCTAGATAGGTCTCTGGACCTGCTGTGAGCAGTGTGGAGCCAGCTCAGACTCTGACCTCGCCTGATTCCCACGTGTTCTTGTCCCCAGAGTCCAGTGCTGGGAAAGCTAGACTGGTCTCAATTGTGGGAACACTTGTTGTCTATTCAGGTATTCCACAGACACCAGATTTACTCAGCCTATCTCAAGGATTTAATCCAGAGCTTGCACAGCTGCACAGAAAGATTTCCATTCCTCTTCCTTAGTCACACCGCCCTTGGGGCTTAGCTTTGGTTTTGACCCCACCTCTGCATGTACACCACCCTCAGACATCTGTTCCTTGTCCAGGTGAGAGGGAGTGAAAACAGCAGCTGCCTGGGACACACTTACTCACTTATGTTGGGGCAGTGGTACTGCAGCCACAATTGGAGTGTCTGCAAGTTGCCTGTGGCAGTGGACCAGCAGGCAGTTGAAACAGACTGTGGTGCACTCCCTGTGCCCATAGAGACAGGAGCTGGCATATGGGAGCAGCGGTGGCCCCGCCCCCCCCAAACCTCTCAACAATGGTGCCTTGCTTTCCAGGAAGACCAAGATTCCTCTAGGGACATTCCCAGCCACACATCCCCTCACTCCTGTCCCCTCTGCTGTATCCGCAGCTGTTCCTTTCCCCGGTTCCATTCTCCCAACCCTACACTTCAGCACTCAGCCACACACCCGCCCCCCAGCATCAGTGGAGTCTTGTGTCAGGCAGTGGTGTTCAGGGCTGATTCCCAAGCAGGCTTTGGGATGGGTGGTGCTCAGGCCCCTGGAGCCCGTGCAGGCGGAGGAGACCCCAGACTGAGGGGAGAGTGAGCCCGCTCAGATGTGAGCCCCTCCCAGTGCCCATGAAGGCCGAAGAAGAAAGCTGGAGGTTGGGGAAAGCAGCTCTGCCCCTTGCACGCCACTGAACAATGATGCCTTGCTTTTATGGTATCTCAGCCTTTTTCCACAGACTTTCCCGGTTGTGAAGCTCCTTACTCTTGTCCCTTCAGGCTGTCTTTCCACAGCCAACAGCTGTCCCCTTCCTGGGTCCATGCTCCAAACCCCACTTTCCAGAACCCAGCCCCGTTTCACAACAGGTAACTCACGATTCAGGCTGGAATGCGCAGAGCTACAGTTTAGACCATGCCTGCAGTTCTTACTTTGTCCTGCCTACCACAGACCATCTGCTGCATTCTCCTTTGATCCCCTGAAGGTCTTTTTCTGTCCCAGCTGATTTCCCCACCGTGAGAGAGTTTTTCTGAGTTTGGGGACCTCCCCTCATTTTCAGCTTCCTGCCAGGGTTGCTCGTCCTTCTATGATTCCTCTTTTCTTTTTTCTTTTATTCTTTTAGGTGTCTGAAGTCTTCCACTAATGTTCAGCAGGTGCTCTGTGGGAATTGTTCCATTTGTAGATGAATTCTTGATGTACTTGTGAGAAGTGATTAATTCCATGTCCTTCTATTCCATCATCTGGACTCCTCCCCACTAACTTTTCATTTTATTGTTTTTCTCTATCAATTTCCTCTTTTCAATATCATTGATTTCTGCTCTAATTTCTAACATTTTTTCTTCCTCTTACTTTGTTCTTTTTTTTTTTCTAGTTTCCTAACATAGATACTTAGATGATTGATCTTAGATCATTCTTCTTTTCTAATATATGTATTCAATACTAGAAATTTTGCTCTAACACTGCTATCATTTCATCCCCCAATTTTAATAAGTTGTGCTTCCATTTTTATTTAGTTCAAAATATTTTAAAATTTATCTTGATATTTCTTCTTTGAAGTATGTTGTTTAATTTAATATATTTTGGGGTTTTCCGGCTATATTTCTGTTATTGATTTCTAGTTTAATTCCATTGTGTTCTGAGATAAGACATTGAATGATTTCTATTCTTTTAACTGTGTTAAGGTATGTTTTATGCCCAGAAATGGCCTATCTTGATTAATGTTCCATATGAGTGTGAGAATAATGTGTATTCTGTAGTTGTTGGATAAAGTAGTCTATCAATGTAAATTATGTCCAGTTGATTAATGATGTTGTTGAATTTGATTGTGTCCTTGCTGGATTTTCTGCCTGTGTGATTTGTCTGTTTCTGATAGAGGGGTGTTGAAATCTCCAAGTGTAATAGTGGACTCATCTGTTTCTCCTTTTATCTCTATCAGTTTATGCCTCACATATTTTGACACTGTATTGTTAGGCACATACACATTAAGGATTGTTAAGTCTTCTTGGCAAATTGACCCCTTTATCATTGTGTAATGCCCCTCTTTATCCCTGATAACTTTCCTTGATCTGAAGTGTGCTCTTTCTAAATTAACATAACTACTCCCACTTTCTTTTGATTGGTATTAGCATGGTTTTCTTTTTATTCATTCCTTTACTTTTTTTGATGTTTTAATCAATTTTATTTTATTGATCAACACTTTGCATATTTTGACATGTTTTATCAAAGAAAGTTTATGGCAAAGAAGCTCCTTATTCAATTTTAATGTATCAATTGATAAAATATAATTTTGATTTTAAGCAATCACTAGATAATACAGTGTATCTATAAATAAAGGATTGTATTATTTTGTTTGTAGCCATTCTAGTAAATTTTCCAGAGGAATGATTGAAAAACAGGTTTTAAAAAAATCACTTTAGGGGCTTCCCTGGTGGCGCAGTGGTTGGGGTCCGCCTGCCGATGCGGGGGGCGTGGGTTCGTGCCCTGGTCCGGGGGGATCCCGCGTGCCGCGGAGCGGCTGGGCCCGTGGGCCGTGGCTGCTGGGCCTGCGCGTCTGGAGCCTGTGCTCCGCGGCGGGAGAGGCCACAGCAGTGAGAGGCCCATGTACCACAAAAAAAAAAAAAAAAAAAAAAATCACTTTATAGAGGTATAATTGACATACAAAAACCTGTATATATTTAACGTATGCAACTTGATGAGTTTGGAGACAAGTATACACCGTGAAATCATCACCAAAATCTATGCCATAAACTTATCCATCTCCCTCAAAATTTTCTCTTGCCCCTTTTATTTATTTATTTATTGTGAGAGGAACACAGCCTATACTTACTCTCAGCAAATTTTTAAGTTTATGATACAATTTTGTTAACTATAGGCACTATGTCTATATGTCTTTATATTTAAAGTGGGTTTCTTATACAAAACATATAGTTGAGTCCTGTTTGTGATCCCCTCTGACAATCTCTGTCTTTTGATTGGTGTATTTGGACTATTGACTTTTAAAGTGATTAAGGATATAACTGGATTGTATCCAATTATCCAACTGATATAATTGGATTAATAGCTACCATATTTGTTACTGTTTTCTATTTTTTCCCTTCTTTTTGTCTTCCATTCTGCCTTTTGTGGTTTTGATTGAGCATTTTATATGATTCCATTCTTTTTCCTTTCTTAGCATATAGTTATACTTTTTCAAAACTTTTCTAGTGTTTGCCCTAGATTTTGCAACTAATCACTTACATTTACAGCTAATCCAAGTCCACTTTCAAATAACATTATACCAACTCATAGGAAGTGCAAGTATCCTATAATAATAAAATATTTCTAATACCTCCCTCCTATTCCTTATAGCATTGCTTTCTTTCATAGACATATATGAGCACATAGGCAGATAAGTAAGCATACATATGCATTATATTGTGAATATATTGTTGCTATTATTAATTTGAATAAACTGTTATCTGTTAGATCTATTAGGAATAAGGAAAATAAATGTTACTTACTTATTCCTTTCTGATCCTTTTCCTTTCTTTATATAGATCTGAGTTTATGACTCGTATCATTTTTCTTTTCTCTTAAGAACCTTTTCTAACATTTCTTACAAAGCAGGATTACTGTCAACAAGTTCCCTTAATTTTTGTTTGTCTGAGAAAGTCCTTACTTCTTCACTTTTGAAGGATAATTTCACAGCATACAGAATTCTAGTTTGTTGGGTTTTTTTTTTTTCTCTCAACACTTTAAATAATTTACTCTCTTCTTACTTGCATGGTTCCTGAAGAGAAGTCAGATGTGATCCGTATCTTTTCTCCACTATAGGTAAGATATTTCCCCCCTGGTTTCTTTCAACATTTTTTTCTTTAATTTCCTACAGTTTAAATATGATATGCCTAGGTGTCATTTGTTGTTGTTGTTTGTTTATTTGTTTTGGCATCTGTGTGTGCTCTCAGAGTTTCCTGGATCTGTGGTTTGGCATCTAATACTAATTTGGAGAAATTCTCAGTCATTATTGCTTCAAATATTTCTTCTGTTCACTTTTCTTTTTCTTTCCCTTCTGGTATTCCAATCACACATATGCTCACTTCTCTGATGGATCTAAGAAGAATTGTTGATCTTTCAGCCCTTTCAGCTTTTACTCGTTGTTGGGATGGAGTGATGGTTTCCAACTTCTTTTCATGCCAGACCAGAAACTGCAAATCAGAACATGAATTTAAAAATTATTTTAAACAACTTTATTTATAAAACTTTAATCCTAAGAATTATAAAATATAAATAAAGAAGAATTATAAAATAAATAAATAAATAATAAATAAATAATAAATAAATAATAAATAAATAAATAAATAATTATAAAATATAAATCTTTCATCTGGGATGAAGTAAATCACTTTTTAATTTAAGTAATAGTAGTTTCCAGAATTAAAATGAGAGATAATACAAAATTTATTTTGAAAAAAGATGAAACATCTTAAATTTACTCCTATGGTTCTAGATATTCACTAGGTGATCATTTAAAGACCAAAATTCAACTCTGAAGTAACTCAGTGTTATTTTTAGGAAGGCAGGGTGGTGGGGTGAAATTTAGCACATGGGAGAAGAAATAACCAAAATCCCTTGGAGGTTGCTTTTCTTATTGTCAATGAAGGATATGGAAGGCGAGAATAATCCCTTGGCAAAAGGTATTCTTGGGGTGGGGGGTCCATGCATGTTTTCCGGAAGCTCAGGAAACACAGATGCCCTTATCTTGTGATTCCCCAGAAAAACACATATTGAATTATAGGAGAAGTTAGATGAATAAATTCTGGGAGCAAAGGCTATAATATGATTAGAGGAGTGAAAATATCTCTTTGAAAATGAATCCTTTGATGAAGGACCATGTGGAAAAGACTCTGTCACATGATCTATTTGAAAAACCACTGATTATTTGATGAATTATGATTTATGTTCTAGTAGCTTTTGCTTCTTGAATATCAGCAATTCATCCAGTTTTATGTTTTTACTTTGCTATTTTAAGTTCTTTTTCTACAGAATCTATTTTACTCAGGCTTAGAGTTGCGCTTATTTAGTTTTTCACAGATGCCTCTGTACTTTCTGTTTATTATGGCTTTTTATGATGACTGGCATCTTTTGATGATGACTCTAGGCTATCATATCTCTTTCAATTAGTTCGATGAGTTGAAAAGCAAGTTACTTATCCTTCTATATAGCTGTTAGTTGTGTGTGTGTTTCTTTTAACAGAGTGTAAAGTTCTCAATAACCAGGTAAGTGTGACAACTTTTTCTTCCCATGCCTTCATCTCTATTTTCAGGGACTGCTAATACAATCTGGAAGAGCTTCTCTAAGAGGAGCCCAAACAAAAACACTGAGCCAGTCACAGTCCATTTAGAGTTCCAGGGTCCACCACAAAGAGGCTTCTTGTGCATTGCCCTGCTAAGCCACACTGTACCACAAGAACACCCCACATATTTCTCCTCAAATCAAACCTGCACTCATCTACTTTTACTGGCATAAATATTCTTTCATGTAGATCAGAGCTTCCATCTGATATCATTCCCTTGAGCCTGAAGAATTCCTTTCACATTTTTGTAGTTCAGGTTTGCTGGCAATGAACTCTTAGCTTTTGATATCTGAAAATGTCTATTTTGTGTTTACTTTTAAAGGACATTTTTGATGGGTGTAGAGTTCTTAGTTGAAAGTTTGGTGTTGTTTTCCTTCAGAATTTGAAGATGTTGTCTGACTTTCATTATTTCTGTTGAGCCAGAGTTTTTATCATTTCCTCCCTATTGGTAATGTGACTATTTTCACTGGATAGTTAATATTTGGTAGTCAGGAGTTTGAAAATGATGAGCCTGGGTGTTATTCTCTTTGCCTTTACTTTTCTTGGGTTTTGTTGAATTTCTTGGGTCTGTGGGTTAAGGTATTTAACCAAATTTGAGGTAACTGGCCATTATTTCTTCAAATATATATATATTTTCCCATTCTCTCATTTTCTTCTGGAACCTCAATTGTATGTATTTTATATCATTTGATATTTTTGTACTGGTTACAGATGTTCTACTTACCTTTTTTCCCTCTTTATTTTTTTCTATGTCTCTGTTTGGATTATTTCTGTTGATCTGCTGTAGGTGCAGCAATACTGTCTTCTGCTGTGTCTAACATGCTTATAAGTCTGTTGAGTAAATTTGTTCAACTCTTAAGCCAACATTATTGGGCTGTAATTTACATTCAGTAAAATGCTTCAATTTTAAGAATCTCATTTGATGAGTTCTGTGTAACCACTACTCAAGTCTAGAGAAAACATTGTCATCACTCTAAAAAATTCCCCTGGTCCTTTATGAAGTCAACCCTCTGGCCAACACAACTATCCACTTGATTAATATAAGTTTTGAAATCAAGTAGTAAGGGTCTTCCAACTTTGTTTTTGTTCCCCCCAAATATTTTTTGACATTCTGAGTCTTTTGCATTTCCATTAAAATTTTTTAATGAGCTCCTAATTTCTATTGAAAAATCCTAATAAGATTTTCACTAAGATTATACTGCATCTATATCTTTCAGACAAGAATTGATATCTCAACAATGTTGACTCTTGCTTTCTGTGAACATGGTATATCATTATATTTCTCTATTTAGGCCTTCCTTAATTTTTCTTAATATTTTAAAGTTTTAATGTAAAACTCTTACACATATTTTAATACATTTAGCCCTAAATATTTCATATTTTTGAATGCTATTGAAAATGCTTTTATATTTTTCTGTTTGTACTTTAAAAAGATACTTCATTTTTTACCTGAGTTATTTGACTTTTTAATTAATGAATTTTAAGAGTTATTTTTATGTTCTAGATATAAGTCACATCACATAAATGATTTGTAAGTATTTTCTCCCATTCTGTGGATTTCCTTTTCACTTTCTTTTTTTTCTGTTTTTAACTTTATTTTTTATTATTTTCATTATATGTATTTATTTATTTTGATTTTGGCTGCATTGGGTCTTCATTGCTGCATGCGGGCTTTCTCTAGTTGAGGAGAGCGGAGGCTACTCTTCGTGGCGGTGTGTGGGCTTCTCATTGCAGTGGCTTCTCTTGTTGCAGAGCACAGGCTCTAGGTGTACAGACTTCAGTAGTTGCAGCGCATGGGCTCAGTAGTTGTGGCTCACGGGCTCTAGAGCATAGGCTCAGTAGTTGTGGTGCACTGGGCTTAGTTGCTCTGTGGCATGTGGGATCTTCCAGGACCAGAGTGCAAACCCATGTCCCCTGCATTGGCAGGCAGATTCTTAACCACTGTGCCACCAGGGAAGTCCCTGCCTTTTCACTTTCTTGATGGGGTCTTCTGAGGCACAAGACTTTTTAATTTTAATGAAGTTCAGTTTATTGGTTTTCTCTTTTTTTGCTTGTGCTTTGGTGTCATATATAAGAAGCCATTGATTAATTCAAGGTCATGAAGATTTATACCTGTATTTTCTCCTAAGAGTTTTATAGTTTTAACTCTTACATTTAAGTGTTTGATCCTGTTTGAATTAATGTCTGTATATGGTATGAGGTAGGGATCCAAGTTCTTTGTTTTATATCTAGATAACCAGCTGTCCCAGTACCATTTGTTTAAGAGGTTATTCTTTCACCATTAAATAGTCTTGACATCTTTGTCAATAATTGATTGATAGTAAACATGAGGTGCTGTTGCTTTTCAAAATTTAATTTCCAGGTATTTGCTTCTAGTATATATACATGAATTTAAAAAATTGTAGACCTTGTATCCTTTAACCTGGCAAAACTTGCTTATTAGTTCTAGTTCTTTCTGCGTGTTTGCAGATTTCTAAGAATTTTCTACTTAGATGACCCTGCCATCTTCCAATCAGTATAATTTTATTTCTTCTTTTGCAAACCAAATGCTTTTAGTTTCTTTTTCTTGCCTTATTCCATTGGCTAGGATTTCCTGTATAATATTGACTAAATGATTTGAACACAAACATCCTTGCCATTTTCCCAAGTTGAGGAAGTTTCCTTCTATTTATAGTTAGCTGAGATTTTTTTTCATCATGAATGGTTGCTGAATTTTTCCACATCTATTTAAATAATAATATGTTTTTCCTTTTTTTAGTATGTTAATAGAGCTAATAACATTGACTTTTTGATGTTAAAACAACCTTGAATTTCTGAATTAAATTCCAATTAGGCTACTGAGAAGAAGGGAACAGGTCTTTTCTTTGTGACTCCAAAATGCACAACTCTTGAGGAATACATATAGGAAGACCCTTTGTCCCATACTAAAGAAAAATTTTTTGAGTTTTATATGGTTGGACAGTAGAAGAGACAGGAATATGTGGTGAATCTGTCATCACAGGAAGTAATCAAACAGTACAGAGGACACTTGCAAGAACGATGTATTCCAGAATGCATACCATCCTTTTGTGGGGGAATGGGCCTGGGACGATGAGATAACCTCTGTAGACACTTCCAACCAGGGGAATATATGATACTGGGAGCAAAACAATGGTGTTTAAGGGAAGCATAGATCATGATTTTGAGGTGGATGTTTACATTTTTGCATAATTTTTATGTGCTATAAACCTCACATATATATTAGTTTTTATCTCAGAACAGTGCTGTGAGGTAGATATTATCCAGTTTTACAGATGAGGAAACTGAAGTTCTGAGAGTAAAATGTGTTGCTTATTTTCTTTCTTCACCCCTTCCTGACATACATTGATTCTCCACTCTGCTTTTTGACCCCAGGAGGCTGACTCTTGTGAACTGCAATGGCTAATGGGAGCCACTGTCATGGCACTGGAGTGTGGGAAGGGAGGGAGGGTGGGCTGTTTCTTTACTGTTTCCTTCTGCTTCTGAACCCTGTCTCTAACAGTGGCTAGCTCATGTTCCCAACCCTCACTGGGCCCTGGTAACACTCTTTCCTCCCCTTGTCCCTCTGACCTATGGTTGGATAATGTTTTCCTGTTGTTATCAGGTCCTGGCTGCCTCCACCAAGGAGGTGACAATCACTTGTTAGCTTCCTTAACCCCATCTGAGTCTCTCACCTCTATGAACAATCACTGCATCAAAGTCTAATGAGTTGCACCATCTGAGCTGCACAATCTGAGAGACAGATTCCTAACTGATATGATAAGCAGTGTACAGAATTAGTTAACTAAATCTAATTGTAGTTGAGCCATGCTGTCCCTAAGGGATGGTTTGGGTGAACAAGCAAAGACAGGGCAGAGACAGTGTCTCATTTTCTCATTCAGCCAGCAGTAAGATGAAGTGTTGGCTCAGCAACACTGGGATGTGACCTGGACCTAGAAAGTGAGGTTAGACTAGAGGTCTGGAGACCTTGGTTCTTGTCCTAACCCTGACTGCAGAACAAATTGCAGAGTAACCTTTAGTTCTTCATTTCCCCTCAGCACTCAAGTTTCAAGGGCAGCTTTCCAACTCTCTTGGTCTTTCAATGAGTTTCTAATAAAGAAAGAATTTTGAAAAGCACAAAGCAAAACAAGTATATAAGGTAGATTTGTTTTCGTGGTTAACAGTAGTGGAGGCTGCAGGCTGTGGGGTTAACTGTTCTTCTGTCCATTTCAGTCCTGAGCTTGGAATATGATGAGAACTTTTAGGGGGCTTTCCATCTCCTGCTTTCTCAGGGCTGCCCACTTTTCTGTCATGCTGGGTTTTGGGGAGGGGGAAATCAGCCTGATGTGGCCTCGCATGACCCCCATTTAAAGTTTGTTTGGGTCCTGCTGGGGATCTGTAGATCCTGAGGGGATCTCTAGCTTTTAAAAAAGAGGATGAAGTAAATCTGCAGCAGCAATGAGCTTACCCTGGCATTTTTCATGACTTTCTGCAGTATTAAAAACTTTTGCCGATATTTGTATTTAATGGCTTCTGCTTCGGTGAAATTATCAAGGTTTCCAACTGTGATTTCAATGTTTCTTAGAGTAGGGGGGCATTTGTAAATTGCTGACAGAAATTAATAGCAACCCATGAAAGAGAGAAAAAATAATTGAACAGGAACTACTGAGTGAAGATTTAAGTGAAAGGGAGAAAAAAGTACGTATGTTTAAACAAACAGCTAGATAGATAGGTATCTGTGTATGCATATGTATTTTTTACTTTAATGGTTTTGTTTATTTGATATAGCAGGAGAACCTGATAGAAAAATGGTTTTGTTTTCTGCTGTGGTGATTTATTTCAGAAAGGAATGAGAGGAACCCCTGCTTCACTACAGCGCCCCCCTCCCCCCAGCCCATGAACTTCTGGAAACTAGCCCCAACACCTCTCCAGGAGCTTGTTGGGACCTCTGCTTTTTTGCCTACAACTGGAGATTAAGTGTTCCCAGGCTTCTGATTGGAGCCAGAAATCTGGAATTTTATGTAAAATCTTCCATTTTAAAGGTTGGAAGCAAATTTTTGTTAAAAGCACACACTATGCTGAGCCAGACAAAAATATTAGGGTGAACCTATGAAGTTGCCACTTTGCGGGGCCATATGTTGGCTGTTTGCCACCTTCAGTCTAAGCTAATAAATTGGAGTGGGAGGCGGAGGGCGCGTTTTAAAAACTGAGCTATAACACTGTCGACTGAAATAAAATGCCCAACATAAAAGTCGTGAGTTAAGTTTTATTCGGTGACCTTACTGAGTACTATAGCTCAGGAGAGAGCCTCTCAGATAGTTCTGCGGAACTGCTCCCAAGAGGTAAGGGAGGAGCCAGGATACATATATTGTGTTGGCCAAAAAGTTCGTTCTCCCTGCCAATACTCATTCCCCCATTGAGGGGATCTTAAAGGGAGAACATAGCCTAATTGAGGTGAGAGGCAGTGAGATTCCCTGAGGGTAAGAAGGGGAGAGGGTTTGGGGGTTTGAGACAGTGAATGGAGACGTGTGCCTCCTTGCACATACCCTGAGATGTTGAATAGGGGATAGTTCCGTGGCCTCCCTAGAGAAGTTTTCCAGATGTCAGGTATCCTGAGTCTGCAAGGTCTAATGGCCCAAACCAGGCTTGGTGTGGAAAGACCGGAAGCGCAGCCTTGGAGTCAACCTCATGGGACGTGGGGCAGGCAGGGAAGCTGGGAAGTGACCACCCCCAGTGGCTGAGGACATTTGAGGGTGTGGACTGTGTAGGTACCTTAGGTTCCTGCAGACCCTGAGGGCAGGGAGAGCCTCCCCCAAGGCACTACGGAGGTGCTATAGCCCACCAACAACAGCTGGTGAAGGAGTGAGTAGGAGGGAAATGAATGAGCCAGATTCATGTATTTAGTATAGAACAGACATGCAATGCTTCTGTTTCTTGCACTGCATGTCAACGGACAAAATCACATGTGTTATATTTATTTTGTTTGAATTTTCATTGGCAGAGCCCAGCCTGCCAGGCTGTGTGCCAGGCTGTATTAGCTGAAGTTCTGGTTCAGCCCTGGGGAGGGGTTGCACAAACGAGGTGAAATTTTTGCAGCTTCTCAGCCCATAGGTAAACTGGCTTCCTGTTCATTTTTTTCCCATAGGTCTCAGAGGCTTTTGTTCTAATACACAGAGGAAGAGAGGCCTGGCAAGGGATTCAAGCTCATCAGTGAAGAGCTACTAAGGGTTACAACTTTTCTCTAATCCTGAAGGGAATTGTCACCCTCTGTGGTGAGAAAAGATGCAAATGCCTTTTTCCCCTGTGAGGTCGCCAGTGGTGGCAGAGGCCAAATTTTCACCTGGTGACTGCTTACAGTGTATTAATGATGCTTTGGAACTGTCTTCTGAATTTCCTCTGCTACACATTGGCCTCTCTGAGCTGCTCACTGAGAGTTGGCTTTGTTTAAGTAGGTGCTGAAGGCTTCTATTGTCACTCGGCTGCTTCCCTCTCCTCTGCACTCCCATGGAGCAGAATTGGATTCTGTTCTTTCATTCAAGGTAACCAAGTAGGCAGTGTGTCTCCCCAGCTCTCAGGGATGAACCAACAGGTCTCTTAGCCTGACCAGGCCAACGGGCCCCTCTCACATCAGCTCCCCTGAGCTTTACTTCCCTCTCTGCGCTGGCATCCAGTGAGCATGGGGGCTTCCTTGTTCAAATGAGGATAGGGGGCTGAGAACACCAGCCACATATCTAGCAGCCACAGACATCTTATTCCCCTGGCTTTGCGTGTCAGGCTCTGTCTTCGGGCAGGTGTGCTAGGAGTGGGCTTCTCAACAGAAATGGAAACCATATTTAAATGACTATGACTGTTGTGGGAACATGGGGTACACAGTGGTGGGCCATGCCCTTTATATCCTGGATCACATCAAATCCTCACCATATCCATCACCACATCAAATCCTCACATACTCACATCAAATCCATCACCAGGAAAGTGATTTTATTTCTTTTAACAAATGTGAAAACTGAGATTAGATGTTGCTAAATAACTTGCCCAACAACTCTGAGCTGATTTTGCATTCCGGTCCCTCTGGCTCCTGATCCCATATATTTTCCAGTTCACCAGGAGCCATAGGCACAAATGTACACAAAAGGGAGGCCAGGGCTGGCTACATAATTTGTGGAGCCCAGTGCAAAATGTAAATGCAGGGCTCTTTGTTTAAAAATTTAGACAGTGAGAGCGGAGCATTAAACCAAGTATGGGGCCCTGTGACACTGGTCATGTGCCCAGGCCTGGGTGAGGCAGACTGGGTGTGATATACATACACACAAACAGCCAAACAAAATACTGAGGGGTACACTTTCTAAGGGGAGAAGCTAAAACTTGCCTCCAGCAGACTTTGACATTGAGAAATACAGACCTTGTATTATCAGATCTTCTCAATTTTCAAAAGAACCCAATAGAAATTTGAGTTTTTGTGGAAAGTTGCCTAATATTTAACTATTAATTTTCCTACCTAATACCCATTCTCCCCTTCTTACTTGATAATAGAATCACAATTTCTTCAAGGCAGAAATATGCTCAGCTAAAAACTGTATTTCCCAGACTTTGTTGTGGTAAGAGTGGTGACGTGACATGGTCTTGGCCAATGAGACATAAGCAGAGGTCTGCCGGGGATTTGTGAGAAAGTTTTGCTTTCTTGACGTACTTGTCATCTCTTCCTTCTAGATGTTTCTCTTTCCTTCTGTTTTTTTTGACTGAGATGGAGCAGCCAAGGAATGCCTGTGATAATGAGGTGGTCTTGAGAATGAAAGCATAAGCTGCGGTTGGTGGGACAGAAAGACAAGGATCCCCGGGTTTGGGCTACAGCTTGGAGTCACAATTCCAGTCCTGAATGGCCTGCCCTGCATTTTCTGTCACACTAGAAAAATAAACCCCATGGGGTAAGCTGTGTTGGTTATGTTTCTGACACATGCAGCAGCAATCTCAAATGAATACAGCAGCCAGTGGAAACAATTTTAAAATCCAGGGAGCAAACAAAACCAAGGCAGGGAGGAGTTCTGCCTTCTCTCCCACAATCTAGGCTGGGACCACTCAGCTCTCTGCCTGCACTGAGGGGCTCTGAGCAAGAGTCATTTACATGCATCTCCTCCCTTTTGGCCCATGTATCCTCACTGACCCTTTCAGTGGTCGGCCTTGCCCTAGAGCAATCACACTTTATTCCTGTGCCTACCATGGTTGGTGGACATCACCAGTGCTCACACACAAGTGGTCTCTTCTCTTCCTAGGCACATTAAAGTCACACTTTCTAGGCTCCCTTGCAGTTGAATAGGGCCTTGGGATGACTTTTGGCTAATCAGCCAAGGCCACGTCTGGGCTGAAGTTTGGATGAGGGACACAAGAGAGCTGTGTGAGTGTTTCCCCTACTGTGGTGCTAGGAAGTCTTGTGCTGAGACAGCAGATTCACAAGATCAGGGCCACCTGGATCACTGAGTCACCTCACAGAGGCCGACTGCCCCAGAGAGTCTCCTGGATTCACAGTGAACTTTTCAGGGGTGAGAAATACATGTGTTTTAATCCAATGACATATTGGATTATTTGCTCTCCCAGCTTATCTCAGTCAGAGCTAAATAGGTCACCTCTTACCTCTATTGCAAAACCTGCACTCATGTGACAGACTTCGGAGCTGAGCTTAGAATGTTTCCTCTCAGGATGCACTCCTCAAGCAAGGGTGCCTTTACCTAAATGGTAAGATTTGGACAGCACGGCGTGGGTAGATAAAGTTTTAGGAGGAAGTGATATACATTCAGGAATCTTTCACAGTACAGGTATCAGTTATGAGCTAAAGGCAAAAAAGAGCAAGCCCTGAGTTTAGTGAGTTGGGGCCTAGGTCTCCACTTGGGTCCACACAAAGCTCTTTGCCACTAGTTACTATCTCATCTACCCATAGTCGCTGTTTATTTATTTGTTTATTTTTGGCTGTGTTGGGTCTTTGCTGCTGCGTCTGGGCTTTCTTTAATTGTAGCAAGCGGGGGCTACTCTGTTGCGGTGCGCAGGCTTCTCATTGCGGTGGCTTCTCTTGTTGAGGCGCACAGGCTCTAGGCGCTCGGGCTCAGTAGCTGTGGCTCATAGGCTCTAGAGCGCAGGCTCAGTAGTTGTGGCACACAGGCTTAGTTGCTCCATGGCATGTGGGATCTTCCCAGACCAGGGCTCTAACCTGTGTCCCCTGAATTGGCAGGCAGATTCTTAACCACTGAGCCACCAGGGAGGCCCCCATAGTCACTGTTTAAAGTGACAAGATCCGCTTAAACTGGCTGAAGCTAAAAAGGGAATGAATTGGCTCAGCAACAAAGAGGTTCCAGGTTTCAGATATGACTGAATTGAGATGCTTCACTGATGAGGTAAACTCTCTCGCACATATCATTGCTGCTTCTCAGCTTTCCTTCCTCTCAGTTGGTGTAACTCTCGAGTAGGCTTTCTTGATACAGCAGTTCTCAGCAGCTCCAGGCTTTCATCTGGCCAGCTTTACAGTCAGAACCACTTCCCCATGCGTCTTCGTGTAAAGGGTCCCTCCAGCCCCCTCACACACCCAGTACCCAGGCTGGGGCATGAGATGTCTGAATGGAGAGTGAAATGATGAACAAGAGTCGTGTTCTCACAAAAATCAGGAGGGCTGCTCCAGTAGCCAGAGGATCCCTGGACATGCCCAGCTCTCGGATATGTAAACTGAGGTTGGGTTCCATTGCTCTTCCTGCACTGTCCCTGGAGGTGGGGCTAGGAGCAGGGGGAGGATCTGGCCCTTGTGAAGAAAGCCTCTCACAAGGCACCAGAGCTCAGAGTCTTAGGAGACTGAGGGTTGGATGGGAGAGCCTAGCACCCAGGGAGCACTGTTAAAGGAATCGTCCACAGAGGCCAGGACTGAGAGCTCCACCACCACATAGTCCAAATAAGGAAACAAAGGTACAGAAAGGACTCCAGTTAGCGGGTACTTACCCCTTACACCATATCACACATCTCAAAATAGACAATTTCCTGAAAGCTGCTTTTCATCAGACCCTCATCTGTGATATGAGTCAGGGGAGGATTGCTTTGCTGTGACTGAAACTCATCTCCAGGTGAGTTGGCTGGAGCAGTTCCCACCCACTGAGGGGACTGAATTGGTTCACACAACTGAAGAATCCAGAGACTGACCTGGGGTTCAAATGCTGTTGTCAGATGTCTTTCACACTCTCTGACCTGATTTCATTTGCTTCTGTGATTGCCTCAGTCTTGGGCAGAATCTTCCTATTTGTGGGCAGACGATCCTCAGGCGCCTCCAGCAAAACTCTCAGGGCTGAGGGTTACTGGCTCAGCTGGGATCACATGCCCATCCCTTGACTGATTGTCCAGGCCTAGTTACGTGAGTGTGTGTGTGTGTGTGTGTGTGTGTGTGTGTGTGTGTGTGTGTGTGTGTGTGCATGCATGCACGTACCCTATGTCCAAATGTTATAGATTGACAAGGGGTAGTTTGATTCCACAGAGGAAAATCAAGGTACTGTTACTAAAAAAGGGAACATGGATTCTGTGCTTGGGGGAATGGCAGGGAGCCCACTGCTGCAGGCACTGTTCCATAGCTTGGAACAGAGAGACTTTCAGGACTCAGGCCACCCTGTGGTCACTAGAGCAAGAGGAACTCTTGAGCCTAGGGCTGTAGGGTGTCCCCAGCTGGGGTTTTTGGAAGCAGTGCCTGTGATGAAGATTCTTATGCAGGCCCGGGGGCAGAATAGGGAAAGAGAAAGATGGGGAGGAGGCAGAGTAGGGAAAGGGGAAACACTGCGGTAGAGGGTGCTGACGCTCTGCTCAGCTTCCCTTTAATGAGCCGGGCTACAGATCTCTCAGCTGCCCTGAGTGTGGACTCTAATGACTCCTAGGTCTCTGGAGAATTGCCTGGGGTTGGCATATTTTACAACCCCTGGGATCTGGTCCATAGCAAAGACTAATTGATATGAGGATATTAAAAAAGAGTCCATTTCCCTTGCCTCACGGTAGGACCCTTTATGATCAGGCAGAGGCCAAACTTTAACTGAACCCACATCTTTGCCTGCTTCTTCCCCTGCTCCTCCCTGCTTCCCTCTGACAAAGGCTCTCTCCTTGACCAAACCTCAGTGAGGCTCCTCTGAGCCCTCTTCTCAATTAGGCCTCATCCTTGGGCCTTGTCTTTGGCCTGACTAGTCTACTTGTAGCAAGAATCCTGCTGAGTCAGTTTGGCAAGAATCCCTCCACACTTGATATCTGATACCTATCCTGACTTTAGTAAAATCCAAGTCAGTTTAGCAAGAATCACCACCTACCCTTGATATCTACTCTTTGCAATTTTCCACCCATGGACCCCCTCACTTTGCTTGCTGTATTCAGAGTCGAAACCAACCTCTCTCCCCTTTTGCCCTACTCTTAACACCTGTCACTATAGTCCTGAGTAGTCTTACTGTTTTAACATGTGTTAGAATAACTTTTTCTTTAATGCCCCACTTCCCTATAAATTTCACCTGAGATCACTTCCTCTATAAAAGATTTGCATAAGACTCTTTCTTCCAGGCTTTACTTCAAGGGAACTGGATCTAGTACAGAAGCCAAGCACAGCTGCAATCTCATATGAGTCCTTGTCCTAGCTCCATCCTGTGGGGGGCTCTGGAGCATAAATTATACCTCAGAGTTTGTCCCACCTCAAGGCAAAGAACATTCACACCAGTCATTGGCTAAGATCACTGGGGGTGGGGATGGGGTGGGGAATATAACCTCCCAGGCCCCCTAGGCTGGCCGGGTGGCTGAGGTAGCTCGAGAACCCCCAGGCAAGGTGCCTGCAGACCACTGCAGGTGGGAACCTTTAGTAGCAAAGTCCACAAAATAGAAGATGGGTGTACAAAGCCAGTAAAAAAAGGTATTTAAGGGGCTTGAGAGGGTTACATACACTGTTCACCTCATAGGGCAAAGAAATCAGGCTGCAGCGAACTTTGAGGAATAGGAATTCTAAATTGGTACCAGCTGAACTATCAGCAGTCAGGGTATTCTGAGGAGCTGACAAGTTGCAGTTTACCAATTTGTTGCTACTCATGTAACAAGAAGTACAGAATACAGTACTTATAAATCCTCGTAATGAAATATTTTTCCTTTATTGAGGCAATGTTTATACAGATACACATTAGTTTAAACTTTTTGACCTCATTTGCATTCTAAAATTACAGCACTATAATTTTCTTTTGCCAAATACATTCACTCTTAATTAATCTTAACCACTCTCGAGCTTCTCTGATTTCTATTATCACTATTTAAAGTTGAGAAGACTTTTAATGGATCTAAATCACATATTCGAATTAGTTTCTTTTTCTAGAGTTATAATGACTTGAAATTTTATTTGATTTGGGCCCCAAAGTGTTACCTGAAAAGTAATTTGATTATTTTATAATTTAAATTATCTGTGGAATAAAATTCATTAACCTTATTTATATGTGGGTAAAAACTATGACACTCTAACCAATTAATATTTTTAAATTCGTGCAGTATTTTACAGCATAGAGTTTTTACAGCAGCTCCATCATCTACATCTCTGAACCCATTTGATGCCAAAATCCTGGGTAGGTGTTGATTTCCAAATTTGCCTAAAACTCTTTGTCTGCCCAGACAATATTGTATGTCGAAACTGTGTCTTCTCCTCAGGGACTGAGGGAGCTGAGGCTCACTGAGGCCCACTTTAGCATAATGTTCCCAGGACAGTCGGGGAGAGCTAACCCCACAAGTCCTGGTCTGGAGGCCGTAGGGTGGGAAATGTCAAACTGTGGGTATAGAGTCCTTTCTTTCCGAGCTCCACTCTGGTAAGGCCCAAACTTGCCATTCTTTGGACAGACCTTCCTCAACACAGCACTGGAGAGTCTTTCTCAACAAACCTCAGGGAATGGACTTGGCAGTTCCTGGAATGGTTAAGACATGATACTCATGAGGCTCGGTGCAGTGCATCCAGCTCAGGCTTGGGATGGAGTCCAGGCTTTGCCACTTGCTACCTATGTTATACTCTGGTGCAAATCCCCTGTCACATGGGCTATTGACATGGCCTCTTCACAGATCCCTTGCACCCATGCTGTCCCGCCTCCAATGTTTCCCTCACTTTATAGTCTGGATGATTGTTTCGAAGCATGAGGCTGTGTGACCTACTGAATAAGCTTCCCATGGCTTCCTACATAGAAGCCATATATGGACAGAACTCCTTACATTGACCAAGAAGGCTACCTCCCTCTGCCCTGTCCTCCAGGTACACTGGTCTTTGTGTTCACCATTCTTCCTCAAGCTCCCAGGCTTTCGCACGTGCTGTTCCCCTGCATGGAGTGTCCCTTGCTCCTTTCTGTTCCAAGTCACCTCTTGTTCATCATTCTGGTCTCAAGGTGAGAGTCACTTCAACATCCTTGCCTGGGTCACACCCCTTGCTGCCGGATCATGTGGAGCTCCAACAGCGAAAGGGGCTGATATGTCTCTCTTTCATGCCCGTACCACAATCACAGTTTTCCACTTGCTACTGTGATTATATCATTTCTCCCCTAATCGAAATCTCTGTGAAGGCAAGGGCCAGTTGGCTCTTTGCTTACTCTTTTATACCCACTGCCCTGCTCCTTAATTAAGACATGTTGAATTAATGATGAATGAGTATGATTTCCTAGTTCCCTCACTTTAAGACAGGGAGAATTTATTCTTACCATATCCTTAAGAGGGCAGTAGTAAATGAGAAAACCTATATAAGGCATCTAGCACAGCCCTCTGGCCCTAGCTATCTCCATCCTCCCTTGGGGATATTTAGGCTTCCGAGGTGGGAGCCAGCAGTGGTGGCAGCAGGACAGGAATCCAGCCAGGGGTCCAGGTGCACATGCTTGATCACAGGTAGGAGAGTAAGGATTCACACCTCTGTCTTTGAGTTTCTATTTCTAACACTCTGGGCAGTGAATCACATCAAGAATAAATAGTAAAGAGAATGAAAAAGTTCATTACTTTGGGAAGCTTTGTCTTGAATTTCAGATTCTCTTGAGGTCAGAATTACCCATCTGAGATGAGAAAGCTGGATGAAACTCTCCTGCTCAGAGGTACTGCCCCTCAAGACCCAGCCTTTCCCAGGGGTCTGGACAGAGCTGAGCCTCATGCCTCTCTGTGGAGCTGGGTCATTTACTCAGGAATATCACTGATGAGGACTTTCTGTTACTATTTTCTTGGCTGAGTTTGCATTTTGTCAGTGACAGTGAGAGTGAGTCCTTGGAAAAGTCCCTGCACTTTCTGGTTCTCAGTTTCTCACCTATCAGTGACAAGAGTGATACTTGGCTGGTACCTCCAGAAAGCTCATGAGTGTATCTGGGGGGAAATTTCTGCAAGACAGACGGTGAATTCTGAGGACTGTTACCCAGTCTAGGTACTTCACAGAGCTTGGCAGGTCACAAGTTCTTTCAAAGAAGAAACAGCAGCCTGAGTGGATCAGGCTCCATGGAGGACGTGGGCCCCATCCTTGGTTCTGCCCATGACCAACTTTATGACTCTGGCCTGTTACCTCCTCTCTCCTGGCTGTGGGTTTTCCTTTTGTAAAATGAGCATGCTTATGTTGGGTTAGATATCTTCCGAAATCCCTTAGTCTACTCTCATTCTCCAATGTCTGCTGACCATTTCCACAACAGTCCAGGAAGTTCTGGGTCTTTAGAATTCCCCCCAACCCACTGCTGGACTGTGTAGGTGAAGGCTGAAGGCTTTTCATTCACAATATTAAGGCACAATGGCTTTTTTTCTGCTGAGACACAAACTCCCTGCTAAGACACTTCTTTTCTGTCAATGGACTCAAGGCATCTCTGTTTCCTGTAAGGCCCTGTTCTGGTTCTGCCAGGGCTAGGGAGGAGAGAAGGTGAACCTAGTGCTGTTCCATGCAGTTCTTCGTACATGTGAAGTCATGCTGGCTTGTTTGAGAATGATATTCAATAGCAACCCTTTAGATTGCCTTGTGCCGTTAACTCCGCTAACGCCTGGAGGCCCTGTTCCTTTGCTGTTTGGCTGACTTCTGTGTAACTGAGCAGGAATCATGACTCTGTGCTTCCAGGTCTTCATTAGTCCTGAAAACATGCCTGCCTTGTGACTAAATGCAGCAGGAGCTTGAGTTTCTCCAAGCCTCACGGCTCACTGGTTAGAGCGGTGTTGTAAGACAATAATAACTCAGAATTCACTGGCCCTGTGAAGGACCTTAGCCCTCTGAAAACCTTCCTATCTGAGCAGTTTGAAAAATACCTGCAGCATGCCTCACAGTGGCCGGGAAACAGTCTCCCATGTTGGTAAATTTGAATAGTGTCCCCCAAACTCATGTCCACCCAATCCTCAGAATGTGACCTTACTTGGAAATAGGGCTTTTGCAGTTGCAATTAAGATAATGTCCTACTGGATTAGCATGAGCCCTAAGTCCAGTGACTGGTCTCCTCATAAGAAGAGGACAGACCCACAGAGAGACATACACAGAAGAAGAAGATGTAAAGATGGAGACAGAGATTGTAGTGATGCTGCCACAAGCCAAGGAATATCTGGGGCCACCAGAAGCTGGAAGAGGCAGGAAAGATTCTTCCTTAGAGCTTTTGGAGGAAGCATGGCCCTGCCGACATCCCTGGATTTTGGACTTCTGGCTTCCAGAACTGTGAGAGAATAAATTTGTATTTTTATAAGCCGCTCAGTTTCTGGTGGTTTGTCATGGCAGCCCTAGTAAACTAGGACATGTCTTTAGGCACCAGCCCTGCATCAACCCTCTCCTTCCACAGATCCCTCAGAGGCTTCTGATGCCACTGTCATTGCCATCCTCTGCAGCAGCCCAACGTCTCTGCTCTGTTAGGAAGTATTTCATTGCAAGAAGGTTTCTTGAGATAGCAGTAGCTTAAACAAGAATTTACTTTTCTATCATGACAGTAACTACAAGGCAGGGCCTCCTAGTGGATTTTCAGCAGCTTCCATTCAGACATCATTTGCACTGCTGAAACCCTGGGGATTTATTGTGGTCTGTACAGAGACACTCAATCTGGCCTGCCTCTCTGCTAAGGCCCACCTGGGGACCTTGTTTTATAGCACTCCTCACTTGTGGGATCCTAGGCTCCTTTCCTCTGGTCTTCACAATGAAAACTTCTCATCGATTTGACTCCTCACCCTCAGCAGAGAGATACCCATGGCAGAAGGCCACTGGGGCTCAGTGCCCAGTGGCTGGGCAGTGATAGTAAAGCAACCAGGCCCACAGGCCTTGGCTCTCCTGTAAGGAGTGGTGTCAGGGAGGAGGAAGGCTGCTCTCTAGCTATGCTGGGGCCTGAGCACAACAAACCAGGAGAAGAATGCTGGTGAGGGAAGCGGGACATGTGGCCTTCCCTCTCCTCTCCTCCCTGCATTTGTTCCCACGCCTGTGAATAAGAGGTGTAATTCAGTAGCTGTGGTGCTGAGTGTGAAAAAGAATAGCAGTGAACTTCCTAGTACTGCAAGAAGAGCTTTCCTGGTTCTGAGCATGAGACAGGGGTTACTGGCAGGTGGGCAATACAGAGGTGGTTTCCTGAGGCCATGCTGCACCTCCTCTGGGGTCTGTGGCCCTGAGGAACAGGGCTCTGCTGGTTAGAAGAGGCTGATGCCCATCCTGCTGCCTCAGGGAAGGGCGAGTCTCCTTGAGTGCTCAGGTCCACAGCACCTGTGTCCAGGAGGCTGCCTGGTCAGCAGCTGTGCATCTCCTACTCTCTCACAGGCCACTTGGGCTCTCTTCTTTAAACTTGAGCTTCATTCTCCTCTCTCTGAAGAGATTTCTCTGCTTACTTACCACCTGCTCCTGTCCCAAAGTGGAGGCCAGCACGGGGTCCTTTCTCTGTCATAGGGTTCTGCAGCATATCCTGCTGCCAGCCGACTCGGCCCTTGCTGGCCCATGCAGACTGCAGTGGAGGATTAGACCGACCAGCTCCCATGCCTGTGAGGCCAGGATCATGGCCCATCCCAGCTGCTCAGTGCCAGGAGGTCATGTTTCTAGCAGGACCACTGGGTGGGGGCAGATTTTGTGAAAATGGGCTGTGCTTAAGGTTGATGTCCTGACATATGTCCAATACAAGGTTTGTCCACCAAGCATTGCCCAGAAAGAAGGTGAAATGTCCAGAGGATGGGCAAGTCTCACTCACTAGATTTATCTGTCTCACTCAGGTATATTAAAAGTAAAGTACATTTTTTTTTAATGCTAATGGTACCTGGACAAGTCAGTGATGACCTTAGAGCATTCATCATGGCTTTCCCAGCTAGTGAGCTCGTCTCACCGTTTTTCCTCAAAATTCCACTCTACTGCAAAGTATAGTTTATTTTACATGTTTTAGCCTAAGTTTAGGGTGTGTCATTGGTACAGAGCAATCCTAGACATATTGCTGGAGCCCTAGAGAATATTGTGGAATTCTGGGAGCTAGGGTCTAGGGAAGATGGGCAACCCAGCACCCTTTCCAGCAACAGAGGATTGGGAGGCAATTGGATGGTCCTCAGCTGTCCTTCTAGGGGAATTATGTTGACTGAAGAAAACAGCCTTGTCCAAGGTCATGTACCTTTCCCAATGTAGCCCACATTCAATGACTTATCAGCCCTCATCCCAACCAGGAACATCTCTGCAGGCCTGCAGGTATAGAGCTCCCTTCAGGATTGGCTGAGGCCTCTGTTGGTCCTGCATCCTGGCCCAGTGTTTCCCTCTGCCTAACTCTACTCTTTCTTCCCCCTTCCAATAGATGTTATTCCCAATAGTTCCCCCTAATAAACACCCTGCCTGCTCTTCTCCACCTCAGGGTCTGTTCCATGGGGAAACCAATCTGTGGTGGAGTTCCTTTGGGTTTACAGTCAGTCTTCGTACCATGAAGTCAAACACAGGCTCACACCAGCCCAGCGTCAGTACAGAAATGTCTGAGCTGAAGGACAGGGATAGGGACTGCTGCTGGACAGTAGGCCTTGCCCCCAAGGCTTTCTTTCTCTCTAGCCCCTTCCAGGAAGCTCTCAGAAAGAGTGGTCAGGCAAGGTGCTGCCAGAAGTCTTGGCTGCCCACGTCCTGCTGGCAGGGATGTAGGTGTGTGATCTTAGGGAGAAACACATTTGTGTTATGCTGTTCAACACCGTGAATGTCCAAGGAAAATTCCAGTGGAGGAAAGGTCTGTCTGCTTCATGTTGGCCTTAGCCAAAATGGTCTGCTTCATGTTGGCCTTGGCCACCCCTGGCCAAAATTTTGGCCTTCTGTATATCCAGCCTCTTGAGGTGGGCAAGTAGAAAACCCCATATTGAAAGCACTAGAAGTGTGACTCCTGAAGGACCCCAGGAGTGAGTGTTGTTTTGGTGGGAGAATCCTGTCCTTCCATTCTGTTGATCACAGAGAATTAAGGTTCTTCAAACCTGTCCAATGCTCTCCCCAACTCCCTCCAAAAAAGAAAAGAAAAAAAGACATGATAAAGGCCCAGGAAGAAATCTTCATTCATGCTGCCTGATTTGCAAAATCAAGATAAGGGCCACCGAGTGTCTCTGTTATTTTTATGTGACACCAATAAACCATTTTGCCCTCCCCTCTGTCACTCCCAAGCTCACCGCCAACCGCCATTCATCTTTTTGCACAGAGAAGCAACTTTCCGGAACTTTATTCCTTTATTATAGACAGAAACATTAAAACTGCTCCCAGCAGATCTTGGTCTTTAAACAATAGTCTTTGGTTCCCCACTTCTTCCTGCAGCATCCTTTCCCTCTATTTTGTGCCTAGTGGGGCCATCAAGGTATATTACACTGGAAATGAATCTTAACTGACTGTGGTTTTCTAAGGATTTTCATCTTAATACTTCCCCAAACAAAAGGTCTGAACCTTTATGAGACTAGAAAGATATGCACCTATAGTTCTGAGACCCAGAGTCCTCGTTGAGATTTGAAGACTGGATTCTTAAAAGCCTGGGGTCTTGGTGAAAAGTGCACCCTCCATTCTGCTGCTGGCCTTGGGAGTACAGCCACCATTTTCCTTCTGACCTTGGTCTTTGTCTTGGGGAGTATATTCATTTGGGTTCTCCACAGTGACAGAATCAATATATACGAATTACTAGAAGAAATTTGCTCATGCAGTCATGGAGGCTGAGAAGTCCAAGGCCAGCCGGACACCCCAGAGAGCCAGTGGGATATTTCCAGCCTGAGTCTGAAGGCCTAAGAACCAGGAAAGATGATGGTATAAATTCCAGCTGGAGTCCAAGCCCGAAGGCAGGACTTATGTCCCAGCTTGAAGACAGTCATGTAGAAAATAAGAATTCTTTCTTACTCAGTCTTTTATTCTACACAGGCCTTCAACAGATTGGATTAGGCCCACCCACACTGGGGAGAGCAATCTTCTTTACTCAGTTTACCGATTCAGATGTTAGACTTATCCAGAAACACCCTCACAGACATACCCAGAATAATGTTTAAACACATATCTAGGCATGCCATGCCCAGTCAAGTTGATACATGGAATTAACCATCACAGGAAGAAAGAGCTGATCGTAGGATGGATGATTCAAAGAAACCCTCCACATCTGCAAGTCCCTTGGCTGGATTGGGACTAGAGAAGAAAAAAGGTCCTTGTGTGAGGAAGTGGCAAGCCTTGGGGCTGTAAGTGAACAAGTGAGAGTGAGGTGGGTGCCTCTTGGTGCTTTCAGTCTTTAGAGAACTGGAGGACCATCCATGTGTATCACTTTCCCATGCTTGAGTCTACCTTCAGGCCCTTCAGGGCCCCCAGCTTCTCTGGCCAAGTGTCCCTTGCCAGCTCCTGGCCACTTTAGGATTTTCACATTTGCTGGGTTTGCCCTGAAGGGTCTTACAGAGAAGTTGAAGGTCAAGGTTTTCATTTGGGAAAAACACATCTAATAAGAAGGCAGATGAATTATTTGTTCATCAATTAGGAATTCTAATCAGCTCTGAATAGCTAAGACTAGATAAAATAGTAGTTTAAATAACACAAAAGAACAAAAACACCAAAGGAAAAAGAACACAGTAATTTTCTTTCAGGTAATGAAAGGTGTAAGTAGCCCAGGACTGTAAGGTGGCCCCACACTGTCGTTAAGGACTTAGTCTCCTTCCACCTCACAGCTCTGCTGATCTCTAGGGATGGGTCCTCAAGTTCATGACTTCAAGATGGCAGTCACCTGTCTGTGTGGCAGGCAGAAGGAAGAGAGTGTGAGTGTGTCTGGGTGGTGGGTGGGTACGGGGCAAAAGAACCTGTCACCTCAATCAGCCCCTGCTCTCCTTTAAAGAACTTCCCAGAAGCTCCACTTCATGACTTCAGCTTATATCTCACTGGCCATCCATATCTGTAAGGAAACTGGACACTCTTGGTAAAATCATGATTCTGCATATCAGTATCCCAGCCACTTGCTTGCTGGTACCCATATTTAATTGGGCCACCTGAACTTCTCTCCTCTCTAAGCCTCTATTTTTTCTTAACAAAAGTTTTAGTATGATGTCAGACCCTTTGTTCTTTCCCCTGCTTGCTCAGAACATATCTGTGTTGTAGTTGTAAGAGACAGAAACTTAACATAATACTTTAAGCCAGAAAGGAAATCTGTTGGCTCAAGCAACCATATTGTGGAAAAGCAGAGGTGGAATTCTCCTTAGTAATTCCTAGAACCATGAACTCGGAACCTATCTAGTGACTCTCTCTCTCTCTCTCTCTCTCTCTCTCTCTTTCTTTCTGCTTCCCTCTCCATGCTGACTTTGGCTATATTCCATCCTGCTAAAATCATTTTCTTCACACATCAGAGAACAAGAGGTACATATAGACTCAGATGCTTACAGCTCTACAACAAGAGCAGAAAGGACAATTCCCCACCAGTTTTGGTATGAAAAATCTTGGGGAAGACTGATTGGCCCAGCTTGGTCAGATGTCCTTCCTTTGCCCAGTAATGATGGGCAGGGAATGAAGTTTATGTAATGGGATCTATCACATCTCTTCAGATCCCATGGCTTGGTCAGGGTTGGGAAAGAGAAATCAGGAGGGGCTATGATTAAGGGATCCCAAAGAATGAGGGAATAACACAGGCATAGCTATGGAAGGAATTTTGTTTGGTTAGGCAGAAAGCCCCAAGTCCTATGTGCCATACCTTTCTGCATCAGTCCTGTGTATGTTTCCCCATTGATTGATATTTTGACCTTTCTCTTCTCTGTTCTGTATTACAAGGGTTCTGACTCCTACAGGCTGCTTTCTCCAGATTTCTGTCTTAGCTTCTAAGATGTTCAGCCAATGGTGCAGATTGGAGGATGGGAGAAGTGGGGTGTTTCTTCTTCCTCTCTGCCCTGAGTAATTATATGGCGACAGTTAATTTCCTCTGTGGCTCCAGCTCTGGCAATGTGGCTCATATAGATTGAGTTTCACAGATGTGATCTTGGTCCCTGGGCTTCACGAGCTCTGCCTCTTCCATTAGTACCATCAGCCTAGGGGAAGTACTGACTTTCTACTCTTGCTAATCTCTGGGTTTATGTCATTTATGTAGCCACTTGGCTGCGTTAAATTTCTCCTGTTGTAAAAGCATAAAGGGAGTTGTTTTCCTGTTTAGATTTGATTTATGTACCTCCCTTCTTCACACACACTCCTCCTCCCCCTCCAATGGACATTTGCAGTTGAAACCTTTTCTCTAAACTGGGAATAAAAAGTTGTGTCTGTGTAAATAAATTTCAAACTTCAGTGAGCAGCTGCAGAAGTCTACTCTGAAGGGAAGGGTGACTGTGTGTACCCCATACCCACCAGGCAGTCATCCATTCAAGAACCTGAGGAAATGCATCCAGTTCTCAATTAGTTGTGAGTGGATGTGCCTGGAGAATCTTCATTGAGACCTTAATTCCTAACTGTTTCCACCTGCCTGTCAGCAGGAATGAAGACTTTTTAATGTGAGCAGAAACAAAGCCAAAACAGAAAGTAAACTAGCAGCAAAACAGCCAGTGTTTAAGGAAATCACAGCACAGTGGTTCAGTGGTTTGTGTGACCTGCACTCTCTGTTACAAAACTGATTGAGAGTTGACACAATAATGGCTTTTTCACATTTGACTGCATACACCCTGGATGTCAATCCACGTAAAGGTCATGCTCCTGTTAAGCTAGCTGGAGAAACAGGACTAGACTGCTTTCTTTTCCAGCAGTTGGTTTTGGGGAAAGGAAATTGTGTCTATACTGTTTTTCCTTCTGAAATATAACTACATGTGAACTTATTTATTTTCTCAACACCAGAGCCCAAAACTACCTTAAATTATGTCTCTCACAACCTTCTTTCCTGTTGTTTTAATTAAGGAAGGATTTCTGTACCAGTCAGGATAACCAGTTTCTGCTGTGATAACACCATTCTAAATTCTTAGAGGCTATTAGCAATAAAGATGTTTCTCACTTGTGGGTCACGCTCCTTGTGTCTTAATTCTGGGACCTAGGCTAATGGAGCAGCAGCTCTTTGGAATAATGCTGGATGCTGTGGCAGAGGGAAGTGACAAACATCGCTCTGGCATTGCTCTTAAATTTCAAGGTCATAGAAAGTCACATAGGAGCATCCATCTTCTTGAAATCATTTACTTTTTTTTCTTTAAAAAAGTTTTTATTGAATTATAATTGATTTACATAGTTGTATTAGTTTCAGGTGTAAAGTGATTTGGTTTTATATATATATATATATATATATATATATATATACACACACACATATACACACACATATATATATATATTCTTTTTCAGATTCTTTTCCCTTATAGGTTATTACAAAATACTGAGTATAATTCCCTGTGCTATACAGTAGGTCTTTTTTGGTTATCTTGCAACCATTTCTATTTTCCCAAAATTGCAGTTTTAGCTTTCCATCTTGGTCTCAATTAAAATCACTGCTTTATTTTAATAGAAATCTCAAATGTAATGTCAACAAAATGGAACTCTTGATTTTCAACACCTCTAATTAACCTCCATGTCCATAAATGACACCACTTTCTACTCAGTTGCTTAAGTCAGAAATCTAAGCATCATTCCTGATTTCTCTCTTTCTTTCAGTTGCCATATTCAACCCATCTACAAGACTCATTGATTCAACCTTCAATATAGTTTTAGACTCTGCCTACCTCTCCCCATAGCCACTGTATTCACTTGTCTTAGTTTAGGTTTCCCGCAGAAGTAGACCCTGATACAGAGATTAAAATGCAAATCACTTTTCTGGGAGGTACCTGAAATATTGATGGAGAAGTGGGAAAATAAGACAGGGAATATAAGGTCAAAATAAAGAGGAGGTCATTATTGAGAGACAAATAATGCTGCAGTTAACTAAAGCTTAACCCTGTAGGGAACCTCTGGGAAACAATGTAAAACATATGCCTTAGTATTATTACCCTGGAGTCAGGGGTGGTGTATCATCAATGGAGAGCAGCTCCTGGGAGATATTAATTTTTTGGACTTTAAGGCTGTGCTGCAAGCAGGCAGAGTGACTTGACATGGCTTTGGAGAAAGTCTTTCAGAAAAAACACACAGATATTGGCAATTTGAAGTCAGCTGCCTCATTGAAATGATCCAACCAGAAGGAGGGATATGGGTGGGGCACCAACAGCATCTGCTATGGTCTCAGGTCCACTTGTGACCCACATAGAGTTTACCTTATAAAAACTGCTCTTCAGGATTGTTGCCAGTCACAGTCAATAAACAAATAAACAAGTAACATAATAAGAAACTTCATGGAACAAGTTGCAGTTGGTCAGTTGGTCCTGAGGTTGGGTCTTACTCTCATTTCATTCCTCCACCACCACTTCTAGATTCCCTTCACCCTCTGCCATCATTTCAATGGGTATAGGCTGTTTTTCTGGTAACCTAAACTTTCATGATGATGGATCTGAACATCTGGGTATCATATCTTTGTTAAATTATGGTTCTGAAGTTACTCATTTGCAATTATTAACAAACAAGAAATCATCAAGAGTTGCAACCCATGTAAACTCCCAGAGATCCAGACAAACTCCTCATGGCCTCCTTTATATGGCAGCAACTCTATCATTCATGCTTTCTTTGCTTATAGGTGTACTGGTGTAAGGACCCCCACATGACAAGGCAGGAGCTATAGGTTTAATTTTAGTAGAACCCATACTGTGTCCCCTGGTAGGAGTGTTCCCTCTAAGATTTCTAGTCTAGCAGAGCCTGCAGTTTTGGAAACAGGAAGCATGAATTCCCCAAGTGGTCCATTAGGTATAATAGAGAAAAGGGTTGCCTCTTATTTCCTTTCCTGGTTCCCAGACAAGTATACCCTACATTTTTGGACACCATATATTGCTTTGGTTTAAAATACGTATTGCATCTTGAAAATACCACCCCTAAGCTCCCAAAGGGCAACCCCCAATTTGGTGCCTTACCTATTCCTGAAAGTGGTCATTCCAGCATCTCTGAGGCTGCCAGTGATTTGTCTGTAACTTCGTGTGTGTGTGTGTGTGTGTGATCTCTGACTTGTAGAGTTTGCCTGAGTTTTATTATGTAAATAATTTCACAATGGCCAGTATCAATCTATCAATGTTTTAAAATCACTTCTCAAAAATTCTGAGTACTCGACAATCAGCTCTCCCAACTCAGTACTAGCTGGCTCTAACAAACATAACACTGACTGGAGCCCTTGGTCATCTGCAATTGTTGAACCTCTTTCACTATAAATTTTGTCCCCTTGGTCAGAGACAATGTTATGTGGGACTCTCCTGACAATCAGACATTGTGAGACTATAGGCAGATAAGGCAAATCCTTACCAGGAATCTGTAACACTAATGTTTTGCCCGAGGGTGAGACACTGCTCCCTCCGTGGTGCGATGTGCCTGTTGTAATTAGCTTGCCTTACGTGGCTGGTTGGTAACTGGTTGTTTTGGAGGAGTTCTGCTCAGATTTCTCTTTAAGAGATAGCCTGTGGTAAACAGACAATAGCCTCCATCTTGTGGGTGCCTTCAGATTCTCTGGCTTCAAGCTGAGGGCACAGATTTCTTGGGCAGGGGCACAAGGGCTCACAATTCCTGACCAGCAGTGTTTTTTGCCCAAGAGACACCCCTTGGGCTGGTAGAGACTTCCTTATAGTTCACCTCAGTCTGCGGTCTCTTCCTACCCACTCCCTCTTTCTCCCTCCCCTTTCACTGGTGTCAGACTTGCATCACAGCAGGCAGGTTCTTCCTGCCTACTCTGCTCTCTCTTCCCTTTATCTTTCACAGGCATTATCTCCAATAATTCTGTTGTATTTCTAACTCTATCTGGACATCTGCTTCCTGGAGAACCTACCAACACAATGTCCTTGAGGGATGATACAGCCTTGGTACATATTTGCTTTTATCAGTCAGACGTTCAATAATGGCAGTGGCCAGATCAGTCCTAATGAGAAAAAACTCAAGCTATTGTAACTGCATAACCTTCTCCACTTCCACCATGGCTATTCTGTTTACAGACCCATTGTGCGGGCACTTGAAGTGGCCAAAGATGAGTCATCTTGAAACCGCTAGGTGGCGTGCTTTTTTTGGGGGAGGGGGGCTCTGAGGAGCTCTGGTTCTTTATGTCTCAGTGCAGAAAGAACTCAGCAAGACACAAAGTGATAGGTAAGAAGTGATTTATTAAAATAGGATGCTTGTGAGGCTTACAAGTGGGCAGGTGAGAGGGTGCCGCACCCCAAGAACTTAGTGGGCTACAGTTTTATAATCAAAGGAAAAGTGGGAAGGGGAAAAAGACCACCTTCTTCCTCATTCTTGAGTAGACGTCAAGCTTCCATCATCAGCTCCTCCTCCAGGTAGGGCAGGGGAGTTTTCTTGTCCCTACATTGTCAAGCCAGGACTCTCATGGCATTATGGAAAAATTATTTCAGGTCTCAGTACAATAAGGGTCTTTCAATTTGAAATGTTATCTTTCCATAAATTATTGGGTTTTTTTGTGTGTAGAGAGCATGTCCTAGGGGTCATTAACTTACTGAGCTCACTGGGTAGGATGTGAGTCTCATGTCACCATTATTTTACTGTTTTAGGGCATGCCTCATGCTTCTGTTGCATGGTTTTGTTGCTAAGCAAGCCTGCTTGGTTCTGTGGTTAAGCAAACCTGCTTTCTTGAGTAATCATTAACTTACCAGGGTCTCCCATACTTTTTTCTTTACTTACAATCCCCTGTAGGATTAACTATTTAATCACCTACTTTGTCCCTTTACTATGTCCCTATCAATCTGGTCTACCTATTTGAGCAGTGCCTCTTCTGTAATCTGTGCTCTCTAGTGGGTGCAAAGATACTCACGCTTTGAGGCCACTCTCATAAATCCATCTGTATGCTTCTTCCTGAGACCTCTTGGTCTCCTCTCTTCCAATTTCTCAGCCCCACCCAAAGTTCCTGAACAAACAGCTAAGCCATTAGCAACAGCTGAAAGTCCTGAATATTCCTGTCTCAGGCCACTTTTTGCTCCAGTCCAAGTTAATAATCAGCTGTACTGCTTAAAGTTCTAGCCACTGAGTTTTCTGTTTGCCACTTCTAAAATGATAGTACAGAATAGTAGCAGTCCATTGTTGGTTTGCACCAATATGTTGTGCTATCTATTGATGAACCAAAGATTTTTTTTTTCTTTTTTCAGCTGGTCAAAATAAGAATTCATAAGGCCCTAGGTATGAAGGATTCTCATCTGTGCAAGAGAGGTGATATGAGTGTCTGGGCCGAGTGTTAGTTTACATGTGTACACTGGATCTACTTAGCCTGATTTCAAATGTATCATTGCCATAATATGATGAAATTATGCTGTGCTTGCTCAGTCTGGTGAATTGGTGGTCTTTGTTCAGCTCAGGAGGTAAAGCTCAGATCAATGTTGGGAAGCAACTTGATGTCTTATGATCAGGTATCTAGTCTCTATCAGGGCTCTGTAGCATGCCAGGAGCTGCTCTTCAAATGGTAGGTAATTTTCTGTTGCGGTTGCACTATGGATTGAATTGTGTCCCTTCAAAATTCATGTGTTGTAGCCCTAACCCCCAGTGTAACTGCATTTGGAGGTGGGACCTTTAAGGAAGTAAACAATGTTAAATAAGGTCATAAAGGTGGGGCCCTAATCCAATAAGGCTGGTGTGCTTATAAGGAGTGACAGAGAAACCAGAAATCTCCCTTTCTCTCCCTCTCTCCCTCTCCCTCCCTCTCTTCCTCCCCACACATGCATAGTGGAGTGACTGAGGACACAATGAGAATGTGGCTGTTTGAAAGCCAGGAAGAGAGCTCTCACCAGAAACTATCCCTGACAGTACCTTGATCTTGGACTTCTGGCCTTTAGAACTGTGAGAAAATAAACTTCTGTCATTTAAGTGACCCAATCTGTGAAATTTTATTATAGCAGCCCTGATAGACTAACACATGATGGCATTGACTTGCTGCAAAACCCTAGGGGTCTGCACTGAGACTCTTCCATTAGGACTTGCCTGAGATATCCTTTCTTTAGTCACTGTGGGTACCTCTAACACACTATCATATGGCTCATTTGGCAGAACTGATTGTACTGCAGCCTGAATATGCTCTAGAGCTATCTCTTGCTCTTGGTTCCACTAAAAACTGGCATCTTTCTGAGTCATTTAATAAATGGGTTGTTGCAGGTTTTCCAAGTGTGGCATGTGCTACTTCCAAAGAGGCTTGCTAATTGTTGTGACTTTTTCTCAATGGTAGGAGCTACAAAGTGTAAAAATGTCCTAGCATTCCTCAGATAACCTCCAATCTATGTAGGGTTTATCTCCTAACCTCTGGGTACATCCATTGTACTTGCCACTTCATACTTCCCAGGTTCAATTCACATTATGTCACTGACATAGTGACTATGGAATATCAAGACAGCAAAGGTCTAACTAGACTGTATTGTGACAGAGAGCAAGAAGAGTTAACCTAGAATTCTTCCAAGACTGTGAATGTATGCTGCTGTCCTTTCCAAATGAATGCAAATGTCTTTTCATTTTTCTTTGTGATAGGAATGGAAAAGAATGCATTCACCAGATCAATAGTTGTTACTTATGACAGAGATTGGGTTGATCGATTCTAGTAAAAATACAATATCTGCTATATCTGCTACAATTGGGGTTACAATTTGATTTTTTATTTTTTACAATTTTTGGTAATGTTAATTTCCTATGGATGCAAATTACTTCAAATTTAGTGATTTAAAACAACACACATGTATTCCCTCACACTTAAGGAGGTTGGTCAAGAAGTCTAAAATTAGTTTCACTGGCCTGAAATCATAGTGACAATAGGGTGGTGCTCCGTCTAGGAGTGCTAAGGGTAAGTAGATTTCCTTGTCTTTTCCAGCTTCTAGAGCTGCATTCCTTGGCTCACGGTCCCTTCTTCCCGTTTCAAATCTGGCAGCATAGCATCTTGCTTCAAGGATCACATTACCTTCTTCTGTAGTATAATCTCCCTCATCCTCCCTATTGTTAGAACACTTATGATTACATTCAAGGCTCACCCAGATAATCCAGGATAATCTCACCATCTCAAGAGCCTTAACTTAAGCACATATTAAATTAATCTGAAAACCACCTTTGCAATATAAATTAACACTCACAGTTTCCAGAGATTAGGACCTTGATAATTTTGAGGGTCACTTTCAGCCAGCACAGTCTTTTCTCATCTGCCATGATCAGCTTTCACTGTTTTTTCCAGGTCCTTATTAAAAATCAGGGTAAATTCCAGGTAAATTAAAAATCAGGGATATAATAGGAACTACTCTCACTGCATCCTTTAGTCTTTGAGGGCAGCACTGATCCCTGCCATTGCACTTGGAATGTCGTATTGCTTCCAATTCACTATCTTGGCCTAAGGGGCAGGGTCAGGCAGGAGTTTGCACTTGGACTTCCATATCATAACATTAAATGATCTTGACCATGAGGACATATTTTCTTGTAGCACCCTGTGTTTAATTTTCACCCAGGTTTTAGTTTATTTGGCAGGAATTTATCTGGTTGAAGAAACTGAAAATGAGAAACAAGTTTGTTTTCCACTCCAGAAAATTTTGGTTCCTTTATATTTCCTCTAAATTCTGCTTGCAAACTGAGCAATTCCTTCTTCAGTTTATCCCTCTCTTTCTATACTTCCCCATATGCAGATTAGAAATAAAAAGCCAATTAATATACTCTACATACTGCCTGGAGATCTCCTTAGCCCCATCCACAAGTTCATTAGGTACACTTTCTATATACCAACTTACCATAGGCAAGTTTTTGCAATTACTCCACTGATACATAACAAATGTAGCCCCCCTCCAGCTTCTCCAGGAATTTTCAGCCTCTGCCAGCAGCTTTCTGGAAGCTACTTTTACAGCCTCTGTCTGGTCCTCAGTCTCAAAGTTAATGTCACATGTTTTAGGTTTTTATTAAAGCAGGATGCCATTTCTGATATGAAATTGATTTGCTTTGGTTAGCTTTTATTATATAACAAACCACCACAAAATTTAGTGGCTTAAAATAATTTTTTTTCCTCACAATTCTGTGAGTTGTTTGGGCTGTTCCTTTGCTGATTTTACCTGGGATCCCTCATGTCACCAACTTTAGATGAAGGGTTAGTGCAGTAGGCAGACTCTAAGTTGCCCCCCAATGAGTCCCATTTTCTACTAGTCATACCTTTGTGTAATATTTTCTCCTGGATTGTGGGTTGGCCTAACAATTTGTAACTTGCTCCTAATCCATAAAACATGGCAAAGGTGATGGGGTATCACTGTCATGATTAGGTTACAGCAGATTATAATTTCCATCTTACTAGCTGATTTTATTGACTCAAGGGAGAGAGAGAGCCCTTGCTGAAAAAAAATTTGTCATGTTGAAGAGGCCCATGTGGCAAGGCATTGAGTGCAAAGTAACAGAATGGTGTCCTCATGATCCTCACCACCAAGACGGTTATCACCACCATCTTTATCACCTCCACCACTATTATTACTCTTCTTCATAGCCTTGATTCTTTCTTCTTTCTTTTTTGTTTTTACATCTTTATTGGAGTATAATTGCTTTACAATGGTGTGTTAGTTTCTGCTTTTTAAAAAAGTGAATCAGTTATACATATACATATGTTCTCATATCTCTTCCCTCTTGCGTCTCCCTCCCTCCCACCCTCTCTATCCCACCCCTCCAGGCAGTCACAAAACACCTAGCTGATCTCCCTGTGCTATGTGGCTGCTTCCCACTAGCTATCTATTTTAGGTTTGGTAGTGTATATATGTCCGTGTCACTCTCTCGCTTTATCACAGCTTACCCTTCCCCCTCCCCATATCCTCAAGTCCATTCTTTAGTAGGTCTGTATCTTTATTCCTGTCTTACCCTTAGATTTTTCATGACATTTTTTTTCTTAAATTCCATATATATGTGTTAGCATACGGTATTTGTCTTTCTCTTTCTGACTTACTTCACTCTGTATGACAGATTCTAGGTCCATCCACCTCATTACAAATAGCTCAATTTCGTTTCCTTTTATGCCTGAGTAATATTCCATTATATATATGTGCCACATCTTCTTTATCCATTCATCTGATGATGGACACTTAGGTTGCTTCCATCTCCTGGCTATTGTAAATAGAGTAGCAATGAACATTTTGGTACATGACTCTTTTTGAATTATGGTTTTCTCAGGCTATATGTCCAGTAGTGGGATTGCTGGGTCATATGGTAGTTCTATTTGTAGTTTTATAAGGAACCTCCATACTGTTCTCCATAGTGGCTGTACCAATTCACATTCCCACCAGCAGTGCAAGGGTGTTCCCTTTTCTGCACAGCCTCTCCAGCATTTATTGTTTCTAGATTTTTTGATGATGGCCATTCTGACCGGTATGAGATGATGTCTCATTGTAGTTTTGATTTACATTTCTCTAATGATTAATGATGTTGAACATTCTTTCATGTGTTTGCTAGCAGTCTGTATATCTTCTTTGGAGAAATGTCTATTTAGGTCTTCTGCCCATTTTTGTTTTTTTTTTTTTTTGTTTTTTTTTATTTTATTTTATTTATTTATTTATTTTTTTAACATCTTTATTGGGGTATAATTGCTTTACAATGGTGTGTTAGTTTCTGCTTTATAACAAAGTGAATCAGTCATACATAAACATATGTTCCCATATGTCTTCCCTCTTGCGTCTCCCTCCCTCCCACCCTCCCCATCCCACCCCTCCAGGCTGTCACAAAGCACCGAGCCAATATCCCTGTGCCATGCAGCTGCTTCCCACTAGCTATCTACCTTACTGCATTTGTTACTGTGTATATGCCCATGACTCTCTCTCGCCCTGTCACAGCTCACCCTTCCCCCTCCCCATAACCTCAAGTCCGTTCTCTAAGAGGTCTGCATCTTTATTCCTGCTTTACCCCTAGGTTCTTCATGACATTTTTTTCTTAAATTCCATATATATGTGTTAGCATACGGTATTTGTCTTTCTCTTTCTGACTTACTTCACTCTGTATGACAGACTCTAGGTCTATCCACCTCATTACAAATAGCTCAATTTCGTTTCTTTTTATGGCTGAGTAATATTCCATTGTATATATGTGCCACATCTTCTTTATCCATTCATCCGATGACGGGCACTTAGGTTGTTTCCATCTCCGGGCTATTGTAAATAGAGCTGCAATGAACATTTTGGTACATGACTCTTTTTGAATTTTGGTTTTCTCAGGGTATATGCCCAGTAGTGGGATTGCTGGGTCATATGGTAGTTCTATTTGTAGTTTTTTAAGGAACCTCCATACTGTTCTCCATAGTGGCTGAACCAATTCACATTCCCACCAGCAGTGCAAGAGTGTTCCCTTTTCTCCACACCCTCTCCAGCATTTATTGTTTCTAGATTTTTTGATGATGGCCATTCTGACTGGTGTGAGATGATATCTCATTGTAGTTTTGATTTGCATTTCTCTAATGATTAATGATGTTGAGCATTCTTTCATGTGTTTGTTGGCAGTCTGTATATCTTCTTTGGAGAAATGTCTATTTAGGTCTTCTGCCCATTTTTGGATTGGGTTGTTTGTTTTCTTGTTATTGAGCTGCATGAGCTGCTTGTAAATTTTGGAGATTAATCCTTTGTCGGTTGCTTCATTTGCAAATATTTTCTCCCATTCTGAGGGTTGTCTTCTGCCCATTTTTGGATTGGGTTGTTTGTTTTTTTGTTATTGAGCTGCAGGAGCTGCTTGTAAATTTTGGAGATTAATCCTTTGTCAGCTGCTTAATTTGCACATATTTTCTCCCATTCTGAGAGTTGTCTTTTGGTCTTGTTTATGGTTTCCTTTGCTGTGTAAAAGATTTGAAGTTTCATTAGGTGCTATTTGTTTATTTTTGTTTTTATTTCCATTTCTCTAGGAGGTGTGTCAAAAAGGATCTTGCTGTGATCCTGTCATGGAGTGTTCTGCCTATTTTTTCCTCTAAGAGTTTGATAGTTTCTGGCCTTACATTTAGGTCTTTAATCCATTTTGAGCTTATTTTTGTGTATGCTGTTAGGGAGTGATCTAATCTCATACTTTTACATGTACCTGTCCAGTTTTCCCAGCACCACTCATTGAAGAGGCTGTCCTTTCTCCACTGTACATTCCTGCCTCCTTTATCCAAGATAAGGTGACCATATGTGCATGGGTTTATCTCTGGGCGTTCTATTCTGTTCCATTGATCTATCTTTCTGTTTTTGTGCCAGTACCATACTGTCTTGATTACTGTAGCTTTGTACTATAGTCTGAAGACAGGGAGACTGATTCCTCCGGCTCCAATTTTCATTCTCAAGATTGCTTTGGCTATTAGGGGTCTTTTGTGTTTCCATACATATTGTGAAATTTTTTCTTCTAGTTCTGTGAAAAATGCCAGTGGTAGTGTTTTACAGATTGCATTGAATCTGTAGATTGCTTTGGGTAGTAGAGTCATTTTCACAATGTTGATTCTTCCAATCCAAGAACATGGTATATCTCTCCCTCTATTTGTATCATCTTTAATTTCTTTCATCAGTGTCTTATAATTTTCTGCATACAGGTCTTTTTTCTCCTTAGGTAGGTTTATTCCTAGATGTTTTATTCTTTTTGTTGCAATGGTAAATGGGAGTGTTTTCTTGATTTCACGTTCAGATTTTTCATCATTAGTGTATAGGAATGCCAGAGATTTCTGTGCATTAATTTTGTATCCTGCTACTTTACCTAATTCATTGATTAGCTCTGGTAGTTTTCTGGTAGCATCTTTAGGATTCTCTATGTATAGTATCATGTCATCTGCAAACAGTGACAGCTTTACTTCTTTTCCAATTTGGATTCCTTTTATTTCACTTTCTTCTCTGATTGCTGTGGCTAAAACTTCCAAAACTATGTTGAATAAGAGTGGTGAGAGTAGGCAACCTTGTCTTGTTCCTGACCTTAGTGGAAATGCTTTCAGTTCTTCACCATTGAGGATGATCTTGGCTGTGGGTTTTTCATGTATGGCCTTTATTATGTTGAGAAAATTCCCTCTATGCCTATTTTCTGCAGGGTTTTTGTCATAAATGGGTGTTAAATTTTGTTGAAAGCTTTCTCTGCATCTATTGACATGATCACATGGTTTTCCTCCTTCAATTTGTTAATATGGTGTATCACGTTGGTTGATTTGCGTATATTGAAAAGTCCTTGCATTCCTGGAATAAACCCCACTTGATCACAGTGTATGATCCTTTTAATGTGCTGTTGGATTCTGTTTGCTAGTATTTTGTTGAGGATTTTTGCATCTATGTTCATCAGTGGTATTGGCCTGTAGTTTTCATTCTTTGTGACATCCTTGTCTGGTTTTGGTATCAGGGTGATGCTGGCTTCGTAGAATGAGTTTGGGAGTGTTCCTCCCTCTGCAATATTTTGGAAGAGTTTGAGAAGGAAAGGTGTTAGCTGTTCTCTAAATATTTGACAGAATTCACCTGTGAAGCCATCTGGTCCTGGGCTTTTGTTTGTTGAAAGATTTTTAATCATAGTTTCAATTTCAGTGTTTCTGATTGGTCTTTTCATATTTTCTATTTCTTCCTGATTCAGTCTTGGCAGGTTGTGCATTTCTAAGAATTTGTCCATTTCTTCCAGGTTGTCCAATTTACTGGCATAGGGTTGCTTACAGTAATCTCTCATGATCTTTTGTATTTCTGCAGTGTCATTTGTTACTTCTCTTTTTTTCATGTCTAATTCTATTGATTTGAGTCTTCTCCCTTTTTGTCTTGATGAGTCTGGCTAATGGTTTATCAATTTTGTTTATTTTCTCAAGAACCAGCTTTTAGTGTTATTGATCTTTGCTATCGTTTCCTTCATTTCTTTTTCATTTATTTCTGATCTGATCTTTATGATTTCTTTCCTTCTGCTAACTTTGGGGTTTTTTTGTTCTTTCTCTAATTGCTTTAGAGGCAAGGTTAGGTTGTTTATTCGAGATGTTTCCTGTTTCTTAAGGTAGGATTTTATTGCTATAAACTCCCTTCTTAGAACTGCTTTTGCTGCATCCCATAGGTTTTGGGTCGTCGTGTCTCCATTGTCATTTGTTTCTAGGTATTTCTTGATTTCCTCTTTGATTTCTTCAGTGATCACTTCGTTATTAAGTAGTGTATTGTTTAGCCTCCATGTGTTTGTATTTTTTACAGTGTTCTTCCTGTAATTGATATCTAGTCTCATAGCATTGTGCTAGGAAAACATACTTGATACAATTTCAATTTTCTTAAATTTACCAAGGCTTGCTTTGTGACCCATGATATGATCTATCCTGGAGAATGTTCCATGAGCACTTGAGAAAAATGTGTATTCTGTTGTTTTTGGATGGAATATCCTATAAATATCAATTAAGTCCATCTTGTTTAATGTATCATTTAAAGCTTGTGTTTCCTTATTTATTTTCATTTTGGATGATCTGTCCATTGGTGAAAGTGCGGTGTTAAAGTCCCCTACTATGAATGTGCTACTGTCGGTTTCTCCTTTTATGGCTGTTAATATTTGCCTTATGTATTGAGGTGCTCCTATGTTGGGTGCATAAATATTTACAATTGTTATATCTTCTTCTTGGATTGATCCCTTGATCATTATTTAGTGTCCTTCTTTATCTCTTGTAATAGTCTTTATTTTAAAGTCTATTTTGTCTGATATGAGAATTGCTACTCCAGCTTTCTTTTGGTTTCCATTTGCATGGAATATCTTTTTCCATCCCGTTACTTTCAGTCTGTATGTGCCCCTATGTCTGAAGTGGGTCTCTTGTAGAGAGCATATATATGGGTCTTGTTTTTGTATCCATTCTGCCAGTCTGTGTCTTTTGGTGGTAGCATTTAATCCACTTACATATAAGGTAATTATCGATATGTATGCTCCTATTCCCATTTTCTTCATTGTTTTGGGTTTGTTATTATATGCCTTTTCCATCTATTGTGTTTCTTGTCTAGAGAAGATCCTTTAGCATCTGTTATAAAGCTGGTTTGGTAGTGCTGAACTCTCTCAGCTTTTGCTTGTCTGTAAAAGGTTTAATTTCTCCATCAAATCTGAATGAGACCCTTGCTGGGAAGAGTAATCTTGGTTGTAGGTTTTTCTCCTTCATCACTTTAAATATGTCCTGCCAGTCCCTTCTGGCTTGCAGAGTTTCTGCTGAAAGATCACCTGTTAACCTTATGGGGATTCCCTTGTGTGTTATTTGTTGTTTTTCCCTTGTTGCTTTTAATATGTTTTCTTTGTATTTAATTTTTGACAGTTTGATTAATATGTGTCTTGGAGTGTTTCTCCTTGGATTTATCCTGTATGGGACTCTCTGTGTTTCCTGGACTTGATTAACTATTTCCTTCCCCATATTCGGGAGGTTTTCAACTATAATCTCTTCAAATATTTTCTCAGTACCTTTCTTTTTTCTTTTCTTCTTATGGGACCCCTATAATTCGAATGTTGGTGCGTTTAATGTTGTCCCAGAGGTCTCTGAGACTGTCCTCAGTTCTTTTCATTCTTTTTTCTTTATTCTGCTCTGCAGTAGTTATTTCCACTATTTTATCTTCCAGGTCACTTATCCGTTCTTCTGCCTCAGTTATTCTACTATTGATCCCATCTAGAGTATTTTTCATTTCATTTATTGTGTTATTCATCATTGCTTGTTTCATCTTTAGTTCTTCTAGGTCCTTGTTAAATGTTTCTTGCATTTTGTCTATTCTATTTCCAAGATTTTGGATCATCTTTACTATCATTATTCTGAATTCTTTTTCAGGTAGACTGCCTATCTCCTCTTCATTTGTTAGGTCTGGTGGGTTTTTATCTTGCTCCTTCATCTGCTGTGTGTTTTTCTGTCTTCTCATTTTGCTTATCTTACTGCGTTTGGGGTCTCCTTTTTGCAGGCTGCAGGTTTGTAGTTCCCGTTGTTTCTGGTGTCTGTCCCCAGTGGCTAAGGTTAGTTCAGTGGGTTGTGTAGGCTTCCTGGTGGAGGGGACTAGTGCCTGCGTTCTGGTGGATGAGGCTGGATCTTGTCTTTCTGGTGGGCATGTCCACGTCTGGTGGTGTGTTTTGAGGTGTCTGTGCACTTATTATGATTTTAGGCAGCCTCTGTGCTAATGGGTGGGGTTGTGTTCCTGTCTTGCTAGTTGTTTGGCATAGGATGTCCAGCACTGTAGCTTGCTGGTCGTTGAGTGAAACTGGGTGCTGGTGTTGAGATGGAGATCTCTGGGAGATTTTCGCCATTTGATATTATGTGGAGCTGGGAGGTCTCTTGTGGACCAGTGTCCTGAAGTCGGCTCTCCCACCTCAGAGGCACAGCACTTACTCTTGGCTGCAGCACCAAGAGGCTTTCATCCACATGGCTCAGAATAAAAGGGAGGAAAAGTAGGAAGAAAGAAAGAAAGAAAGAAAGAAAGAAAGAGAGAGAGAGAGAGAGAGAGGGAGAGAGAGAGAAGGAAAGAAAAAGAAAGAAAGGAAGGAAGGAAGGAAGTAGGTAAAATAAAGTTATTAAAATAAAAAATAATTATTAAGGAAAAATTTTTTTAAAAAAACGGATGGATAGAACCCTAGGACAAATGGTGAAAACAAAGCTATACAGACAAAATCTCACACAGAAGCATACATATACACACTCACAAAAAGAGGAAAAGGGGAAAAGATCATAAATCTTGCTCTCAAAGTCCACCTCCTCAATTTGGGATGATTCGTTGTCTATTCAGGTCTTCCACAGGTGCAGGGTACATCAAGCTTCTGAGGCTGCTGGGAGAGATTTCCCTTTCTCTTCTTTGTTCTCACAGCTTCCGGGGCTCAGCTTTGGATTTGGCCCTGCCTCTGCGTGTAGGTTGCTGGAGGGCATCTGTTCTTCGCTCAGACAGGACAGGGTTAAAGGAGCAGCTGCTTCAGGGACTCTGGCTCACTCAGGCCGGGGGGAGGGAGGGGCACGGAGTGCGGGGCGAGCCTGCGGCGGCAGAGGCCAGCATGACGTTGCACCAGCCTGAGGCGCGCCGTGCGTTCTCCTGGGGAAGTTGTCCCTGGATCCCTGGACCCTGGCAATGGCGGGCTGCACAGGCTCCCCGGAAGGGAGGTGAGGATAGTGACCTGTGCTCGCACACAGGCTTCTTGGTGGCAGCAGCAGCAGCCTTAGCGTCTCATGCCCATGTCTTGGGTCTGCGCTATTAGCCGCGACTCGCGCCTATCTCTGGAGCTCCTTTAAGTGGCGCTCTTAATCCCTTCTCCTCATGCAGCAGGAAACAAAGAGGGAAGAAAAAGTCTCTTGCCTCTTTGGCAGGTCCAGACTTTTCCCCTGAATCCCTCCCGGCTAGCCATGGTGCACTAACCCCCTGCAGGCTGTGTTCACGCCGCCAACCCCAGACCTCTCCCTGCGCTCCAAAGGAAGCCGTAGCCTCAGCTCCCAGGCCTGCCCTCCCCAGCGGGTGAGCAGACAAGCCTCTCGGGTTGGTGAGTGCCTGTCGGCTCTGATCCCCTGTGTGGGAATCTCCGCTTTGCCTTCCGCACACCTGTTGCTGTGCTCTCCTCCGTGGCGCCGAAGCTTCCCCTCTCCGCCACCCGCAATCTCCACCGTGAAGGGCCTTCCTAGTGTGTGGAAACCTTTCCTCCTTCACAGCTCCCTCCCACTGGTGCAGGTCCCGTCCCTATTCTTTTGTCTCTGTTTCTTTTTTCTTTTGCCCTACCCAAGTACTTGGGGAGTTTCTTGCCTTTTGGGAGGTCTGAGGTCTTCTTCCAGCATTCAGTATGTGTTTTGTAGGAGTTTTTCCACGTGTAGATGTATTTCTGGTGTATCTGTGGGGAGAAGGTGATCTCTGCGTCTCACTCTTCCGCCATCTTCCGATTCCCAATTCAAAGAAAATATCAAATCTCTTCCTCACAAATCACATGATATTGGCATGTGTTCTATCATCGACAGAAGATGAGCCCTCAGGTAAAATGTTAGTTGTAGCCAAGGAGCAGATGTTAGTTGGGACCCACTCTGAAGAGAGATTAGCTGGAGAACTAGCAGGAGTATCTCTTTTTTCTTTTTTAATTGAGGTATAGCTGATGAACAATATTATATAAGTTCCAGATGTACAACATAGTAATTCACAAATTTTAAAGGTTATACTCCATTTATAGTTATTATAAAATATTGGCTATAGTCCCTGTATTGTACAATATATCCTTGTAGCTTCTTTATTTTATATATAATAGTTTGTATCTCTTAATCCCATGCCCCTATTGGCCCCTCCCCCCTTCCTTCTCCCCACTGGTAACTACAAGTTTATTCTCTATACCTGTGAGACTGTTTCTTTTTTTTTTTTTTTTTTTTTTTTGGTATGCGGGCTTCTCACTGTTGTGGCCTCTCCCATTGCGGAGCACAGGCTCCAGACATGCAGGCTCATTGGCCATGGCTCACGGGCCCAGCTGCTCTGTGGCATGTGGGATCTTCCTGGACCGGGGCACGAACCTGCGTCCCCTGCATCGGCAGGTGGACTCCCAGCCACTGCGCCACCAGGGAAGCCCTCTTTTTTTTTATATTCACTAGTTTGTTTTATTTTTTAGATTCCACATATAAGTGATATCATACAATATTTACCTTTCTCTGTATGACTCATTTCTCAAAGCATAATACCCTCCAAGTTTGTCCATGTTATTGCAAAAGGCAAAATCCATTCTTCTTTATGGCTGCGTAGTATTCTATTGTGTGTGTGTGTAGGGGTATGTGTGTGTGTGTATGTTTATATTATCACATCTTCTTTATCCATTCAACTATTGAACACTTAGGTTGCTTCCATACCTTGGAAATTGCAAATAATGCTGCTATGAACAATGAACATTGAGGTACATGTATCTTTTCAAATTAGTGTTTTCATTTTCTTCAGATATATACCCAGGAGTGGAATTGCTGAGTCATATCATAGTTCTATTTTTAGTTTTTTTGAGAAACCACCGTACTGTTTTCCACAGTGGCTGCACCAGTTTACATTCTCACCAACAATGTACGAGGAAGGGTTCCCTTTTTTCCACATCCTCAGAAATATTTGTTATTTGTGGTCTTTTTTATGATAGCCATTCTGACAGGTGTGAGGTGCTATCTCATTGTGATTTTGATAATGCTTTTCTCTGATGACTGAACATCTTTTCAAGTGCCTGTTAGCCATCTGTATGTTTTTTTTGGAAAAATGGCTATTCAGGTCTCTTGCCCATTTTTCAATCAGGTTTGTTTTTTTTTTTTTTTTTTGATTTTTGTGTAGCCATTTTAATATTGAAGATGGAAGAAAAAAAGCAACATTTTCAGCATATTATGCTTTATTATTTCAAGACAAGTGAAAATGCAACTGAAACGCAAAAAAGATTTGTGCAGTGTATGGAGAAGGTGCTCTGCTGGATAGAACGTCTCATGAGTGGTTTGTGAAGTTCCATGCTGGAGATTTCTCGCTGGATGATGCTCCATGGTCAGGTAGACAAGCTGAAGTTGATAGCAAACAAATTGAGACCTTAACTGAGAACAATCAATGTTATACCACACTGGAGATAGCCAACATACTCAAAATATCCAAATCAAGTGTCAAAAATCATTTGAACCAGCCTAGTTATGTTAATCACTTTGATGTTTGGGTTGCACATAAGTTAAGGGAAAAAAACCCTTCTTGACCGTATTTCCGTACACGATTCTCTACTGAAATGTAATGAAAAAGTTCCGTTTTTATTTATTTTATTTTTCATTTTTATTTTTTTTAAACATCTTTATTGGAGTGTAATTGGTTTCCAATGTTGTGTTAGTTTCTGCTGTATAAGAAAGTGAATCAGCTATACATATACATATATCCCCATATCACCTCCCTCTTGGATCTCTCTCCCACCCTCCCTATACCACCCCTCTAAGTGGTCACAAAGCACTGAGCTGATCTCCCTGTGCTATGCAGCTGCTTCCTACTAGCTATCTACTTCACATCTGGAAGTGTATATATGTCAATGCCACTCTCTCACCTCGTCCCAGCATACCCTTCTCCCTCCATGTGTCCTCAAGTCCATTCTCTATGTCTGTGACTATATTCTATCCTGCCCCTAGGTTCTTCAGCACCATTTTTTTTTTTTTAGATTCCATATATATATGTTAGCATACAGTATTTGTTTTTCTCTTTCTGACTTACTTCACTCTGTATGACAGACGCTAGGTCCATACACCTCACTACAAATAACTCAATTTCGTTTCATTTCATGGCTGAGTAATATTCCATTGTATATAGGTGCCACATCTTCTTTATCCATTCATTTGTCGATGGACACTTAGGTTGCATCCACATCCTGGCTATTGTAAATAGTGCTACAGTGAACATTGTGATACATGACTCTTTTTGAATTATGGTTTTCTCACAGTATATGCCCAGTAGTGGGATTGCTGGGTCATATGGTAGTTCTATTTTTAGTTTTCTAAGGAACCTCCATACTGTTCTCCATAGTGACCGTATCAATTTACATTCCCACCAACAGTGCAAGAGGGTTCCCTTTTCTCCACATCCTCTCCAGCATTTATTGTTTGTAGATATTTTGATGATGGCCATTCTGACAGGTATGGGTTGATACCTCATTGTAATTTTGATTTGCATTTCTCTAATGATTAGTGATGTTGAGCATCCTTTCATGTGTTTGTTGGCAATCTATATCTTCTTTGGAGAAATGTCTATTTAGGTCTTCTGCCCATTTGGGGATTGGTTTTTTGTTGTTTTGATATTGAGCTACATGAGCTGCTTGTGTATTTTGGAGATTAATCTTTTGTCAGTTGCTTCATTTGCAAATATCTTCTCCCATTCTGACGGTTGTCTTTTCATCTTGTTTATGGTACCTTTGCTGTGCAAAAGCTTTTCATTTCATTAAGTCCCACTTGTTTATTTCTGATTTATTTCCATTTCTCTAGGAGGTGGGTCAAAAAGGATCTTGCTGTGATTTATGTCATAGAGTGTTCTGCCTATGTTTTCCACTAAAGATTTAATAAAAGTGTCTGACCTTACATTTAGGTGTTTAATCCATTTTGAGTTTATTTTCATGTATGGTGTTAGGGAGTGTTCTAATTTCATTCTTTTACATGTAGCTGTCCAGTTTTCCCAGCACTACTTATTGAAAAGGCTGTCTTTTCTCCAACATATATTCTTGCCTCTTTTATCAAAGATAAGGTAACCATATGTGCATGGGTTTGTCTCTAGGCTTTCTACCCTACTCCATAGATCTATATGTCTGTTTTTCTGCCAGTACCATACTGTCTTGATTACTGTAGCTTTATAGTATTCTCTGAAGTCAAGGAGCCTGAGTCCTCCTGCTTCATTTTTTGTTCTCAGGATTGCTTTGGCTATTCAGGGTCTTTTGTGTTTCCATACAATTCTTAAGATTTTTTGTTTTACCTCTGAAAACTGCCATTGATAGTTTGCTAGGAATTGCATTGAATCTGTAGATTGCTTTGGGTAGTATAGTCATTTTCACAATGTTGATTCTTCCAATCCAAGAACATGGTATATCTCTCCATTTGTTTGTATCATCTTTGATTTCTTTCATCAGTGTCTTATAGTTTTCTGCATACAGGTCTTTTGTCTCCTGTGGTAACTTCATTCCTGGGTATTTTATTCTTTACGTTGCAGTGGTAAATGGGAGTGTTTCCTTATTTTATCTTTCAGATTTTTCATCATTATTATATAGGAATGCAAGAGATTTCTGTGCATTAATTTTGTATCCTGCTACTTTACCAAATTAGTTGATTAGCTCTAGTAGTTTTCTGGTAGCATCTTTAGGATTCTCTATGTAGAGTATCATGTCATCTGCAAACAGTGACAGTTTTACTTCTTTTCGGATTTGGATTCCTTTTATTTCTTTTTCTTCTCTGATTGCTGCGGCTAAAACTTCCAAAACTATTTTGAACTAGAGTGGTGAGGGTGGACAACCTTGTCTTATTCCTGATCCTAGAGGAAATGCTTTCAGTTTTTCACCATTGAGAATGATGTTAGCTGTGTGTTTGTCATATATGGCCTGTATTATGGTGAGGTAATTTCCCTCTATGCCTATTTGTGGAAGGTTTTTCTCATAAATGGGTGCTGAATTTTGTCAAAAGCTTTATCTGCATCTATTGAGATGATCATATGGTTTTTCTCCTTCAATTTGTTAATGTGGTGTATCACATTGATTGATTTGCATATGTTGAAGAATCCTTGCATTCCTGGGATAAACCCCACTTGATCATAGTGTATGATCCTTTTAATATGCTGTTGGATTCTGTTTGCTAGTATTTTGTTGAGGATTTTTGCATCTATGTTCATCAGTGATATTGGCCTGTAGTTTTCTTTTTTTGTTACATCTTTGGTTTGGGTATCAGCGTGATGATGGTGGCCTCGTAGCAAGAGTTTGGGAGTGTTCCTCCCTCTGCTATATTTTGGAAGAGTTTTAGATGGATAGGTGTTAGCTCTTCTCTAAATGTTTGATAGAATTTGCCTGTGAAGCCATGTAGTCCTTGGCTTTTGTTTGTTGGAAGATTTTTAATCACAGTTTCAATTTCAGTGCTTCTGATTGGTCTGTTTTTATATTCTATTTCTTCCTGGTTCCATCTCAGAGGGTTGTGCTCTTCTAAGAATTCATCCATTTCCTCCAGGTTGTCCATTTATTAGCATATACTTTCTTGTAGTAATCTCTCATGATCTTTTGTATTTCTGCAGTGTCAGTTGTTACTTCTCCTTTTTCATCTCTAATTCTATTGATTTTAGTCTTCTTCCTTTTTTTCTTGATGGGTCTGGCTAATGGTTTATCAATTTCATTTATCTTCTCAAAGAAGCAGATTTTAGTTTTATTGATCTTTGCTGTTGTTTCCTTCATTTCTTTTTCATTTATTTCTGATTTGATCTTTATGATTTCTCCTTTTGCTAACTTTGGGGGTTTTGTTGTTGTTTTTCTTTCTCTAACTGCTTTAGGTGTAAGGTTAGGTTGTTTATTTGAGATGTTTCTTGTTTCTTGAGGTAGGACTGTATTGCTATAAATTTCCCTCTTAGAACTGCTTTTGCTGCCTCCTACAGTTTTTGGGTGGTTGTGTTTTCATTGGCATTTTTTTCTAGGTAATTTTGATTTACTCCTTGATTTCTTCAATGATCCCTTTGTTATTTAGCAGCATATTGTTAGCCTCTATGTGTTTGTATTTTTTACAGTGTTCTTCCTGTAATTGATATGTAGTCTCACAGCGTTGTGGTTGGAAAAGATACTTGATACGACTTCAGTGTTCTTAAATTTACCAAGGCTTGATTTGTGACCCACAATATGATCTATCCTGGAGAATGTTCCATGAGCACTTGAGAAGAAAGTGTATTCTGTTGTTTTTGGATGGAATGTCCTATAAATATCAATTAAGTCTATCTTGTTTAATGTATTATTTAAAGCTTGTGTTTCCTTATTTATTTTCATTTTGGATGATCTGTCCATTGGTGAAAGTGGGGTGTTGAAGTCCCCTACTATTCTTGTGTTACTGTTGATTTCCCCGTTTATGGATGTTAACATTTGTCTTATGTATTGAGGTGCTTCTATGTTGGGTGCATAAATATTTACAATTGTTATATCTTCTTCTTGGATCGATCCCTTGATCATTATGTAGTGTCCTTCTTTGTCTCTTGTAATAGTCTTTATTTTAAAGTCTATTTTGTCTGATATGAGAATTGCTACTCCAGCTTTCTTTTGGTTTCCATTTGCATGGAATATCTTTTTCCATCCCCTCACTTTCAGTCTGTCTTGCCCCTAGGTCTGAAGTGGGTCTCTTGTAGACAGCATATGTACAGGTCTTGTTTTTGTATCCATTCTGCCTGTCTACGTTTTTTGGTTGGAATATTTGATCCATGTACATTTAAGGTAATTACCGATAAGTATGTTCCTATTACTATTTTCTTAATTGTTTTGGGTTTGTTATTGTAGGTCTTTTCCTTCTCTTGTGTTTGCTGCCTAGAGAAGTTCCTTTAGCATTTGTTGTAAAGCTCGTTTGGTGGTGCTGAATTCTTTTAGCTTTGGCTTGTTTGTAAAAGTTTTAATTTCTCTGTCAAATCTGAATGAGATCCTCGCTGGGTAGAGTAAACTTGGTTATAGGTTTTTCCCTTTCATTACTTTAAGTATGCCTGCCACTCCTTTCTGGCTTGCAGAATTTCTGCTGAAAGATCAGCTGGTAACCTTATGTGGATTCCCTTGTATGTTATTTGTTGCTTTTCCCTTGCTGCTTTAATATTTATTCTTTGTATTTAATTTTTGATCATTTGATAATATGTGTCTTGGAGTGTTTCTCCTTGGATTTGTCCTGTATGGAACGCTCTGCACTTCCTGGGCTTGACTGACAATTTCCATTCCCATATTAGGGAAGTTTTCATCTATAAACTCTTGAAATATTTTCTCAGTCCCTTTCTTTTTCTCTTCCTCTTCTTCTGGTACCCCTATAATTCGAATGTTGGCGCATTTAACATTGTTCCAGTGATCTCTGAGACTGTCCTCAATTATTTTCATTCTTTTATCTTTATTCTGCTCTGCAGTCATTATTTCCACTACTTTCTCTTTCAGGTCACTTATCCATTCTTCTGCCTCAGTTATTCTGCTATTGATTCCTTCTAGAGAATTTTTAATTTCATTTTCTGTGTTGTTCATCATTGATTATTTGCTCTTTAGTTCTTCTAGGTCCTTGTTCAATGTTTCTTGTATTTTCTCCATTCCATTTCCAAGATTTTGGTTCATCTTTACTGTCATTACTTGGAATCCTTTTCCAGTAGACTTATTTCCTCTTCATTTGTTTGGTCTGCTGGGTTTTTACCTTTGCTCCTTCATCTGCTGACTATTTCTCTGTGTCTCATTTTGCTTAAGTTACTGTGTTTGGGTCTCCTTTCCACAGGCTGCAGGTTCGTACTTCTTGTTTTTGTTGTCCGCCCCAAGTGGGTAAGGTTGGTTCAGTGGATTGTGTAGGCCTGTTGATGGAGGGAACTGGTTTCTGTGTTCTGGTGGAAGAGGCTGGATCTTTTCTTTCTGATGGGCAGGACCGCATCTGGTGGTGTGTTTTGGGGGGTCTGTGACCTTATTATTATTATTTTAGGCAGCCTCTCTGCTAATGGGTGGGGTTGTGTCCCTGTTCGGCATGGGGTGTCCAGCACTGTAGATTGCTTGTCATTGAGTGTAGGTGGGTCTTAGCATTGAAACAGATAACTCTGGGAGAGTTCTCGCTGATTGATATTATGTGGAGCCAGGAGGTCTCTGGTAGTCCAATGTCCTGAACTCAGCTTTCCCACCTCAGAGGCTCAGGCCTGACACCTGGTCAGAGCACGAAGACCCTGTGAGCCACATGGCTCAGAAGAAAAGGGAGAAAGAAAGAAAAAATAAAATAAAGTTATTAAAAAAATACTTTAAAAAATACATAAAAAGTAATTTAAAAAAAAGGAAAGAGAGCAACCAAACCAATAAACAAATCCACCAATGATAACAAGTGCTAAAAACTAAACTAAGATAAACATAAAAATCAGAAACTAGTCAGTTGCATACAGCAAACCCCAAGTCTACAGTTGCTCCCAAAGTCTACTGCCTAAATTTTGGGATGATTCGTTGTCTATTCAGTTATTCCACATGTGCAGGTACATCAAGTTGACTGTGGAGATTTAATCTACTGCTCCTGAGGCTGCATGGAGAAATTTCCCTTTCTCTTCTTTGTTCCCACAGCTCCAGGGGTTCAGTTTGGATTTGGCCCCACCTCTGCATGTAGGTCACTGTCTGGCATCTGTTTTTCACATAGATAGGAGGGGGTTAAAGGAGTGGCTGATTAGGGGCTCTGGTTCACTCAGGCTTGGAAGAGGGAGGGGGACGGAATGTGGGGTGACCCTGTGGCAGCAGAGGCCAGTGTGACATTGCAACAGCCTGACCTCTGCCGTGTGTTCTCCCAGGGAAGTTGTCCCTGGATCATAGGACCCTGGCAGTGGCAGGCTGCACAGGCTCCTGGGGGGAGTGGTGTGGATAGTGACTTGCACTGCACACAGAATTCTTGGTGGCTGCAGCAGCAGCATTTGTATTTCATGCCTGCCTCTGGTGTCCATGCTGATAGCCGCGGCTCATGCCCATCTCGGAAGCTCTTTTAGGCAGTGCTCTGAATCGCCTCTCCTTGCGTTCCCTGAAACAATGGTCTATTGACTGTTAGGCAGTTCCAGACTTTTTTCCGGACTCCCTCCTGGCTAGCTGTGGTGCACTAGCCCCTTTCAGGATGTGTTCACGCAGCCAACCCCAGTCCTCTCCCTAGGATCTGACCTCCAAAGCCTGAGCCTTAGCTCCCAGCCCCCACCCACCCCAGCAGGTGAGCAGACAAGCCTCTCAGGCTGGTGAGTGCTTGTCAGCACTGAGCCTCTGTGTGGGACTCTCTACACTTTGCCCTCTGCACCCCTGTTGCTGTGCTCTCCTCCATGGCTCCGAAGCTTCTCCCCCACCCACCCCCTCTCTCTGCCAGTGAAGGGGCTTCCTAGTGTGTGGAAACTTTTCCCCCTTCACAGCTCCTTCCCAGAGGTACAGGTCCTGTCCCTGTTCTTTTGTCTCTGTTTTTCCTTTTTTTCCTTTTGCCCTACCCAGGTATGTGGGTAGTTTCTTGCCTTTTGGGGAGTCTTACCTTTTGAGGAATCATATTGTTACCATTTATGTCAAAGAGTAGTCCACCCATGTTTTCTTCTAGGAGTTTTATGGCTTCCTGTCTTACATTTAGTTTTTGAGCATTTTGAGTTTATTTTCTGTATATGGTATTAGACAGTGTTCTAATTTCATTCTTTTACATGTAGCTGTCCAGTTTTCCCAGCACCACTTATTAAAGAGACAGTCTTTTCTCCAATGTATATTCTTGCCTCCTCTCTTACAGAATGATTGACCGTAAGTCTGTGGGTTTATTTCTGAGCTCTCTATTCTGTTCCATTAATCTATGTGTTTGATTTTGTGCCAGTACCATACTGTTTTGATGACTGTAGTTTTGTAGTGTAGTCTGAAGTAAGGGAGCATGATTCCTCCACTTCTGTTTTTCTTTCTCAGGACTTTTTTAATTATTCAAGGTCTTTTGTGTTTCCATACAAATTTTAAAATTATTTGTTCTAGTTCTGTGAAAAATGCCATTGGTGTTTTGATAGGGATTGCATTGAATATGCAGTTTGCCTTGGATAGTGTAGTCATTTTAACACTATTAATTCTTACAATCCATGAACATGGTATATCTTTCCATCTGTTTGTGTCATCTTCAATTTCTTTCATCAGTGTCTTACAGTTTCCTGAGTACAGGTCTTTTACCTCCTTAAGTAGGTTTAACCCTAGGTATTTTATTCTTTTTGATGTGATTATAAATGGGATTTTTTCTTAATTTTTCTTTCCAAAAGTTTGTTGTTAGTATATAGAAATGCAACAGGTTTCTGTATATTTATTTTGTATTCTGCAACTTTACTGAATTCATTGATGAGCTCTAGTAGTTTTTTGGTGGATCTTTAGGATTTTCTGTGTATAGCATCACATCATCTGCAAACAGTGACAGTTTTACTTCTTCCTTGTGTTGATTCTTTGATGGGTCATTCTCAGCCATTGACTGACTAATGGGCTCAATGAGCTGGGCACGCAAAAGGGATTCTCAACAACATATTCCTCATTGATCTACTTCTCAGCTCCCCTCCCCACCCCACCCCCCAAAAATAGCTCTTGACTCAGCAGCCAGTATCAGTGGTTAGCTAGGATCTTGGTCTTTCCTCTCACCTGGCAGGTCTCTCTTAAGAGCCGATCTCCAAGGCTCCTGCCTTTCCCTTTTTGGGCTGTAGAAGGAGTTTTTAGTACTCAGTTTACAATCCTTGCTTGGCTTAGAGGAAAGATCAGGCCATGACCTAAGGGGACTAATTTCCTGGCCTCTCCTATGACCCTTGGTGTAAAGAGACTCCCAAGGAATTTCTTCAAATGCTTGGCATTTGTCTACTGTGCCCATGTGACATAGCTTAAGAGTAGCACACCTCATCTACTGACTGACCTGCCAGAGAGATAAAGCTGGGGTTCCTGGCTGAGCTGCCCTGAACTGAACAGACTCCACAGAACAGCTGTGATTATCCTGAACAAAGGAATTTTCCTTTTTCCCCCACCCCCTAGGGCTTGGAGACCTAGTGAATGGAGTGGGGGAATGTTTTGATCAGTCTCTGGGAGTGAGGACACAGGATCACAGGGTTGTGTCGGGTGGCTTAATTTTGCTCCAGTGTTGCTAAAGAGCCTCTACAAATCCTTTCTTCCATCTAGTTCTCACAGGTGGATGTAAGCAGCCCTTCTTCCCCACAGCCGATGAGGCCGCTGACTGTTGAAGAGACCCTGGGAAGGAGAGACTGCTATTCACTTCCTTAAATCCCACAAATCCCAAACCATCTTCCACCCTCCACATTTTCCCTCTGGATCTCTTTCTCTGCCTTTGCATTAGACAGAAGCATGGGAGAACAATAGCTGGCTCTGTGAAAGGGAGGCAAGATGAGGTGTCAGAAGCCGGAAGCAAGTGTGGAACAGGAGACAAAATAGCAATGTGAGAGAGGAGATGTGATGCATCCACCAAAAGGACCTCATTTATGAATTGTCAAGGAGCCCAAGGTCAGGGCACAGTTTGAAGGAATAATTCAATTGTGTTTTCTATTATTTTTAAAGGAAGTTTTCTATTGGATTAATAAGATGTTATTAAACAGACTGTTATAATTAAATTAATATAAGTAGAATCATTCATAAGCCTAGTTTTCAAATTCATGAGTTCTTAATCTTCACTTATGAAAAGTTAAGATTTTCTTGGCCTGGTCTATTTATAAATGAACAACTCATTGTTCATGGGCCTTGCCGTGTGAGGTGGAAGGAAAAGAGCCACAGAGTAGCACCTTTTCAATGGGGCCTCCCCTGACAACCATATTCAGAGTTGTGTCCTGAGCACTCCTCACTCCTGCATTAGGGATTTCTGTCTGGGTCATTAATGTAGCCCAAGTGCCTGGACCAGTGCCTGGCATACAGTAGATACTTAATGCAGGTTCTTAAAGGAGTAAAGAAATTTTGGTAAAATATTCTATCCCCTAATTATATAAATGAGGACACTGAGAGTTAGAGAAATGATGTAATGCCGAATGACATGCAGCTGGAGACAAGACTAGCACCTGATCTGGCACCTGTCCTGGCACCTGATCCTCCAACCTGGAGGATTCTCCAGCTTCTCATTAGAATCCAGCCTTGTCTTCCTTCCTGGAAAATGCTTGCACGTTCCTCGCCATCATCAGTGGTGATCAGGCCCCAGCACCGCACACCTCTGGGTGATCTAAGGAGTGAGGAGGTGCTGTCTGTGCCCTGAAGACAAATAACCCCCTAGCTGCAGTATGGGAAATGGGGGCAGGAGGCTTCTTCTGAGCACATTCCCACCAAATGACATCATTTTAGTACGGTTTTCAAGGATAATGCATTGCCATGATGATCGTTATGTCCTTGATGAGAAGTCTGTAGAGGAAGCAGAATGAAACAAAAACCAGGAGGCCTAGAGATGATTATTAAAGGGTAGTGTTGACCAGGGTGCTGAGACCCCGGAGCCCTCATTAGGCTTATAACCCCTGAGGTTAGAACTTGAAGAAGTTCTCAAGGAACTTCAATGGCTTCTCAAGGAAGCCATCACTGCATACTTCTCAGCTCAGCTGCCTGTGGATGCCTGCATATTCCCATCACTCTGCATCTGCTCCTCACCTGCTGTCCCTTTCTACCTTAGCCCAGTTTGGCAGGCATGAGTGATCTGCAAGAAGGAGCCCTCCTGGCCTTCCTGGACAGTTGCACTTGGGAGTGAAAAGGGTTCTTTGTCATTTCCTCCTGCAGGGACTCACACTGCTTACCCCAGGGCTGATTTTCCTGCTGGGAAGATGCCCATTAGCACTGTATGCTGCTTGTCATGCTGTGTGTTCCATTAATTTTTATGGATTTTTTTGAAACCTGTCTGGAAAACACTTGGGTATAGATTTCTAAAAACTCTAATTGAGTCTCAATCTATACACCTCTGTGTCCCCAGCCCTGAGGTAGTTACTGAGAGCAGCCACTGGCCTGGCCCAGGAGCTGGAGATATCCTTGGCAGGATGAGACAGAAGATCAGTGTCCACCAAGAAACAGAAAGGAAGCAGGGAAGGGTGTGAGCTGAAGCAACCTGGGAAGGCTCCCTGAGAGTGGTGAGCTGCCACAAAGCTCTGACTACTTTCTGTGATGAGACTCAACAAGCTGGCTTTCCATGAAAGCTGAGGTTCGTCAGGTTTAACCATGAAAGGGAACCTCCACCCCAGCCTCAGTGTGTAAGGGTGGGCGTCAGCTCGAACTCTGGGAGGTCTTGAGACTCACTGGACATCACCAAGTCCAGCGCAGCTCCAAGTGCCCTCTCAGGAGAGGTGTTGTGGAGGATGTGTGGAGGAGGAGGGTCCCGTCCAAGGTTGGGATGCAGCACTGTAAGGCTTGGGCAGGGGAAGCATCTAATGGGCACCCTGCCTTGCACTGAGTGCTGGCAGTATCCCTGCCTTTGCTTCCCAAAGGGAAGAGCTGGCACATAGTAGGCATGGGAAACAGTTGCTGAGTATATTGTCAGAAGTGTGGGAGCCAATCTGTGTCCATGGATGTGTCCTTGCTATCTGTCCATCTTGATATTTCAGGTAGCTTAAATTACACTCACTCCTGACATTTCTCATCCCCTGCAGCCTTTATTTCCCTTTAAAACAAAACATACCAGTGGTTCCCCAAGCTGGGAAATGATGATGCAATGCCTGCAGTATTTGTCTGCAGATGCGGGAGTGCAGGTGGGAGGCTTCACTGTAAATGTCTGTGGTGGGGCCACCATGCTCGCTGACAGGCAGCATGCCCCCACTCACATCCCGCACCAGAAGCCCAGGTATTAACAGCAGTGGCACTATGGGAGGAAATTTCTTTGCATGGTGGGCTGTTCCTGAAGAGGTGGAAGGGACCAAATGAAGAATTTCTTTTCAATGGAATTCAATAATCGTGTTTCAAGAGCAACACAAATCCTGTATAGTGTTCGATTTAAAATGCTTCAAATATTTTCCTAGAATTTCTCATTTGTTCTTGACAATTAATAGTGAGAAGAGATTATTGATCCCATTTTACAGATGAGGACACTTGAGCCTTAGAAAGGTTGTGTCCAGAAGAGGTGGAAGTAAACCCAAAAATCCCTGATTCCCAGAACACCAGGGCTTGAACTGAGCCCTGCGGGGTACACAGATATGACTGGGACACAGAACATGTCTGTCTTCAAGCAGCAGTCTCAGGGAAGACCTCACTAAACAGACATTGATAAAGACAGAATTCAATTTGTAAACTCATCTGTGGTGGCTTTGGTACAGTGATGAAGAAATTCCTGGTTGGCATTGCCTGCTCCTTTCTCTGAAAGCTGGCTTGTTGGGAGGACACACAGAGATTGTAGCTCCCTGGGTCTTATTTACAAGATGTTACTGGCCCTCAGCAGTTAGGGTTCCCAGACTGAGCAAATAAAAATACAAAATGCCCAGTTACATTTACATTTCAGATAAATAATGAATAATATTTTCGTGTAAGCATACCCCATGTATTGAATGGGGCATACTTATAAAAAACTGTGTTGTTTGTATGAAAGTCAAATTTAACTAGGCATCTTGTACTTTATCTGGTAACCCTATCAGCAGGTTAAGTCACCTGAAGAACTTTGTTTTCCCAACCACCTACTATCCCAATCTAGTGCTCCACATTCTGGATCTTCCTCACCAGGACCAGGCAGAGTATCCCTCTTTGACAAGAGCCCTCTAAGGACAAGACGGCTTAGCTGAAAGGAGTGAGACCCACTGTGAAATTTCAAGCTGAGTTCTCTCCAACCATGTGGGTTCCAGGGATCCCAAATTCTCATGAGAGGAATAGTAATGACCCTGCTGGCTTCTGCCAAGTGGATCCTGGATTGGCTAAGCAAAAGGTTTTGGCAGGGGCAGGGCCACACATCTCTCAACTTTTCTTTTTCTCACTTCTGAAACTGTTACTGGACTTGGGTTAACTCGCCCTCCCTCAATAAAGCCAATCTACTGACACTGGGTTGTGGCCAAGGAAAGTACAGCATTTACTGAGGGCAAGCAAGGAAAATAGGCAGCTCATGCTCAAGAGACCTGAACTCCCTGATGGCTTTCAGGGAAGGATTTTTAAAGACATTGTGAAGGAGGGAGCCGCAGGGTATATGATGAGCTCATGCCAAATTCTTGAATTGGTTAGTATCAAGGTGAAGTTTCGAGCACCATAAATCTTCTGGTTTCAACTGGTCTGGGGTCTATGTGCTTGTTGTCAGCACTTTTCATCTGGTGGGTCTGGTTCCTGTAAAAACAACTTAGGAATGTGTGTCAGATTTTTATCTGTATCTTTCAGGAAACTAGGAGTTTGGTGACTGCTACATGGCTGGTTTATAGTCTAAATTGTTACCTGGTTTATAGTCTAAATTGTTAGCAGTTTCCTGACCCAACAACTATTCTTTGTTTCTATGTTTTCACATTTCCTAATCATTAACTCTTGAACCAGCCTTTTGAGACTCAAAAGAGGCCTGAGAGACTAAAGCAAAAGCCTTTTATTTCAAAGGACAGGGACAGAGGGGCTTGTATGTGGTTTCAAAACCACTGGACAGACTGCTTTTAAATATATGCCATCTAGAATTCGAGGGACCTCACCAGAAGTAGGTCAGGCATCATGGCCCATGTTCCCTTCCCTTCCCACTAATACATGTACCCTCACTCCAGTAAGGCTCACCCTCCAGCACGTCCACATCCACATCCACATCCTTTCACACTCTGCCAGTGGCTGGTGAGGTTGGCCTGCTCTTACACTAGTACTTCTTTACATTTGCAGATTTAATTTAGATTAACATAAAAGAAAATAATGGACTGCTTTTCTGAGGCTACTGAATGCTGCTTAATTTCAGAGAGAGATAAGATGGGGTATGGCCTAAGGAAAGCGGGGAAGCTGATGAGCTCCTAGGATGATTGCTGGTATCCTGGGGCTCTGCCCTCCACCCCTGCTGGACTTACCAAATAGGGTTTCTGAGGGTACTACAGGCTGGGCCAGGGAGACTAGGTCATTATGGACAGAGGAGAACGTCCTCTCTCTTGAAGGGTGGATGACTCTGGGGGCCCCACAGAGGACAGACTTGGGGCCGGGCTGGCAACTTCCGAGCTACTACCCTTCTCCAGCACTCTCTGCTTCCACAACCAGGCATGTATGGTTGGGTCCTGGGAGCAGAGAAGCTAGGTGATCAGGGGTGGGGAGATTGTCTCCATTTCCCAGAGGTCACAGCACTGGCTCTCCTGGCTGGAGACACAGGTGGTGGGTGTGTGGCTCCTCTCTCTGCAGGGGAGCCTATGGACCCTGCGAAGCCTGGCCTCTAGGTGGGAGAGTGTGGACACCAGATTCAGAGTCTCCCTGGCCTCAGCACAGTTGCCAGTTGCCAGACTGTTAGTTTTTAGTATTATTATCATTTTAGTTTAGTTTTTAGTATTTCTGCCCTTTACTACACAAAAGTGTGAATCAAAGTGAAGTAAGGCTTGTACCAGGACTGGCCATTTCTCCTCGAAGCCTCCAAGACTATTTCCATTCCAATCAGTGTAATTTGAAATGCAGTTGAGTTTTCACTTCCATCCTGTAATCTTTCCCCCACCCAGATTCAATTTAGATTAAGGAGAACAAAGGTAGGGCATGTTTGCCCTCGGCTCAATCAATGGTGCTGTAGTTCAGCTGTCACCCTCCTGTCCAGCTCAGTACCTCTCAGTCTTTCAATCTGGAAAGGATTTGCAGAGGGAGGGTCTCCCAGAATGGATGGGGTGGGATGCTCTTGAAGCCATCACCCCCATGGCTAATCCTTTCCTTCTCAGTATCCATATGTGTATTCATATCTCCCTTATCTGTCCCTCCTGGTCTGTGTGCCTCCTCCAGGGAAGGCATTTCCAGGCCCTCACCTCACCTCAGCTTCCTGAGTTCAGTAGCTCTGAATCCCTTCACAGTACTCTACTGTCTGGTTTTCCTTTACAGATCAGTACAGGATGGTCTTTCTTGATGAGGTAGTCACATCTCCCCACCCTTTCTCCACACCCTCACTGCTTCCTGCCACCACCTGGAACCCACACTCTATCTCATCTTCCTCAGCCCTCTGCCAGTGTTCTCACCTGGGGCCTGTTTTTACAGCAGCCATGACAGAGGAGGGCTGGCACAAAGAATCCTACTGAGCACCTGGTATGTGCCCAGGGAGGCCCTAATGTGTGGTGACTAAGAGCACAGACTCTGGGCACAGTAGTTTGCCCACATGAGACCCCAGGCAAGCCACTGACTCTCTGGGCCTTCTTCTATCATCCATCAAATAAGAACCGGAAGAGATGCTTTCATGTGCCATTCTACTCTAAGGTTTTTTGGTCTTCCTCCTGCCTTCCAGAGTCCAGATGTGGCAGAAGGGATTTGCAGGCTCACACTCGAGTGCAGGACTGCTCTTAGATGTGGGGAAGATGGAGCCCCTTTTTTGGTCTTACACCATAGAGGACCCTGCTCTGACCTCTCCACTTCTCATGGGTAGTGGGATGGAAGGGTCAAAGGGGACATGTCCACCCAAAGCCCATGCTCCCCTTCCAATCCATGCTTTGTCTACTCCAGGACCCTGGAATTCCTGCTCAGGCAGCCATGAGGCTGCTTCCAGGGTCTACACAAGGCACTCCCTTGGGTCTGTCCTCTGGAGGGGTGGACAGCTCTGTGCTGTGCATGCCATTAGGGCAGGGGCTGTCTCCGTCTGCCCATAGTCAAGGCTTCAGATTTCTAGAACTTTAGACTCAGGATAGATTAATGATCATAACTGGTCTGAAGGGAATGGAATTATTAATAATCTACTCCTGATAGAAGAAGGCTTTGCTTTCCTTTCCCAGCCCTGTCACTCTCTGGAGAAGGCTATGGAGGGTCCCATTAATCACACTGTTCTATTTTTCCTGCCCGCTCAATAGTCACAGGAATGAATATATTGCTCAGAAGACAAGGGAAGGATTGTTACCACACAGACATTACAAAGGCATTATTGTCATTGTCAGGTTGCTTGATGGTTTCATAATTTTAATAAAAGAACTGGGTTTTAGACTCAAAGGAGCAATTAATAAAGAAGTCCACAGATGCGTGGTGACCGCTAAAGTGCTCTCACCAAGAGAGGGCTGAGTTTTCGTGGGGGTCTGAGGGCTCTCCTGCTCTCCCATCACTCAGCCTCCAGCCCTTCCCCTTCCTGACCCACTCCCTCCTCCGCACAGCCCTCCTGCTTGAGGCCACACAGTGAAATATTTCTCTAAATGGAGAGAAAAACAAGCAAATAAGAAACTTTTAACCACTTGCATGAGTCAGGACTTTCTCAGATGTCTGTGATAGAAACCGAACTCTGATTTAAGAAAAAAAGAAAAAGCAGGGTGAGGTGTGCACAGGTGGATTGATTCAAAGGACTACACAGACCAGGAGGGTAGGTGTCCCTTCAGGCCAGGCTGAAACTCAGGACAAAAATGCAGTCGTTAAGACCCTAGCCCTAGTCCTCTCGTTCCGCAGCTTGGCTCAGCTTTCTTCTGTATGGATGGTTCTCAGGCCGCCCCCCAGCAGCTGAGCCCTGCACCTCTGCTGTGGTGGAGAAGCCACACTCCATGCCTCCACTCTGTTTTCTTTGCTTCTTAACTCCACTCACCCCTTCCTTTGTTTGTTTGTTTGTTTGTTGTCTCCCACTGGGAAGAGCAGGGGCTTTGCAGCGTTCATTACTTATAACCAGAGCCTCCAGCAGTGCCTGGCACAGAGAAGTCTTTCTCATATTAGTTGAATAAATGAATTAAACCCTGTGAAATATATTTATAATCTTCAGTTTCTAGACTGAGAGGTTAAGACTCAAAGAGAAGAAGTAAGTTCCCTAATGTCACTCAGCATACATGTGACAGAGCTGAGGTTTGAACCCAGATGATTAGACTTCAGACCCTCTGATGATGTACTCCGTGTGGTAGAGGTTGGCATTCAGTGTCTATATGAGATGGGCTAGGAGGCCCTGGAGAGAGACAGAGAGGGTAAGAGACTGAGACAGACAGAGGGAGGGAGAAAGAGGGAAGGAGGGGGGAGGAAGAGAAGGGGAGGGAGAGGGGGGTTGAGATACCAGGACAGTGGGTAGCTCAGCTGGCCCGTCTCAGTGAGGGGAGGTGGCACCTGCTCCCTCCAGCACAACCACACTGCGATGTGCCAGTTTGGGAAAGCTAGAGAGGGAAACTATTAAAGGAGCACTTAAAATCATTAGCAAAATCTAATTATTGAACAATTCCATTTTCCACGGGTCCTGCCTGATCATTTAGCGCATTCATTTTCTAGGCACCTCCATATCTGACCACAGTGGGGCGCCCCGCCTCCAGCCTGCAAGGTCTCCAGGGTCAGGGCTGGGTGGGCAGGAAGACAGCCCAGAGATGGCTGCACCCCAAATACATTTTGCCGTACCTGAACGCTAGTTTCAGAGCACTGGCTCAGGAATCTGACAGGTTGAGGCTGAAGCCCAGGTCTGCCCTTCTCAGGCTCCATGTCTTTAACCCTTCTGTGCTTAAGGCTCTTCTTTCGTGGGGTTGTTGAACAAATGAGACCGTGTGGAGTGGCCACCATGCTGCTCCTCTTGTAGGGACTGAGTGAGTGGTGGGGATGTGCCAGGGTCAAGGCCCCGCTGCTGTGGCTGTGGCTGTGGCTACTTGGCTGCAACGAACGTGACAGGTACATCCTCAAAGCTCGCAAGCTCTCCCTCCCTGCCGCAAGGTAGCAATGGAATAGGCCATCTCAGCCATTAGCCACACATAAAAGTGGCTGCTACAGAGCCCATTAGTTAATTACAAAGTAATTGCCAGCACACTGAAACGAACATCTGTTTTGATTTATTCTAATTGCTTAGAAATGCTTAAGTCCTCCCGACTGGAGTAAGGGCCTTAGGAGACCGGAAGCTTCCAAGTTCAGGGCTGCCCATGCACTGAGCTGGGATGGGTGTGGGTCCCAGGGCTCATGGAGCAACATAGTTCGGGCGGCAAGGATCTGGCCTCCAGTGCAGCTCTCAGAGCACTCTGAGGCTCAGGGATGGAACTATCGTTGGAGTCGGCCAGTGCCTCTGTTTGGGCTGTTGAGCAGGGGCCCAGAGTTGCATGTGGGGCATATGGAGAAGGAGGCCCAGGGCTCACAGCCAGCCCCCAGTTCTGCTAACACAATCCTGCACCTGTCCCCACCTGTTCCATCCACACCCTCAAGCACAGTTCCTCAGACATGAGTTTGTTCAGGCTGCCATAACAAAGTGCCACAAACTGAGTGGGTTTACAGAAACTTACTCTCACAGTTCTGGAGGCCAGAAGGCTGAAATCAAGGTGTCAGTTGGGCTATGTTCCCTCTGAAGCCTCCTGGGGAGGATCCTTCCTTGTCTCTTCTAGTTCTTGGTCACCCCAGACATTCCTTGGCTTGTGGCTGCATCACTCCAGTCTCTGCTTCCAACTTCACGTGGCTTTCTCCCTGCCTCTCTGTGTCTTTACATTGCCATCTTCTCGTAAGGACACCAGTCATACTGAATTGGGGTCCACCCTAACTCTAGTGTAACCTCATTTTAACTAACTACATCAGGAATGACCCTTCCACATCACCCCAGAAGGAATCTGAGAGGAAGGGTAACCACAGAAGCCTGTGGTCCTAATAGACTGAATGTCCTGCCTCTGTCCTGATCAGCTAATACTGCCAGGCTGGGCTCAAAGAGGAGGTCCCTCCCCAGTGATGGTCTAATTAGAGGGACAATGCCAGGACAAGCTGGCCAAGTGTGTCTCTCCTTAGAACCCAGATATCAGAGATTATTTTCCAGAACAGATGACTCTTCCAGTAAAATAACCACCTACTTTTTTTGTCTTTCCTTACACATGACCTGTCTTTGGAATGATGTTGCAGAACAGAATAAGGGGCTTTCCATTCTTGAGAAATTAGTTGCAAATTGACTTGTGTTTTCTCATTGACTTTCATTATCAAATCAGAGATGTGTTCTCTGATCACTATCAGGCCTGAACGTTTCTCATTTCTGCTTCTTTCTCTATCTCTTCCCTTCCATGACCTTCATTTTAAGCTCATATGGAGTCTGATAAACAGTACTGAATAGGTCCTCCCCTTTGCCAATTCTTCCCTGTGCTCCACCCCCACAGCAGGCTTCTCATATGTCTTTGTTAATGCCACACCATTCACCTGAATTCCACAACTTCCCACCAGGGAAGAGAAGAGACACCCAGACTAGTATCTCCATGACTTGGTTCTTTTTTTTTTGCGGTACGCGGGCCTCTCACTGTTGTGGCGTCTCCCGTTGCAGAGCACAGGCTCTGGACACGCAGGCTCAGCGGCCATGGCTCACGGGCCCAGCCGCTCCGCAGCATGTGGGATCTTCCCAGACCGGGGCACAAACCCGTGTCCCCTGCATCAGCAGGCGGACTCTCAACCACTGTGCCACCAGGGAAGCCCCATGACTTGGTTCTTTTGTGCATCAACCAGTGGTGTTCTCTTCTTTCCAATAGAGCTTCAAGGCACCAGCATGAACACTTCTTCACCACACCATGGCTGTGTCTTGGGAACCATATAGTTATTTTGTGTGTGGATTACCTCACTACTTTGCTTCCAAGAATCTGAATTCCCTTTGGACCCTGTATCCCTCATAAAGCCCCAGTGAGAAAGGAATGTCTGCCCTTGGTGAACTCCTGCAGCCCCCAGTAGGAAGCAGGACAGAGCATGGGAGGAACCAGGTGACAAGAACAAGACAGACTTGAGCATTGGTCTCCTCCATCTTTGAGTGAGCTTGGTGTCTCTTCCCATTCCTTCCTCCTAAACAGCAGCATCTGCAAAGGGAGTGGTATGCTACATGGGTGAGATGAAGGACCAGGTCTGGCCAGTAGGTCCCCAAGGCAAACAGCTATACCCTTGGGCCCTCATCCAAAGATGTGGGTTTCCATCCCAGAAAGGAAGCAGCCCAAGTTTAGGGGTGAGAGTCAAACATTGCTTTTCCCAACATTATTCTTTGAGTAGTGTGGTCTCTGGGCTGGCAATACCACCATCACCTGAGAGCTAGTTAAAAAAGCAAATTCTCAGCCCCCACCCCCACCCCAAATCTCTGGGAGTGAGATCCAATGGAAGACTACCAGCTTTTCAGGTGATTCTCACTGCGTGGTAAAGTATGAGATACACCCATCTTGGAAATGATACAAAGATTAAACACTGCCTCAAGGTAGCAAGCATCCAATCAGACCACAGTTGTTGGGCCCTGTTTCTCTCCCCCTCCTTAACCTGGCCCCTCACCTCTAGTTGATGCCTAGCCCATCCACCCCCACCACTTCCCCCCTCCCTAAGAAAGTTTATGTCTTCTCACTGCTGGTCTAAGAATGCCTTTCCTAGGGCCTGGGAGTCTTTCTCCTCCATGGAGGAGAAAGGTTAGTGATTACAGAAAGAATCTGTTGGATTGCAGCACTATGGGCAAGTATGGGTCCCAGGGAGGCCCCTCAGGAAGCCTCCTGTGTCAGCAGGGTCTGGCCACTGTGTAGTCGTGAGAACATGGCTGGTGATGTCCAACACCAGGGAGGTAGACCAAGCTGCTCTGTTCCAAGCAGCTGGAGCAATTACACCAAAGCTCCCGGAAGCTACTCCCATTCAGTGCTGGAGCTAGGCAGGTATTCCAGGGCAGGCCTGAAAAATGGAAAAACTGGGAGCTGGGCCTTCTGTGGCTGATTTTGGCCAATGGATTCCCTGACAGCCTTGCTGGATGTTCCCTAGATTGCACTGTGATTTAGGATGCTCCCACCCAAACTTCCTTCTGCTTCCCTACTCTTGAGGCCAGATTTGCATCATGGATGCTTTTCCCAGCCTTTCCCACTCCTTCCCTATTTTCTCTCTAATAAAATCCTTGCAGGTCTAATCCCATTTTGGGATCTACTTCTCCAAGGACATGAACTATCACAATCTCAGACTAGGAAATGTCAGAAGAAAATTTTTAATGTGTGTGTGTGTGTGTGTGTGTGAGAGAGAGAGAGAGAGAGAGAGAGAGAGGGAGAGAGAGAGAGAGAATACAATGGCATAGGAGATGTACAAGCTGAGTTTAGGATGATGAAAATTCAGCCTACAGATATACACCAGGGCATCATCAGCATAATCAAAACCTTGGGGAAGGATTAGATTACCCACAGAGAATGCCATAAAGAAGATGCTAAGAGGAAGAGATTGGGGATGGAACACTAATGATCACCAAGTTTTGCAGAATAGTTATGGGAAAGTGAACCACAGAGGCCTAGGAGGAAGTGGCAGAGAAAAGAAAGAGGCAAAGCAGGAGCCAGTGGAGTCAGAATATCCTGGAAGAGAGTGAATTCCAACTTCTGGTACAGATGCTGACCCAGTTCTGTGTGTCTTGGAGTGTCTTGACTGAAAGAACAGGGAGGGCTTGAGTGACGTGTTGCAAGAGCTGGGGTCAGCAGCCAAGATGCAAGGAGGTAGAACATAAGTATGGAGGGAGTGCTTCTGCAAGTTTAACTGGGAGGAAAATACAAAGTTGAGGGAAGGGCTTTCAAGGTGGGGGATCCTGAAGTCATTTTGGGAGCTGGTTGAAGGGAGCCAAGGTGGGTGAGGATTGGAGGAGCATGCCGGGAGGAGCTTGCCTTAATCAGGAGGAGAGGAAGTGCTGCTTTGGGACAAAACCCAAGGAGAAGAGCTTTACATGTTTATGTGTTTTCGGGCAACTTCTGAAATGGGAGGCAGAGAGTTGAAAGGGTTCCCATCTGTAGCCTTTATTTCATTTCATTTTTCCTGTAGATTGGAAATAGATTATCTACTGAGTATTGTGGGAAAGTGAATGTGGGAGATGGGATCAATTGTTAGAGAGGTAAAAGAATGATGACCTGAACTAGTGGCCAAGGAGAAGAGAGAGCAGACAGAAGGACTGTGGTGTTAATTTTATGTGTCAGCCTGACTGGGCCACGGGGTGCCCGCATGTCTGGTTAAACATTTCTGGGTATATCTGTGAACATGTTTCTGGGGGAGATTACCTTTACATCTGTAGACTGAGTAATGCAGATGGTCCTCCCCAATGTGGGTGGGCATCATCCAATCCACTGAGGGCCTGAAGAGAACAAAAAGCAGAGAGAAGTGGAATTTTCTCTCTCCCTGACTGCTTGAGGAACACTGATCTCCTCCTGCCTTTGGTGCTCCAGTTCTCAGGACTCCAGATTGAGCCACCCGCTTTCCTGCAACTCCAGCTTGCACAAGGCAGATCATGGGTCTTTGTAACCTCCATAATCACGGAAGTCAATACCTTATAATAAATCATGTGTATATATATCCTATTGGTTCTGTTTCTCTGGAGAAACCTGACTGATATGGGGATGTAGCAAAACTCCTGGGCAGCTAGGGGACCTAGGTGTGAGGTTTCCCTGACATCACTCAGTGGGCTTGACTGAGGCAGGGCTACAGTCTGGCTGGGGTGGGGGGCAGGGGGTGGGACAGAGAGGCAAGGGCCGTCACAAGAGAGGGTTGACGTGGTGGACCATGGGCTCTGGACTGTACAGGAGGCTGTCAGTCCAGGAGGGACAAAGAACAAGAAAGCAGAGACCTGGACAAGGGTGTGTGTGGGGGGGTGGCCAAAGGGGTAAGCAGGGAGGATGGGAGATTGTGGTCTAAGAATGGAAGACGTGAGTAATTCTTCTGGAAGCAGAAGACTCTGCTGGGTTATGTTCACTATAGGCATGGGCGGGGTGTCAGTTGGGGAGAAGGGATGGCATGCTGAAAAGAGCATCTTGACAGGGCCGCTCAGTGAATGCTTAGCTTCTTAGGGAAACTTCTTTTCAGTATTGGTGTCTGCAGTATTGGTCTGATGGAGGAAGAGCCATGCTCTTCATGGAGAACATTATCAGGGCTTTTATGGACTATTGCTTTTAGGTGGAGTGTGGAGTAATTCTTTTCTTATGACTGTTTGTAGATATAATTGTATCGTTGCTACTCAGGATATGTTCAGAAAATAATTACTATTTAATTAACTGCATTGACAATCTTTCAATTCTACTATCAACACTGTTTGCATTTAAGCTGAGTTTCCTCCTTGCCAATCTGATGTGTCTGTTACAATAAGCATTTCAATTCAATTAGCATCTCAGTACCAATCAAATTATCTTTAATATGATGTAATTACTTTTTTTTAATTAGGCTAAACTGGGGATCCTGGGCAGTGAATGTCTAGCATAGCTTTGAGAAGTGATTAAAACAAACCCAGAGGCCTTTCTAAGATAGGAGTATATTTTCAAAAATCCTATTAAAAGACCTGAAAACAGAGGTCTAAATCCACTTCTTGAAGGAAGCTTTCCTGATGCAGTCATGCCTCCCAGGTCCTCACACAGGGAGTTTATGTGCATCTGTACCTGCTGCCGCTGCCTTTGCAGCTTCCTCATGTAAGGACCTCACTGCTAGGCTGAACCTTGAGCCTTGTCACCATAAAAGGAGTGAATGTTTGTTGAGTCCCCTCTGTGCAAATCATTATTATGTGTTGAATTGCCACCCCCCATTCATATGTTGAAATCTTAAGCCCTGGTACCTCAGAATGTGATTATTTGGAGATAGAGTCTTTAAAGAGGTAATTAAGTTAAAGTGAGGTCATTAGATGGGCCGCTAATCCAATGTGACTGGCACCCTTTTAAGAAAGAGAAACCTCTACACAGACATGTACAGAGGGAAACCATGTGAAGACACGGGGAGAAGGCCATCTATATACAAGCCAAGGAGATGGGCCTGGAACAGATCCTTCTCTCACAGACCTCAGAAGAAATCAACATTGCTGACAACTTGATCTCAGACTTCTAGCCTCCAGAACTGTGAGGAAATGAATTTCTGTTGTTTAAGCCACATAAGTTTCAGTATGTTTGTACAGAAGCCCTAGGAAACTAACATAGACATTAACCATAGTGGTTAAGAGCACAGCACAGGAGTTACTCACCTACTTTACAGTAAGGGCTGCAGTCAATACATAAAGATATTGGGCCCTGAACCAAGATGGCAGAGTAGAAGGACGACATGCTCTCACTCCCTCTTGTGAGAACACCAGAATCACAACTAGCTGCTGGACAATCATCGACAGGAAGACACTGGAACTCACCAAAAAAAGATACCCCACATTCAAAGACAAAGGAGAAGCCACAATGAGATGGTAGGAGGGGCACAATCACAGTAAAATCAAATCCCATAACTGCTGGGTGGGTGACTCACAGACTGCAGAACACATACCACAGAAGTCCACCCACTGGAGTGAAGGTTCTGAGCCCCATGTCAGGCTTCCCAACCTGGGGGTCCAGCAACGGAAGGAGGAATTCCCAGAGAATCAGACTTTGAAGACTAGTGGGATTTGATTGCAGGACTTCAACAGGACTGGGGGAAAGAGAGACTCCACTCTTGGAGGGCACACACAAAGTAGTGTGCACACTGGCACCCAGGGGAAGGAGCAGTGAGCCCAGGGGAGACTGAACCAGACCTAGCTTCTAGTGTTGGAGGGTCTCCTGCAGAGGCGGGGGTGGCTGTGGCTCACCATGGGGACAAGGACACTGGCAGCAGAAGTTCTGGGAAGTACTCCTTGGCATGAGCCCTCCCAGAGTCTGACATTATCCCCACCAAAGAGCCCAGGTAAGCTCCAGTATTGGGTTGCCTCAGAAACCCAGCCCCACTCATCAGCAGTCAAGTGGATTAAAGTTTTACTGAGCTCTGACCACCAGAACAACAGTCAGCTCTACCCACCACCAGTCTCTTCCATCAGGAAACTTGCACAAGCCTCCTGGATAGGCTCATTCACCAGAGAGCAGACAGCAGAAGCAAGAAGAACTACAATCCTGCAGCCTGCAGAACAAAAACCACATTCACAGAAATATAGACAAGATGAAAAGGCAGAGGGCTATGTACCAGATGAAGGAACAAGATAAAACCCCAGAAAAACAACTAAATGCAGTGGAGATAGGTAACCTTCCAGAAAACGAATCCAGAATAATGATAGTGAAGATGATCCAGGACCTCAGAAAAAGAATAGAGGCAAAGATCAAGAAGATGCAAGAAATGTTTAATAAAGACCTAGAAGAATTAAAGAACAGACAGAGATGAACAATATGATAACTGAAATGAAAACTACACTAGAAGGAATCAATAGCAGAATAACTGAGGGAGAAGAATGGATAAGTGACCTGGAAGACAGAAGGGTGGAATTCACTGCTGCAGAACAGAATAAAGAAGAAAGAATGAAAAGAAATGAAAACAGCCTAAAAGACCTCTGGAACAACATTAAACGCAACAACATTTGCATTATAGGGATCCCAGAAGGAGAAGAGAGAGAGAGAAAGGACCAGAGAAAATATTTGAAGAGATTATAGTCAAAAACTTCCCTAACATGAAAAAGGAAATAGCCACCCAAGTCCAGGAAGCGCAGCAAATCCCATATAGGATAAACCCAAGGAGAAACATGCCGAGACACATAGTAATCAAATTGGCAAAAATTAAAGACAAAGAAAAATTATTGAAAGCAGCAAGGGAAAAACGAAAAATAACATACAAGGGAACTCCCATAAGGTTAACAGCTGATTTCTCAGCAGAAACTCTACAAGCCAGAAGGGAGTGGCATGATATACTTAAAGTGATGAAAGGGAAGAACCTACAACCAAGATTACTCTACTGGGTAAGGATTTCATTCAGATTCGATGGAAAAATCAAAAGCATTACAGACAAGCAAAAGCTAAGAGAATTCAGCACCACCAAACCAGCTGTACAACAAATGCTAAAGGAACTTCTCTAAGTGGGAAACACAAGAGAAGAAAAAGACCTACAAAAACAAACCCAAAACAACTAAGAAAATGATCATAGGAACAAATATTATTGATAATTACCTTAAAAGTGAATGGATTAAATGCTCCAGTGAAAAGACACAGGGCACAGGCTTACTGAATGGAGACCAAAACAAGACATATATATATATATATATATATATATATATATATATATATATATATATATATATATATATATATATAGCCTGTCTACAGGAGATCCACTTCAGACCTAAGGACACATACAGACTGGAAGTGAGGGGATGGAAAAAGATATTCCATGAAAATGGAAATCAAAAGAAAGCTGGAGTACCAATACTCATATCAGATAAAATAGACATTAAAATAAAGAATGTTACAAGAGACAAGGAAGGACACTACATAATGATCAAGGGATCAATCCAAGCATAAAATATAACAATTATATATGCACCCAACATAGGAGCACCTCAATACATAAGGCAACTGCTAATAGCTATAAAAGAGGAAATAGACAGTGACACAATAATAGTGGGGGACATTAACACCTCACTTACACCAATAGACAGATCATCCAAAATGAAAATAAATAAGGAAACACAAGCTTTAAATAATACATTAAACAAGATAGACTTAATTGATATTTATAGGACATTCCATCCAAAAACAGCAGATTACACTTTCTTCTCAAGTGCGCATGGAACATTCTCCAGGATAGATCACATCTTGGGTCAAAAATCAAGCCTCAGTAAATTTAAGAAAATTGAAATCATATCAAGCATCTTTTCTGACCACAACGTTATGAGATTAGAAATGAATTACATGGGAAGAAACGTAAAAACCGCAAACACATGGAGGTTAAACGATACGTTACTAAATAACTAAGAGATCACTGAAGAAATCAAAGAGGAAAGAAAAAAATACCTAGAGACTAATGACAATGAAAACACGACGATCCAAAACCTATGGGATTCAGCAAAAGCAGTCCTAACAGGGAAGTTTATAGCTATACAAGCCTACCTCAAGAAACAAGAAAAATCTCAAATAAACAATCTAAGAAGAACAAACAAAACCCGAGGTTAGAAGAAGGAAAGAAATCATAAAGATCAGAGCAGAAATAATTGAAATAGAAACAAAGAAAACAATAGCAAAGACCAATAAAACTAAAAGCTGATTCTTTGAGAAGATAAACAAAATTGATAAACCATTAGCCAGACTCATCAAGAAAAAGAGGGAGAGGACTCAAATCAATAAAATTAGATATGAAAAAGGAGAAGTTACAGCAGACACCACAGAAATACAAAGCATCCTAAGAGACTACTACAAGCAACTCTATGCCAATAAAATGGACAACCTGGAAGAAATGGACTAATTCTTACAAAGGTATAAGCTTCAAAGACTGAACCAGGAAGAAATAGAAAATATGAACAGACCAAGCACAAGCACTGAAATTGAAACTGTGATTAAAATCTTCCAACAAACAAAAGTCCAGGACCAGACAGCTTCACAGGTGAATTCTATCAAACATTCAGAGAAGAGCTAACACCCATCCTTCTCAAACTCTTCCCAAAAATTAGGGAGGAAGGAACACTCCCAAACTCATTCTATGAGGCCACCCATCACCCTGATACCAAAACCAGACAAAGATACTACAAAAAAAGAAAATTACAGACCAATATCACTCATGAATATAGATGCAAAAATCCTCAACAAAATACTAACAAACAGAATCCAACAACACCTTAAAGGGATCGTACACCATAATCAAGCGGGATTTATCCCAGGGATGCAAGGATTCTTTAATATATGCAAATCAATCAATGTGATACACCATATTAACAAATTGAAGAAGAAAAACCATATGATCATCTCAATAGATGCAGAAACAGCTTTTGACAAAATTCAACACCCATTTATGATTAAAAACTCTCCAGAAAGTGGGCATACCTCAACATAATAAAGGCCATATATGACAAACACACAGCAAACATCATTCTCAGTGGTGAAAAACTGAAAGCATTTCCTCTAAGATCAGGAAGAAGAAAAGGATGTCCACTCTCGCCACTATTATTCGACATAGTTTTGGAAGTCCTAGCTGTGGCAATCAGAGAAGAAAAAGAAATAAAAGGAATACAAATTGGAAAAGAAGAAGTAAAACTGTCACTGTTTGCAGATGACATGATACTATACATAGAGAATCCTAAAGATCCCAGGAGAAAACTACTAGAGCTAATCAATGAATTGGGTAAAGTTGTAGGATACAAAATTGATGCACAGAAATCCCTTGCATTCTTATACACTAATGATGAAAAATCTGAAAGAGAAATTAAGGAAACACTCCCATTTACCACTGCAACAAAGAGAATAAAATACCTAGGAATAAACCTACCTAGGGAGACAAAAGACCTGTGTGCAGAAAACTATAAGACACTGATGAAAGAAATTAAAGATGATACCAACAGATGGAGAGATATACCATGTTCTTTGATTGGAAGAATCAATATTGTGAAAATGACTATACTACCCAAAGCAATCTGTAGATTCAATGCAATCCCTATCAAACTACCAATGGCAGTTTTTATGGAACTAGAACAAAAAATCTTAAAATTTGTATGGAGACACAAAAGACCCCAAATAGCCAAACATTCTTGAGGGAAAAAAACGGAGCTGGAGGAATCAGACTCCCTGACTTCAGACTATACTACAAAGCTACAGTAATCAAGACAATATGGTACTGGCACAAAAACAGAAACAGATGAATGGAAAAAGATAGAAAGCCCAGAGATAAACCCACGCACCTATGGTCAACTAATCTATGACAAACAAGGCAAGGATATACAATGGAGAAAAAACAGTCTCTTCAATAAGTGGTGCTGGGAGAACTGGACAGCTACATGTAAAACAAAGAAATTAGAACACTCTCTAACACCATACACAAAAATAAACTCAAAATGGATTAGAGACCTAAATGTATGACTGGACACTATAAAACTCTTAGAGGAAAACATAGGAAGATCACTCTTTGACATAAATCACAGCAAGATCTTTTTTATCCACCTCCTAAAGTAACGGGAATAAAAACAAAAATAAACAAATGGGACCTAATGAAACTTAAGAGCTTTTGCAGAGCAAAGGAAACCATAAACAAGATGAATAGACAACCCTCAGAATGGGAGAAAATATTTGCAAACAAATCAACAGACAAAGCATTAATCTCCAAAATATATAAACAGCTCATGCAGCTCAATATTAAAAAAACAAACAACCCAATCCAAAAATGGGCAGAAGACCTAAATTGACATTTCTCCAAAGAAGACATACAGATGGGCAAGAAGCACATGAAAAGCTGCTCAACATCACTAATTATTAGAGAAATGCAAATCAAAACTACAATGAGGTATCACCTCACACCAGTTAGAATGGGCATCATCAAAAAATCTACAAACAATAAATGCTGGAGAGGGTGTGGAGAAAAGGGAACACTCTTGCACTGTTGGTGGCAATGTAAATTGATACAGCCACTGTGGAGAACAGTATGGAAGTTCCTTAAAAAACTAAAAATAGAATTACCATATGATCCAGCAATCCCACTACAGGGCATATACCCAAAGAAAACCATAATTCAAAAAGACACATGCCCCACAATGTTCACTGAAGCGCTATTTACAATAGCCAGGTCATGGAAGCAACCTAAATGCCCATCAACAGATGAATGGATAAAGAAGATGTGGTACATATATACAATGGAATATTACTCAACCATAAAAAGGAACAAAATTGAGTCTTTTGTTGAGACATGGATGGATCTAGAGACTGTCATACAGAGTGAAGTAAGTCAGAAAGAGAAAAACAAATATCGTATATTAATGCATATATGTGGAACCTAGAAAAATGGTACAGATGAACCGGTTTTCAGGGCAGAATTTGAGACACAGATGTAGAGAACAAACGTATGAACACCAAGGGGGGAAAGCCACGTTGGGGTGGGGATGGTGGTGTGCTGAATTGGGCGATTGTGATTGACATGTATACACTGATGTGTATAAAATTGATGACTAATAAGAACCTGCTGTATAAAAAAATAAATAAAATTAAATTTAAAAATTAAAAAAAAGAAAGAGCACAGCATTGGAATCAGGGTGCCAGAGTCTAAATCTCAACACAACACTTTATCAGCAGTGGGCTATTTAATTATGTGCCTCAGTTTTCTCATCCTTAAAATGGGGGTAGTGGGCTTCCCTGGTGGCGCAGTGGTTGAGAGTCCGCCTGCCGATCAGGGGACACGGGTTCGTGCCCCGGTCCGGGAAGATCCCACATGCCGCGGAGCGGCTGGGCCCGTGAGCGGCTGGGCCGCTGAGCCTGCGCGTCCGGACCCTGTGCTCCACAACGGGAGAGGCCACAACAGTGAGAGGCCCGCATACCGAAAAAAAAAAAAAAAAAAAAAGAAAAAATGGGGGTAGTAATAACATCTGCCTCATAGAGTGGTTCTGATTTATATAAAGAGCTTCATATAGTATAGCAAATGTCCCAGCAAATGTTTGGTGCATGTTAATTTTGCTCTGCCCCAGTCACAGTACTAAGTGCTTTATATACACTCACTCCATTAATCCTAGACACAGACCAGTAAGTAGCAGCTTTTATTTTTCTGTGAAGAAAATGAGTCAGAGAAGTCAAATACCATATGAGAGGCGGAGATAGGACTGGACTTGATGTCTTGACCACCAAGTAGATTGCCTCAGGCTGGCCTAGGGGATGCAGGCTGTGATTATGGGGTGTCTGTTGTGATTTTTTAAGTTATCCATTTATTTAGTTTGACTTTTAAATCTACTTTTAGTTCAAGTAACATATGAACTCTGTCATAAAAGATTCACACACAGATAAGGAATTCAAACACAAATAAAGAAAAACTCCCTTCAGCAGGAAGTTATTGTTTTGATGCTGCTTGGCCTTAAAATTTTATTTTTTATTCATTCATTTATCATTCAACACATTTATTGACTACCTACTATATGCCAATCACTGTAGCAGATGCTAGAAACACAGTGAAGAACAAGACAAACATGGTTCCTCCCTCCTCATGGGGCTTAAATTCTAGTTGTAAGTTACAGAAAATTAACAATAGTAATGTGTTTTGAAAATTTCAACTACCACCACAACCATAATTTTCAAGAAACAAATAATTGGGATGAAGTGATAGTATTTCAAAGATCTATTTTATAGAGGAAGGTTAGGAAAGGCTTCTGAGAATTTGACATTAGATTTGAAAATAGAAGGGTGAGAATGACCCAGCCATGTGTATTCTTTCAACTAGGCAGAGGTGAAGCTCAGGTAGCAGCCCTGAGGCAGAACATCACTAATGTGAGTATAGGAGACATGATTTTTCTGCTTAGGAGCTTTCGTAGTCTTTAACCTTGTTCCTCAAGAGGGTAGATAATTTTTTTTACCATGTTCACGGTGTTTTTAAATCAGAAGTCTAACTTCAGGATAACATATTTGAAAAAAAAGTTCTGTTGCTTTCTTCAGACACACTAATTAGCTCTATATTGGATCTCTGTTTATTTTACTGTTTGTATCCATCATTTACTCTTTACTTTTTCTTTTCATTGACCCTTTCTTCTTTATTTCTGTGCAATTTTTTAAAGCCTGTCCTGTATATTATGGATTTTGTTTTTGCTAATTTTCCCCTTTTTCTCACTGCTTCAAATGCTGTTTAAGTTTTCCAATGATGTTTTCTTTCCCTTAATTTCTTGCCTTTTCTTTGCCATTTCTCTTTTTCATATTATATTTTTGTCATATCTTCTCATCTTTCATATCTTGTATTAGAGTTCTTGATTGCTCTCATTTCCTTTAGGGATCCAAGTAATTATTTTTAAATTACTTCAGCTTTATTGAAGTATAATTGACAAAAATTGTGTATATTAATTAAGGTGTACAGCTTGATTTTTTTTTTTTTTTTTTTTTTTTTTTTTGCGGTATGCGGGCCTCTCACTGTTGTGGCCTCTCCCGTTGCGGAGCACAGGCTCCGGACGGGCAGGCTCAGCGGCCACAGCTCACGGGCCCAGCCGCTCCACGGCATATGGGATTCTCCCGGACCGGGGCACGAACCCATGTCCCCTGCATCAACAGGCAGACTCTCAACCACTGCGCCACCAGGGAAGCCCCAGCTTGATGTTTTGATGTGCATATACATTGTGAAGTAATCATCACAATCAAGCTAATTAATATGTCCATCACCTCACATAGTTCTGTTTTCTTTGTGTGTGTGTGTGGTGAGAACCCTTAAAACCTACCCTTTTAACAATTTTCAAGTATATAACATTGTTAACTGTAGTCACATTGCTGTACATTAGATCTCCAGAACTTAGCTTGTATAACTGAAACCTTGTACTCTTTGATAAATATCTCCTCACTTCCCTTTCCTCAGGCCCTGGAAAGCACCATTCTACTCTCTGCTTGTATAAATTTGATTACTTTCGATTACACATATAAGTGAGATAATGCTGTATTTGTCTTTCTGTGTCTTGTTAATTTCACTTAGCATAATGCCCTCTATGTTCATTTCTGTTGTCATAAATGGCATGATTTATTTCTTCTTAAAGACTACAAAGAACATGGGAGTGCAGATACCTCTCTGAGATACTGATTTCATTTCCTTTGGATATATACCCTGAAGTGAAACCACTGGATCAAATGGTGATTCTATTTTTAATTTTTTAAAGGAAACTTCATAATGTTTTCCATAGTGGCTGCACCAAGTTACATTTCCAGCAGCACTGTACAAGGGTTCCTTTTTTTCCATAGCTTCCCCAGACTTGTTAGCATTTGTCTTTTTTTTTTTCTTTTCTGCACTGTGTGACTTGAGGGATCTTACTTCCCCCACCAGGGATTGAACCTGGGCCACTGGCAGTGGAAACACGGAGTCTTAACCACTGGACCACCAGGGAGTTCCCAGCATTTGCCTTTTTGATAATGGCCATCCTAACAGGTGTGAGGTGATACCTCATTGTGGTTTTGATTTTCATTTCCTGATGATTAGTGATACTGAGCCCCTTTCATATACCTGTTGGCCACTTTTATGTCTTATTTGAGAAATGTCTATTCAGGTCCTTTGCCCATTTTTTAATCAGGTGGGGTTTTTGGCTATTGAGTTGTATGGATTTCTTATATATTTTTGATAATAACCCCTTATCAGATATATGGTTTCCAAATATTTTCTCCCATTCTCTTGATTTATACCTTTGCTGTGCAGAGCTTTTTGTTTGAGGCACAATCTCACTTGTCTATTTTTACTTTTGTTGCTTGGGCTTTTGATGTCAAATCCCAAAATCATTGCCAAGACCAATAACAAGGAGGTTACTCCCTATGTTTTCTTCTAGTAGCTTCACAGTTTCAAGTCTTACGTTTAAGTCTTCAACCCATTTTGAGTTTATTATTAAGGGTTCAATTTTATTCTTCATGTGGATATACAGGTTTCCCAACACTGTTTGTTGAAGAGACTCTCCTTTCCCCATTGTATGTTCTTGGCACCCAGAGTGAAGATCAGTTGACCATATGGGCATGGTTTTATTTTTGGCCTCTCTATTCTGTTCCACTGGTCTATGAGTCTTTTTTTTTAATGCCTGTACCATACTTTGTTACATACCATGTTTTGATTACTGTCCCTCTGTAATACAATTTGTAATATAATTTGAATATTTGATGCCTTCATTTTTGTTTTTCTTTCTTAATATTGCTTTGGCTATATTAAGAAATATGTCTTAATATACCCAAGGCTTTTTCTTTATAAAAAGACCCAAAGCTTCTGGGTCTTTTGTGGTTACATATGAATTTTAGGGTTTTTTTTTCTACATTTGTAAGGAATTCATTTGGGATTTGATAGGGGTTTTGATAGGGATTGCATTGAATCTGTAGATCTTTGGGGATAGTATGGCCATTTTACTAATATTACTTCTTCCAATCCATGAATACAAGATGTGTTTCCATTCATCTGTGTCTTTAATTTTCTTATGTTTTATAATTTTCAGAGTACAAGTCTTCCACCTCTTAAGTTTATTTCTAAATATTTTATTCTTTTTGATGCTATTGTGAATGGTATTTTTTTAAATTTCTCTTTCAGATTGTTTGTATATAGAAACACTACTGATTTTTGAATGTTGAATTTGTATCCAGCAACTTTACTGAATTCATTTATTAATTCTAACAGTTTTTTGATGAATCTTTAAAGTTTTGCACACATATGATGTCATTTGCAGAGAGATGATTTTACTTCTTCCTTTCTGATTTGGATGCTGTTTTTCTCTTTTTCTTGCCTAATTCCTCTGATTAGGACTTCCTGTACTATATTGAATAGAAGTAGTGAGAATGGGTATCCCTGCCTTGTACTGAATATTAAAGGAAAAGCTTTCAGTTTTTCCTGACTGATTATGATGTTAGTTATGGACGTTTCATATAAGGCCTTTGTTGTGTTGAGGTAAGTTCCTTCTATGCCTATTTGTTGAGAGTTTTTATCATGAATGGATGTTGAATTTTGTGATATGACTTTTGTGTACACGTTAAGATTATTATGTGATTTTTATCTTTCATTCCAATATTATGCTGTATCTTATTGGTTGGTTTGTGTATGTTGAACCATTCTTGCATGCCAGGGATAAATTCCACTTGGTCATGGTGTATAATCCTTTCAGTGTCTGGTTGAATTCTGTTTGGTGGTATTTTATGGAGGATTTTTGTATCTATGTTCAACAAGATATTGGCCTGTATTTTTAAATCTTGTGATGTGCTTGTATGACTTTGGTATCAGTGTGATGCTGGTCTCATAAAATGAATTTAGAAGTGTTCCTTCTTCAATGTTTTGAAAAAGTTTAGGGAAGATTGGTATTAATACTTCTTTGAATTTTGGTGGAATTCTCTCATGAAGACTTCTAGTCCTGGGGTTGCTTTGTTAGGAGGTTTTTGATTACTGCTTACCTCTCTTTATTTGTCATTCACCTATTTGTTTTCTATTTCTTTTTGATTAAGTTTTAGGAGGGTGTATGTTTCTAGGAATTTATCCAGATCTTCTGGTTTATCCAAATTGTTATGAATTTTCCCATTTTCTTGCTGCTATTGATTTCTAGTCTATTTCCATTGTGCTTAGAAAAGATACTCGGAATATTTTTTTTATTTTCTTGAATTTTTAAAGACTTGTTTTATGACCTACCATGTGTTACATCCTGAAGAATGATCCGTGTGTGCTTGAAAAGAGTGTGTATTCTTCTGATGTTGGAGAGAAATTCTACATATGTCTATTATAACCATTTGGTCCATAGTGTTGTTCAAGCCAATTGTTTCCTTATTGATTTTCTGTCTAGATGTTCTATCCATTATTGAAAATGGGGTATGAAGTCTTCTATTATTGTATTGCTATAAACTTCTCCCTTCAGATCTGTCAAATTTGCTCTATATATTTAGGTGCTCTGATATTTGTTGTGTATATAGCTACAATTGTTATATCCTCCTGTTGAATTGATGCTTTTATCATACAGAGACCTTGTTTATCTCTAGAGACAGTTTGGACTTAAAGTGTAGTTTGTCTGATATAAGTATAGGCAGCCCTGCCTCTTTCAGTTATCATTTGCATGGAATATTTTTTCCATCCCTTTATTTTCAGCCTATGTGTGTTCTTAAATCTAAAGTGACTCTTTTGTAGACAGTATATGGATGGGTCTTGTTTTTTATCCATTCAGCCACTCTGTGCCTTTTGATTGGGTAGTTTGATCTATTTACATTTAAAGTAATTATTTATAGGTAATAAATTACTATTGCCATTTTGTTAATTGTTTTCATCTGCTTTGTAGTTTTTTGTTTCTGTTTTCCTCTCTTGATGTCCTTCTTTGTGATTTAATAATTATTGAAGTGATATATTTGATTCTTTTATGTTTATCTTTTATGTATCCATTATAGGTTATTTCTTTGTGTTTACCTTAAAACTTACATAAAATATCTTGCTATAATTGTCTGTTTTAAGCTGATAACAGCTTAATTTCAATTGCATTAAAAACTCTACACTTTTACCCCATCCTGTACATATTTTGTTCTTATAGTCAGTTTACTTCTTTTTATACTGTACTTCAATTAACACTTTTTTCTTTTAACTTTTATATTAAGGTTAAAAATAATATACATGCCACCATTACAGTGTTACATTATTCTGTATTTGTCTGTGTATTTAACTTTACCACTGATATTTGTGCTTTCATGTTGCTGTTTAGTGTGTTTTTGTTTCAGTTTGAAGAATTCCCTTAAGCATTTCTTGGAAGGCAGGTCTAATGGTGATTAACTTCCTCAGTTTTTGTTGGGAAAATATTTTTGTCTCTCGATTTTTTTTTTTTTTTTTTTTTTTTTTTTGTGGTACACGGGCCTCTCACTGTTGTGGCCTCTCCCATTGCGGAGCACAGGCTCCAGACGCACAGGCCCAGTGGCCATGGCTCACGGGCCCAGCCTCTCCACTGCATGTGGGATCCTCCCGGACCGGGGCACGAACCCGTGTCCCCTGCATGGGCAGGCGGACTCTCAACCACTGCGCCACCAGGGAAGCCCCTCGATTTTTAAAGAATAGTTTTGTCACGTATACTATTCTTGGTTAACAGGTTTTTTTGTTTTGTTTTTGTTTCAGTACTTTGAATATATTCTTCCACTGTCTCCTGGCCTACTAGGAGAAATCCACTGATACATTTATGGTGGGTTCCCTTATATGTGATGAGTCACTTTGTTCTTGCTGCTTTCAAAATTCTCTCTTTATCTTTGACTTCTGACAATTTAATTATACTGTGTATCAGCGTAGACCTTTTTATTTTCAGCCTATGTGGGATCCCTTCTTGAATCTGGATGTGTATTTCCTTCCACAGATATGGGAAGTTTTCAGTAATTCTTTCTTTAAATAAGGTTTCTGCTACTTTCTATCTCTTCTCTCCTTCTGAGCATCTCATAATGTGTATATTGGTTCATTTAAGTTTGTATCATAAATCACGTAGACTTTATTCACACCTTTTTACTGTTTTTTCTCCTCTGACTGGAAACTTTCAACTATCTTTGAGTTTGCTGATTCTTTCTTCTGCTTGATTGAACCTGCTTTGAAGCACTTTACACTTTATAGTAAGCCCCCTACATATGAACCTTCAAGTTGCAAACTTTCAAAGATGTGAACATGTGTTCACATGTCCAATCACGTAAGTTAGTTCATGTGTATGGCGTCCATTGTCACGTGCATGCATCTCCTACAAGTTGTTGGGCTTTTGTGTACTTTACTGTACAGTACTTTATATAGTACAGTAGTACAGTATCTTTATTTCAAGCCCAGGATGTCTGGAAGCAAGCGTAAAAGTAGTGGTGATGTAGCTGGTACTGCTAAGAAGTGCCAAGCCATAACGGTGGAAACAAAGGTTGAAAATAATTGAGGGAGTGGAGCACGGTGAAAAGATGGTAGACATCGCTTGTTCTTATAACCTGAATCATTCAACCTTCGGCACAATTCTAAAGAACAAGGACAAGATCATGGGACATGTGAAGTCTGCTGTGCTGACGATGTCAACAATAATATCAAAGAACAGTGGGAAAGTGATAGAGGAGATGGAGAAACTTCTCAATGCGTGGATGCAGGATCAGCATCAAGTACTGCTCAGTTTAATGCTGATTCAAGAGAAAACTAAAAGGCTTTATGAAGATTTGAAGAAGAAACATGAAGAATCAGAGGGCACTTCTTTTATTGCCAGCCATGTCTGGTTTCATTGGTTCAAGGCTAGAGCCAAGCTTCACAATTAAGTGGTGAGGCAGTGGGTGCAGATACAATATCTGCCAGGGAATTTCCTGAAACGCTTTGAGAAATTATTGATGAAGGCACATATTTACCCAAGCAGGTTTTTAATGTGGATGAGACAGGACTGTACTGGAAGAGGATGCCAGACTGTAGTTACATCAGTGAGGAGGAAAATGTGATGTCAGGCTATAAAGCAGCAAAGGATAGGCTAACTTGGTTGCTTGGTGGCAATGCTTCCAGCGATATGAAGCTGCAGTCTCTCTTAGTTTATCATTCAGAGAACCCAAGAGCCCTTAAAATCATAGTCAAGGGCTCTCTTCCTGTTGTGTGGAAGAGTAACCCCAAAGCCTGGGTTACACAGGCCATTTTCCAGGACTGGTTTTTCCATCACTTTATCCTGGAGGTAGAGAAATATTTCTTGGAGAAGGACATCCCATTCAACACTCTTTTGCTGCTCGACAATGCTCCAGGCCATATCCCATTCATGGATGACTTTCATCCCATTGTCAAAGTACTGCATCTGCCACCAAATACTACGTCGCTCATCCAACCTATGGACCAGGGAGTTATAGCAACTTTCAAGAAATATTTACATCACACTTTTCGTCAGGCAGTAAAGGTGAGTGATGAATCAGGGACAACATTGCAACGATTTTTGGAAGGATAATTTTGAGGCACAGGACCCAAATGTAGAATGGTACACAAAAGTTTCAGCAGCTGCTCAGAATGCAATCCAGTGCTACCGTGTCATCTATGATGAGCAAAAGAACAGCTACTACCCAGACATCGCTGGATTGTTTTCTCAAGAGGGTAGATGGAATTGAATCCAGCAAGGAACCAGAACCTGTGCCATCAATGTCAGGTGTGAGTGAAATTGCAGTTTGACCTCCATTTCCTATTGCTGATGATCCTTCAGCTCTACCATCTCCCAAATCCTCTCCCTCCTCCAGTCAGTAACTCTTTTTACCTGTTCACTTGATGCCAGCCCCTGTATGCCAGCTGTGGTACTACACTACAGTACTTTTTGAGATACTGTACTGTAAGATTAAAAATGTTTTCTTTAGTTTTTGTGTTTTTTATGTATTATTTGTGTGAAAAGTGTTATAAACCTATTACAGTACAGTACTATATATCTGATTGTGTTAGTTGGGTACCTAGGCTAACTTTTTTGGACTTAGGAACAAATTGGACTTACAGATGTGCTCTTGGAATGGAACTCATCTGTATGTAGGGGACTTCTGTACTGAATTTTTGATTTCATTCATTGTGAAATTCTGCATCTCCAGAATTTGTTTGGTTCTATTTCTCTACGCTTTCTATCTCTTTGTTGAACTTCTCAACAATATTTTTATGTATTGTTTTCCTGATTTTATTGATTTGTCTCTCTGTGTTCTCTTGTAGTTCACTGAGATAATTCCTTCTCATCTGTTTTTAAATACATTTTTTTGAGAACAGCTGTAATTTCACAGCAGAATTGAGAGTAAGATACAGATATTTCCCATATAGCTCTGTCCCCACAGGTTTGGGCTTTCTCATTATCAGAATCACTCACCAAAATGGTCCATTTTTTACTAAGGATGAACCTACATTGACACATAACAATCACCTAGTGTCCATAGTTTACTTTATTCTTGGTGGTATATATTCAAAGGACTTGAATAAATGTACGACATATATCCATCACCATAATATCATCCACAGTATTTTTACTGTCCTAAAGATCCTCTGTGCTCTGCCTATTCATCCTTTACTTCCCAACCCCAATCCCTGGTAACCACTGATCTTTTTATTGTCTCCATAGTTTTGCCTTTTCTAGAATGCCATATAGTTGAAATTATACAGTATGGTACCTTCTCAGAGTGGCATCTTTCACTGAGTAACATGCATTTAAGTTTCTTCTATGTCTTTTCATAGCTTGAGAGCTCATTTGCTTTTAGTGCTTAATAATATTGCATGATATGGATATACCACAGTATATTTACCCATATACAGACTGAAGAACATCTTGGTTGCTTCCAAGTTTAGTCAATTATGAATAAATCTGCAATAAACATTTGTGTGCAGGTTTTTGTGTGAACATATGTTTTCAACTCATTTGGGTAAATACCAAGGAGTGCAATTGTTGGATTGTATGGTAAGAATATGTTTAGTTATATAAGAAACTGACAAAGTGTCTTTCAGAGTGACTGTACCATTTTGTATTCCCACCAGCAATGTATGAATGTTCCTGCTGCTCCACATTCTCTTCAGCACTTGCTGTTGTCAGTATCCCAGATTTTGGCTAGTCTAATAGGTATGTAGTGGTATCTCATTATTGTGTTAATTTGCATTTTCCTGATGACATTTGGGATGTGGCGCATCTTTTCTTATACTTATTTGCCATCTGGATATTTTCTTTGGTGAAGTGTCTAATAAGGTCTTTGGCTTATTTTTTAATTGGGTTGTCTGTTGTATTTTAAGAGTTCTTTGTGTGTTTCAGGTAACAGACCTTTATCAGATGTGTCTTTTGTAAATATATCCTTCCAGTATGTACCATATCTTCCCATTCTATGGAGCTGAGCTTCTTTAAAACAATTATTTCTAATTCTTTATCAGATTATTTCTAGATCTTCCTTTCTTTGGGATCAGTTACTGGAAATGTATTTTATTTCTTTAGTGGTATCATGTTTCCCTGCTTTTTCATGTTCCATGTAAGCTTTCATTGGCTTCTGTGCATTTGAGGGAGTTACCTCTTCCAGTCTTAGCAGTCTGGCTTTGGTGTGGAAAGACATTTACCTGCAGGTTTGCACAAGGCTACCAGCTGAGTAGGGTCCATGCCAGTGCCAGGTCCTGCACTAGTTCTGGAGACATGTGGGGGTACCAGTTCCATGAGCATGCAGTGGCACCAGTTCCAGTGGTATGTGGGGCACTGAGTCCAGGAGGTATTCAGTAGCACTAGATCTGGGGGGATAAGCACACACAGTGAGCCTTTTTTTTAAATTGTGATAAAAAACAAAAGACATAATATAAAATTTATCCTCTCAACCATTTTTAATGTACCATTTATCAGTTTTTGTTCCATTTGTATAGAGTTTCAGTTTTACAAGATGAAAATATTCTAGATCTCCTTGGCTTTTAATGTTGATGTGTTTAATGTGTTTAAAAGCTTGGTACTATCTTGGTAAGAAAACTTCTAAGACTATTTTTTGAAAAAATCTAACTATCTGAAGACCTGTTCTGCCAGTTTTCCCCAGAACACATAGTGCCTCATTTCTTCTCTCTACCCTGAACTCCTTTCAGGGCGTATTCAAAGTCAGCAGCTACAGTAGCACATGATTTAATCCTTGTAGAGTTAGATGGCAAGTGCCAATGGCAAGTGCCAATTTGTAGTTGACACAGGAAATGGTAGAGGCAAAAAAAAAAAATTCCTTGTGAATAAGACAGTAAACAGTACTGGGGGGGTAGAAGAAGAGTAACATCCAGGAATGTTGATGAAGACTGGGGTGTGTGTATGTGTGAATTAGGTGGGATATATATATATATATATATTAGGGGTGTGTGTGTGTGTGTGTGTGTATTTGTCTGTGTGTATAAGGAGAAGGTACCAGAAGAATAATGTTCTCCTGTTGGGAATAAGATAAACATTCCACAGGGGAGCCACATTTGGCCTTCAAGTTGTATAAATCCATCAACCAGAAAATAACTGATGTTTCCAGGGAGACACATCACTAATTACCATAATGTCCCACATTTGTGAGGTATTTAGTTCCTGTGTTAAGTGCTGGGTAAACAGTGAAGGTATTTATTAATCCTTACAATAGCCCTACCAGGCAGGTGTCATTATCTCATTTTGTGACTAGGAACTTGGGGTTCCAGATGAGGGCTCCACAGCTTGAGGCCCCATATGTAGGAAGTGGCAAAGCCAAGTCTTTAACATGGGCTCCTGACCCTCAACTACTTCTCAACTTCCACCCCAGAGCTTAGATTTTGGCTCCATTCAGCAGCTAAAGGGCCCCAGGGGAGCTCCCAGCCCATGCCCTTGACGAACCTTCCTCTTCATTTGTCAGAACCCTCAATAGTTCTCAACATTTAGTATGCACACAAATCACCTGAGAGCTCATTAAATGACAATCCCTGGCCCCTTCCTTAGCAACTCCAACTTGGGGTATTAGTTAGGCTCAAGTCCTGGGAATCAGCAATTTAACAGGAGCCCTGGGTGATTCTCCTGAGTCTGGCTTTCATCCAAAGAGTATATGGGGATCTCTCTCACTGCAGTTTACAGAATAGAACCTGAGGTCACAATTCAGAAAGCAGAAAGATTAGTCTGGAGGCCACTGCAGTCATCCAGTTGACACAGGACTAGGTTGCAGTCACAGCAGCGGAAGTACTTGGATTGGACAGAAATTTTGCACAAGATATTGACATGTTGCTAATGGAGTGGAAGAGCACTGAAGACAAGGCTGACTCCAGGGTTTAGCCTGGTCTTTGGGTTGGAGATGGTGACACTTAACTGGGTTGGGTTGTGCCCGAGTGAAATGATTTAGGTGATGGGGCAATATAAAGTGTTTGCTTTTGAACATGTTGAGAGAGAGAGTGTGTGAGTTCAGTGAGGATGGGTAGGAGGTAGGAAACAGTTGAGAAGCTGGGTGGTAGTTCATGGGTAAAGACTAGGCAGAGAAGAAATGGCAAAGAGCCCAAAGAGAGGAGGGGGTCATATGATGAGATAAAGTAAAATAGTTGGTATAGATTTAAAATCGTAGCTGAGTAGTGAAAAAAACATAGACTAAGAGTCTTGGGTGGAGTCCTGCCTCCTTTTTCACCAGCTCTGTGACTTTGAGCAAGTCACCTGATGGCTCTGAGTTCAGGGTTTCCCCAACTATAAAAGTGAGTGAATGCCTGTCCTGTAGTTCCAGCAGGGCTGTTGTGAGAATCCAATGTCAAAAAGTACTTAAACGCCTTCAAGAGTGTGTTTCTATGAGCAGATCTTTCTCTGTATGCACCCCTTGGGATCTTTGCTACTGACCCCAGGGGCTACCTCTGGGTGCAGAGTCCTGAAATCCTCTGGTAAAATGGATGACTTCATCCATTGGGAGGTGATGGGAACAGCATGAAGTGCTGAGGCTTCAGATCTGATGTGCTGCCCTAAAAGCCTAGCTCTGCCTCTGGGTGAACTTGGGCAATTTATTTTATCCCCTCAGAGTTCTGAGTGTTTATCTGTAGAACAGGAAAAGCAATACCAACCTGATCTTAGTGCAAGATCTCTTGAGGGTGGGCAACAGAAACCCACTTGGGCTCACTCAAGCAAAGAAAGACATTAAAAGGAATGGCTGTTTCTCCCAGAACCTGCTAGAAAGGAAGCATCAGGAGGACAGAGACTGCTGTATACCTGGCCCTAGAATAGGGCCTGACTTATGATAATACTCAATAAATACTGATTAAAAAAATACATCCAAGAGAAAGTGAGTTCTCATAAGAGTTGGAGCTGAGAGCCAGGAACCTCTCAAAAGCCTTGGCAGTCAACAGCTCCATTTCTCTCTTTCTCAATATCTCTCTCTCCCCTCCTCTAACACATTTGTTTCATTTCCTTCTCTCTGCAAACAGATGTTCTGGAGTTCCCATCTGCAAGTGTCAGCTCAGGTCTGCATGGTCTGCCTGTTACTGGCCTGTATCTTTGTGTTCAATTCCACATCCCTCAGAGAAAGAATCTAAGTGGCCCAGCCTGAAGATGTCTACTCAGCTGTGACTGTTGGGTCTCTGCTATGTTAATTTTGATTTCAGACGCACTCAGCAATGAGTGAGCAGTAGCTAGAAGCAAGATCTTAGTTCCCTGATTGGGAATCAAAACCTGGTCGCCCGGGACAAGAAAATTCTGACAAGGAAGAGGAAGGTGAAGAGAAAAGTAAAGCATTTGTTGGAAAAGCAGAGTACATGCGGAAAGATGCACAGGCAAACTCAGCAAGAGTAGCGAGAGTCGCGCCTTTGGGAAGTTTAAATCATTAATAAGGGGGGCAGTTTTCCGAGTCTTTGTCTTCCCTCTGGCCAATTGTCTTGTTTTTCCCCTATGACTGATTTGTCTCAGGACCCTCCCCTGTGTGCGCACGCATTCCTCAACCAAGATGGATTTCAGTGCAAGGGTGTCTGGAGGGGGGGATGTTAACACTTATTATGGTCTGGTGTCCCCTGCCTTTTGACCCCCAAAGGAGACTTTCTATGCATGTGCAGTGTCTCCCTTGCCCCAAGGAGGGGAAATATGTGGCCTCTTAATCCTTTACTCAAACGGGGTTTAGCCGCTCTCTGTTCCTGCTATGACTGTTATCTTAAGGTGTCCACATTTACCCTGTTTCTGTTGTTATTTCTATTTTGAAGAGCAAAGAGGAGGCTGACTGTAAATGCCTAACCTGGAGCCCTCCTATCTTCTGCCTCAATTTGACCAGGTGGCCATTTTGCCAAGTGGCCTAGAGCTGTGTGTAGCTCACATTAGGTGCTTAGAGAGCAAGGCTATTATTCTACATGTGGTCAGGAGGCAAGAGCCTCTCAGCAAGTGAGCTCTTAGACTGACTCATCTCTGCACATTTGCAGGCTGGTGACTGGGTAAGGGGGTCAGGTAGTGGAGCTCTAAAATAGGAAAAAGAAAATATGGGAAAGTTCTGAGTACAACAGACTCATTCCCTACCATAGCTGTGGCTCCCAGGGTCTTGAGGCAAACAAATTCAGCAAAGTTCCCTTGGTTGGCAGCATGACAAGACATGTATAACCATATGTTATTTCCTACATCCTGGGAGTCATATTCCAGTCCAGACCTGGTCAAGAAGAAGCTTTTACAAACAGCTGTAAGCACAAACAGGGATACAATAACCTAGTTTACTGCAGCCACTTCTCGTAGACTTGTCCCATTTCTTCATACTATCAATACAAATTGATCAGCGCCAGCTTTCTCATGAAAGGACCACATTTGACTAGGTTCTCTGATCATCAAAGTTCTGGTCTCTATGATTAATTCACATTATAGATCAAAAATTTTACGGTTAAATCCTTTCTGTATCCCACATATGAACACTCTTCATTGAATCAGGTGGGTGAAGATGGGCCTGCCCCAAGGTGACCTTCTAGTCACCACCTGGAACATATGTGTTACATCTGAGAATGAATAATTATAAAATTTGGAACATATGTAGGCATAACATCATATGTATTTTATGAGAATTCCACTTAGAGTGAGAAAGAGATGGATAGATGATGATGATAGATAGATAGATAGATAGATAGATAGATAGATAGATAGATGATAGATGTTGATACATAGGTAGATAGAAAGAGAAACAGAGAGACAGAGAGAGAGAATATGAAAATTCCCATACAAGTATTCAAGCTATGGAAGCACTTCTTCCAATAACTCCATCAGTGAGCCCAGGAGATAGGGGACTTGTCTTGGCTGATCTCTCTTCTAAGTCTCCTGTCCCTCACACCTTTCATGGTATGAGAATCTCTAGACTTAAGGTGCAACCTTTTAAAAGACTTTTTAAAAGAGAAGTTTTAAGTTTACAATAAAATTGAGAGGAAGGTACAGAGATTCCCCGTATGTTCCCTGCCCCCACACATGTATAGCTTCCCCCATTACCAACATCACTCACTAGAATGGTACATTTGTTGCCAAGGATGAACCTACATTGATACATCATAATCACCCAGAGTCTACTGTTTACTTAAGAGTTTATTTCTGGTGTTTTACATTCAATGGGTTTGGACAAATATATAATGACATATATCCACTATCATAATATCAAACAGTGTATTTTCACTGCCCTAAAAATCCTCTGTGCTCTACCTATTCATCTTCCTTCCCCTACCCTGCTCACCCCTGGTAACTACTGATCATTTTTATTATTTCCATAGTTTGCCTTTTCCAGAATATCATACAGTTGGAATCATACAGTGTGTAGCCTTCTCAGATTGATTTCTTTCACTTAGTAATGAGCATTTAAGTTTCTTCCATGTCTTTTCACCACTTGGTTTCCTTTTAGTGCTGAACAATACTGAGGGTTTTTATTATGAATTGGTCTTAGATTTGTCAAATGCTTTTTCTACATCTGGATGTACCACTGTTTATTTGTCCATTCACCTACAGAAGGACGTCTTGATTGCTTCCAAGTTTTGGCAATTTTGAACAATGCTCTTATAGACATCTATGTACAGGTTTTTGTACGGACATAAGTTTTCAAACCATTGGGTAAATACCAAGATGTGGGATTGCTGAATCATATGTTAGGAGTATGTTTAGTTTTATAGGAAACTGCCAAACTGTCTTCCAAAGTGATGTACCATTGTGCATTTCCGCCCGCAATGTTTCTATTGCTCCACGTCTCACCAGCATTTAATGTCAGTGGCCCAGATGTTGGCCATTCTAATAGGTGCACAGTGGTATCTCTTTATTGCACATTTTCCTCATGCAATATGATTTTGAACATCTTTCCATATGCTTATTTGCCATCTGTATATTTTCCTTGTGATGTCTATTAAGATTTTTGGCTCATTATTTAATTGGGCTGTTTTACTGTTAAATTTTAAGAATTATTAGTATATTTTGGATATCAGTCCTTTATCAGATATGCCTTTTGCAAATATTTTCTCCAAATCTGTGGTTTGCCTTCTAATTCTCTTGATATTGTCTTTTTAAGGCAGAAGTACTTAAAGTTAATGAAGTCCTGTTTATCAATTATTTCTTTTATGGATTGTGTCTTTGGTGTTACATCTAAAAAAGGTATAGTAATACCCAAGGTTAACTAAATTTGCTCCTATGTCACTCTCTAGGAATTTTATAGTTTAGCGTTTTATGCATTCTATGCTCCATTTTGAGTTAATTTTTGTGAAGAGTCTAAGATCTGTGTCTAGATATATTCCCGCCCCCCCCCCCCAGGGATGTCTAGTTTTTCCAGCGCAATATTTTTGCTTTATTGTGTTGCCTTTGCTCTTTTGTCAAAGACCAGATAACTATATTTCTGTGGGTCTATTTCTGAGTTCTCTATTCTGTTCCATTAAATTATTTGTCTATTTTTTGCCAATACCACACAGTCTTGATTACTATAGCTTTAGAGTAAATCTTGAAGTCTGGTAGCATCATTCCTCCAATTTTGTTCTCCAATTGTGCTGGCTGTTCTGGTCTTTTGCCTCTCCTTATAAACTTTAAAATCAGTTTGTCAATATCCATCAAATAACTGGGATTTTGTTTGGATTGCATTGAATATATAGATCAAGTCAGGAAGAACTGACATCTTGACAATATTGAGTTCTCCTATCCATGAACATAGAATAGCTCTCCAGTTATTTAATTCTTCTTTGATTTCTTTCATCAGAGTTTTGTAGTTTTCCTTGTATAAGGCTTGTACATACTTTGTTAGATTTATACTTAAGTATTTTATGTTGGGGAGTGCTAATTAAATAATATTGTGTTTTCAATTTGAAGTTATACTTGTTCATTGTCAGTATATAGAAAAGCGATTGACTTTTGTACATATACTTTGTATCCTGCTACATTGCTGTAATTGCTTATTAGTTTCAGGAGTTTTGTTGTTGGTTTTTCCAGATTTTTTACATATATAATCATGTCATCTGCAAACAAAACCAGTTTTAGTACTTCCTTTCAAATCTGTTTACCTTTTATTTCCTTTGCTTGTATTAGCAAGGACTGCCAGGAAGAAGTTGGAAAGGAGTGGTGAGAGGAGACATCCTTGTCTTGTACCTGATCTTAATGGGAAAGCTTTGATTTTTCTCACCATTAAGTATGATGTTAGCTGTAGGTTTTTTGTAGATATTTTCTATCAAGTTTAGGAAGTTCCCCTGTATTCCTAGTTTACTGAGTGTTTTTATCATGAATGGGTCTTGGTTTTGTCAAATGCTTTTTCTACATCTATTAATATAATCAAGTGGTTTTTCTTTTTTAGTCTACTGATGTGATGAACTACATTTTAGAATGTTGAACCAGCCCTGCATATCTGGGATAAATCCAACTTGGCCATGGTGCATAATTCTTTTTATACATTTTGGATTGGATTTGCTAATATTTTACTGAGGATTTTTGCATCTACGTTCATGAGAGATATTGGTCTCTAGTTTTCTTTTCTTGTGATGTCTTTGGTTTTGGTATTAGGGTAACACTGGTGTCATAGAATAAGTTAGGAAGTATTCCCTCTGTTCCTTTCTTCTAGAGGAGATTGTAAAGAACTGGTATAACTTCTTCTTTAAATGTTTGCTAGAATTCACCAGTGAACCTATCTGGGCCTGGTGATTTCTGTTTTGGAGGGTTATTAATTATGGATTTAATTTCTTTAATAGATATAGGCCTATTCAAATGATCTATTTCTTCTTATATGAGTTTTGGCAGATTTCTTTTTTTTCCAAGGAATTGGTCCACTTCATTTAGATTAGCAAATTTGTAGGTATAGAGTTGTTCATAATATTCTTTTATTTTCTTTTCAAGGTCCATGTGAGCTATAGTGATGTCCCATCTTTCATTTTTTTCCCTCTTTCATTTTTATTCATTCATTTATTTATTTATTTTGGCTGCATTGGGTCTTCATTGCTGAATACAGGCTTTCTCTAGTTGCAGTGAGCAAGGGCTACTCTTTGCTGCAGTGCACGGGCTTCTCATTGTGGTGCCTTCTCTCGTTGCGGAGCATGGGCTCTAGGCACATGGGTTTCAGTAGTTATGGTATGGGGGCTCAGTAGTTGTGGCACATGGGCCGTAGAGTGCAGGCTCAGTAGTTGTGGCACCTGGGCTTTGTTGCTCCACAGTATGTGGGATCTTGCAGATGAGGGCTCAAACCCCCATACCCTGTATTGGCAGGTGGACTCTTTTTTTTTTTTTTTTTACATCTTTATTGGAGTATAATTGCTTTACAATGGTGTGTTTGTTTCTGCTTTATAACAAAGTGAATCAGTTATACATATACATATGTTCCCATATCTCTTCCCTCTTGCGTCTCCCTCCCTCCTACCCTCCCTATCCCACGCCTCCAGGCAGTCACAAAGCACCGAGCTGATCTCCCTGTGCTATGAGGCTGCTTCCCACTAGCTATCTACCTTACGTTTGGTAGTGTATATATGTCCATGCCTCTCTCTCGCTTTGTCACAGCTTACCCTTCCCCCTCCCCATATCCTCAAGTCCATTCTCTAGTAGGTCTGTGTCTTTATTCTTGTCTTACCCCTAGGTTCTTCATGACATTTTTTTCTTAAATTCCATATATATGTGTTAGCATACGGTATTTGTCTTTCTCTTGCTGACTTACTTCACTCTGTATGACAGACTCTAGGTCTATCCACCTCATTACAAATAGCTCAATTTTGTTTCTTTTTATGGCTGAGTAATATTCCATTGTATATATGTGCCACATCTTCTTTATCCATTCATCTGATGATGGACACTTAGGTTGTTTCCATCTCCGGGCTATTGTAAACAGAGCTGCAATGAACATTTTGGTACATGACTCTTTTTCAATTGCGGTTTTCTCAGGGTATATGCCAAGTAGTGGGATTGCTGGGTCATATGGTAGTTCTACTTGTAGTTTTTTAAGGAACCTCCTTACTATTCTCCATACTGGCTGAACCAATTCACATTCCCACCAGCAGTGCAGGAGTGTTCTCTTTTCTCCACACCCTCTCCAGCATTTATTGTTTCTAGATTTTATGATGATAGCCATTCTGACTGGTGTGAGATGATATCTCATTGTTGTTTTGATTTGCATTACTCTAACGATTAGTGATGTTGAGCATCCTTTCATGGGTTTGTTCACAATCTGTACATCTTCTTTGGAGAAATGTCTATTTAGGTCTTCTGCCCATTTTTGTATTGGGTTGTTTGTTTTTTTGCTATTGAGCTGCATGAGCTGCTTGTAAAATTTGGAGATTAATTCTCTGTCAGTTGCTTCATTTGCAAATATTTTCTCCCATTCTGAGGGTTGTCTTTTGGTCTTGTTTATGATTTCCTTTGCTGTGCAAAAGCTTTGAAGTTTCGTTAGGTCCAATTTGTTTATTTTTGTTTTTATTTCCATTTCTCTAGGAGGTGGGTCAAAAAGGATCTTGCTGTGATTTATGTCATAGAGTGTTCTGCCTATGTTTTCCTCTAAGAGTTTGATAGTTTCTGGCCTTACATTTAGGTCTTTAATCCATTCTGAGCCTATTTTTGTGTACGGTGTTAGGGAGTGATCTAATCTCATACTTTTACATGTACCTGTCCAGTTTTCCCAGCACCACTTATTGAAGAGGCTGTCCTTTCTACAGTGTACATTCCTGCCTCCTTTATCAAAGATAAGGTGACCATATGTGTGTGGGTTTATCTCTGGGCTTTCTATCCTGTTCCATTGATCTATCTTTCTGTTTTTGTGCCAGTACCATACTGTCTTGATTACTGTAGCTTTGTAGTATAGTCTGAAGTCAGGGAGCCTGATTCCCCCAGCTCCATTTTTCGTTCTCATTATTGCTTTGGCTATTCAGGGTCTTTTGTGTTTCCATACAAACTGTGAAAGTTTTGCTCTAGTTCTGTGAAAAATGCCAGTGGTAGTGTTTTACAGATTGCATTGAATCTGTAGATTGCTTTGAGTAGTAGAGTCATTTTCACAATGTTGATTCTTCCAATCCAAGAACATGGTATGTCTCTTCCTCTATTTGTATCATCTTTAATTTCTTTCATCAGTGTCTTATAATTTTCTGCATACAGGTCTTTTGTCTCCTTGGGTACCTTTATTCCTAGATATTTTATTCTGTTTGTTGCAATGGTAAATGGGAGTGTTTTCTTGATTTCACTTTCAGATTTTTCAACATTAGTGTATAGGTATGCCAGAGATTTCTGTGCATTAATTTTGTATCCTGCTACTTTACCTAATTCATTGATTAGCTCTAGTAGTTTTCTGGTAGCATCTTTAGGATTCTCTGTGTATAGTATCATGTCATCTGCAAACAGTGACAGCTTTACTTTTCTTCTCTGATTTGGATTCCTTTTATTTCCTTTTCTTCTCTGATTGCTGTGGCTAAAGCTTCCAAAACTATATTGAATAAGAGTGGTGAGAGTGGGCAACCTTGTCTTGTTCCTGATCTTAGTGGAAATGCTTTCAGTTTTTCACCATTGAGGACGATGTTGGCTGTGGGTTTGTCATATATGGCCTTTATTATGTTGAGGAAAGTTCCCTCTATGCCTACTTTCTGCCAGGTTTTTGTCATAAATCGGTGTTGAATTTTGTCGAAAGCTTTCTGTACATCCATTGAGATGATCATATGGTTTTTCTCCTTCAGTTTGTTAATATGCTGTATCACGTTGATTGATTTGCATATATTGAAGAATCCTTGCATTTCTGGAATAAACCCCAGTTGATCGTGGTGTATGATCCTTTTAATGTGCTGTTGGATTCTGTTTGCTAGTATTTTGTTGAGGATTTTTGCATCTATGTTCATCAGTGATATTGGCCTGTAGTTTTCTTTCTTTGTGACATCCTTGTCTGGTTTTGGTATCAGGGTGATGGTGGCCTCGTAGAATGAGTTTGGGAGTGTTCCTCCCTCTGGTATATTTTGGAAGAGTTTAAGAAGGATAGGTGTCAGCTCTTCTCTAAATGTTTGATAGAATTCACCTGTGAAGCCATCTGGTCCTGGGCTTTTGTTTGTTGGAAGATTTTTAATCACAGTTTCAATTTCAGTGCTTATGATTGGTCTGTTCATATTTTCTATTTCTTCCTGGTTCAGTTTCAGAAGGTTGTGCTTTTCTAAGAATTAGTCCATTTCTTCCAGGTTGTCCATTTTTTGGCATAGAGTTGCTTGTAGTAATCTCTCATGATCTTTTGTATTTCTGGCTTGTCAGTTGTTACTTCTCCTTTTCATTTCTAATTCTATTGATTTGAGTCTTCCTCCTTTTTTTCTTGATGAGTCTGGCTAATGGTTTATCAATTTTGTTTATCTTCTCAAAGAACCAGCTTTTAGTTTTATTCATATTTGTTATCGTTTCCTTCATTTCTTTTTCATTTATTTCTGATCTGATCTTTATGATTTCTTTCCTTCTGCTAACTTTGGGGTTTTTTTGTTCTTTCTCTAATTGCTTTAGGTGCAAGGTTAGGTTGTTTATTCGAGTTGTTTCCTGTTTCTTAAGGTAGGATTGTATTGCTATAAACTTCCCTCTTAGAACGACCTTTACTGCATCCCATAGATTTTTGATTGTCATTTCTCCATTGTCATTTGTTTCTAGGTTATTTTGATTTCCTCTTTGATTTCTTCAGTGATCACTTCGTTATTAAGTAGTGTATTGTTTATCCTCCATGTGTTTGTATTTTTTACAGATCTTTTCCTGTAATTGATATCTAGTCTCATAGCATTGTGCTAGGAAAACATACTTGATACAATTTCAGTTTTCTTAAATTTACCAAGGCTTGATTTGTGACCCAAGATATGATCTATCCTGGAGAATGTTCCATGAACACTTGAGAAAAATGTGTATTCTGTTGTTTTTGGATGGAATGTCCTATAAATATCAGTTAAGTTCATCTTGTTTAACGTATCATTTAAAGCTTTTGTCTCCTTATTTATTTTCATTTTGGATGATCTGTACACTGGTGAAAGTGTGGTGTTGAAGTCCCCTACTATGAATGTGTTACTGTCAATTTCCCCTTTTATGGCTGTTAGTATTTGCCTTATGTATTGAGGTGCTCCTATGTTGGGTGCATAAATATTTACAATTGTTATATCTTCTTCTTGGATCGATCCCTTGATCATTACGTAGTGTCCTTCTTTGTGTCTTCTAATACTCTTTATTTTAAAGTCTATTTTGTCTGATATGAGAGTTGCTACTCCAGCTTTCTTTTGGTTTCCATTTGCATGAAATATATTTTTCCATCCCCTCACTTTCAGTCTGTATGTGTCTCTAGGACTTAAGTGGGTCTCTTGTAGACAGCATATGTACAGGTCTTGTTTTTGTATCCATGCAGCCAATCTGTGTCTTTTGGTGGGAGCATGTAGTCCATTTACATTTAAGGTAATTATTGATATGTATGTTCCTATTCCCATTTTCTTAATTGTTTTGGGTTCGTTATTGTAGGTCTTTTCCTTCTCTTGTGTTTCTTGCCTAGAGAAGTTCCTTTAGCATTTGTTGTAAAGTCTGTTTGGTGGTGCTGAACTCTCTCAGTTTTTTCTTGTCTGTAAAGGTTTTAATGTCTCCATCAAATCTGAATGAGATCCTTGCTGGGTAGAGTAATCTTGGTTGCAGATTGTTCTCCTTCATCACTTTAAATATGTCCTGCCAGTCCCTTCTGGCTTGCAGAGTTTCTGCTGAAAGATCAGCTGTTAACCTTATGGGGATTCCCTTGTGTGTTATTTGTTGTTTTTCCCTTGCTGCTTTTAATACGTTTTCTTTGTATTTAATTTTTGACCGTTGAATATGTGTCTTGGTGTATTTCTCCTGGGATTTATCCTGTATGGGACTCTCTGTGTTTCCTGGACTTGATTAACTATTTCCTTTCCCATATTAGGGAAGTTTTCAACTATAATCTCTTCAAATATTTTCTCAGTACCTTTCTTTTTCTCTTCTTCTTCTGGAACCCCTATAATTCGAATGTTGGTGTGTTTAATGTTGTCCCAGAAGTCTCTGAGACTATCCTCAGTTCTTTTCATTCTTTTTTCTTTATTCTGCTCTGCAGTAATTATTTCCACTATTTTATCTTCCCAGTCACTTATCCGTTCTTCTGCCTCAGTTATTCTGCTATTGATCCCATCTAGAGTATTTTTAATTTCACTTTTTGTGTTGTTCATCATTGTTTGTTTTGTCTTTAGTTCTTCTAGTTCCTTTTTGAATGTGTCTTGCATTTTGTCTATTCTATTTCCAAGATTTTGGATCATCTTTACTATCATTATTCTGAATTATTTTTCAGGTAGACTGCCTATGTCCTCTTCATTTGTTAGGTCTGGTGGGTTTTTATCTTGCTCCTTCATTTGCTGTGTGTTTTTCTGTCTTCTCATTTTGCTTATCTTACTGTGTTTGGGGTCTCCTTTTTGCAGGCTGCAGGTTCGTAGTTCCCATTGTTTCTGGTGTCTGTCCCCAGTGTCTAAGTTTAGTTCAGTGGGTTGTGTAGGCTTCCTGGTGGAGGGGACTAGTGCCTGTGTTGTGGTGGATGAGGCTGGATCTTGTCTTTCTGATGGGCAGGTCCACGTCTGGTGGTGTGTTTTGAGGTGTCTGTGGACTTATTTTGACTTTAGGCAGCCTCTCTGCTAATGGGCGGGGTTGTGTTCCTGTCTTGCTAGTTGTTTGGCATAGGATGTCCAGCACTGTAGCTTGCTGGTCGTTGAGTGAAGCTGGGTGCTGGTGTTGAGATGGAGATCTCTGGGAGATATTTGCCAGTTGATATTATGTGGAGCTGGGAGGTCTCTTATGGACCAGTGTCCTGAAGTTGGCTCTCCGTCCTCAGAGGCACAGCACTGACTCCTGGCTGCTGCACCAAGAGCCTTTCAACCACATGGCTCAGAATAAAAGGGAGAGAAAGTAGAAAGTAAGAATTAATAGAAGTAGAATGAGAGAAAGAAAGAAAGAAAGAAAGAAAGGAAGGAAGGAAGGAGGGAGGGAGGAAGAAAGGAAGGAGGGAAGGAAGGAAAAAAAGAAGGGAGATAAAATAAAATAAAGATATAATATAATAAAGTTATTAAAATAAAAAAATAATTATTAAGAGAAAAAAATTAAAAACAAAAAACGGACGGATAGAACCCTAGGACAAATGGTGGAAGCAAAGCTATACAGACAAAATCTCACACAGAAGCATACACATACACACTCACAAAAAGAGAAAAAGGGGAAAAATTATAAATCTTCCTCTCAAAGTCACCTCCTCAATTTGGGATGATTCGTTGTCTAAGGGAGGGAAGGAAGGAAGGAAAGAAGGAAGGAAGGAAGGAAGGAAGGAAGGAAGGAAGGAAGGAAGGAAGGAAGGAAGGAAGGAAAGAAGGAAGGAAGGAAGGAAGGGAGGGAGGGAGGGAGGGAGGGAGGGAGGAAGGAAGGAAGGAAGGAAGGAAGGGTAAAATAAAGGTATTAAAATAAAAAATAATTATTAAGAAAAAAAATTTTTTAAAAAGGATGGATAGAACCCTAGGACAAATGGTGGAAGCAAAGCTATACAAACAAAATCTCACACAGAAGCATACACATACACACTCACAAAAAGAGGAAAAGGGAAAAAAATAATAAGTCTTTCTCTCAAAGTCCACCTCCTTAACTTAGGATGATTCGTTGTCTATTCATGTATTCCACAGATGCAGGGTTCATCAAGTTGATTGTGGAGCTTTAATCCACTGCTTCTGAGGCTGCTGGGAGAGATATCCCTTTCTCTTCTTTGTTCTCACAGCTCCCAGGGGCTCAGCTTTGGATTTGGCCCCGCCTCTGTGTGTAGGCCGCTGGAGGGCGTCTGTTCTTCGCTCAGACACGACGGGGTTAAAGGAGCCGCTGATTCGGGGGCTCTGGCTCACTCAGGCTGGGGGGAGGGAGGGGCACGGAGTGCGGGGCAAGCCTGCAGTGGCAGAGGCCAGCGTGATGTTGCACCAGCCTGAGGCGCGCTGTGCGTTCTCCCGGAGGAGTTCACCCTGGATCACGGGACCCTGGCAGTTGCGGGCTGCACAAACTCCCTGGAAGCGGCGTGTGGATAGTGACCTGTGCTCGCACACAGGCCTCTTGGTGGCGACAGCAGCAACCTTAGCGTCTCATGTCTGTCTCTGGGGTCCAGGCTTTTAGCCGCGGCTCGCACCCATCTCTGGAGCTCCTTTAAGCAGCGCTCTTAATCCCCTCTCCTTGCGCACCAGGAAACAAAGAGGTAAGAAAAAGTCTCTTGCCTCTTCGGCAGATCCAGACTTTTCCCCGGACTCCGGCCCGGCTAGCCGTGGTGCACTAACCCCCTGCAAGCTGTGCTCACGCCACCAACCCCAGTCCTCTTCCGGCGCTCCGACCGAAGCCCGAGCCTCAACTCCCAAACCCGCCCGCCCGGGCGGGTGAGCAGACAAACCTCTCAGGATGGTGAGTGCCGGTCGGCCCTGATCCTCTGTGCAGGAATCTCTCTGCTTTGCCCTCCACACCCCTGTTGCTGCTCTCTCCTCCGGAGCTCCGAAGCTTTCCCCCTCCACCACCCGCAGTCTCTGCCTGCGATGGGGCTTCCTAGTGTGTGGAAACCTTTCCTCCTTCACAGCTCCCTCCCACTGGTGCAGGTCCCATCCCTATTCTTTTTTCTCCATTTATTCTTTTTTCTTTTGCCCTACCCAGGTACGTGGGGGGTTTCTTGCCTTTTGGGAGGTCTGAGGTCTTCTGCCAGCGTTCAGTAGGTGGTCTGTAGGCGTTGTTCCACGTGTAGATATATTTCTGGTGTATCTGTGGGGAGGAAGGTGATCTCCACGTCTTACTCTTCCGCCATCTTCCCGGAAGCCTCGGTAGGTGGACTCTTAATCACTGTGCCACCAGGGAAGTCCTCCCTCTTTCATTTTTGATACTAGTAATTTGTGTCTTCTGTCTTTTTTTTTTAATTGAGCCTGGCTAGGGGATTATTGATTTTATTGATATTTTCAAAGAATTAGCTTTTGGTTTTATCTATTCTCTATTGATATTCTGTTTTCAATTTCATTGATTTCTTTCCTAATTCTTATTATTTATTTTCTGCTTATTTTGTATTTAATTTGTTCTTCATTTTCTAGTTTCCTAAGGTAGAAGCTTATATTATTGATTTTATATATTTTTCTAATATAGGCATTCAATGTTATAAATTTTCCTCTAGGTATACTTTAGCTGCACCTCACAAATTTTGATAAATTGTATTTTTATTTTCTTTTAGTCCTAATATTTTAAAATTTATCTTGAAAGTTCTTCTTTGATCCATGTGCTATTTAGAAGTGTGTTGTTTAATCTTCATTTATTTGGGGATTTTCCAGTTATCTTTCTGTTATTAGTTTCTAATTTAATTACATTGTGGTCTGAGAGCAGACATTATATGATTTCTATCCTTTTAAATTTTGTAAAGTGTGATTTATGACTCAGAATGTGGTCAGTTTTGGTAAATGTTCCCTGTGAGCTTGAGATGTATGTGTAGTCTGCTGTTGTTGGATGAAGTAGTTGATAAATATCAATTATACCTTGTTGCTTGATGGTGTTGTTGAGTTCTACTACGTGCTAAATGATTTTCTTCCTGCTGGATCTGTCCATTTCTGAGAAAGGCATTTTGAAGTCTCCAACCATGACAGTGGATTTATTTCTTCTTACAATTCCAGCAGTTTTTGCCTCATCTAACTTGATGCTGTGTTGTTAGGTGCTTACATGTTAAAATTTTTTATGTCTTCCTGGAGACTGAACCCTTTAGCATTATGTAATGCCCTTTTTACCCCTGATAAATTTCCTTACTTTGAAGTCAGTTCTGTCTGAAATTAATATAGCTACTACTGCTTTCTTTTGGTTAGTGTTAGCATGGTGTACTTTTCTCCATCCATTTACTTATAATTTATGTGTCTTTATATTTAAAATGGGTTTCTTTTAGAAAACATGCAGTTGGGTCATATTTTATTGATCCACTCTGACAATCTCTGTCTTTAGTTGGTGCATTTAGACCATCAGTATCTGAAGTGTTTATTGATTAGCTAGATTAATATCTACTATATCCATTACTGTTGTCTCTGTGTTGTCCTTCTACTTTGTTCCTGTTTTTGGTTTCTATTCTTTTTGTACCTTTTTTTTTTGTTTTAATTGAACTTTTTTTTTTTTGCGGTACACGGGCCTCTCACTGTTGTGGCCTCTCCTGCTGCGGAGCACAGGCCCCGGATGCGCAGGCCCAGCAGCCATGACCCACGGGCCCAGCTGCTCCGCGACACGTGGGATCCTCCTGGACCGGGGCACGAACCCGCGTCCCCTGCATCGGCAGGCGGACCCTCAACCACTGCGCCACCAGGGAAGCCCTAATTGAACATTTTATGATTCCATTTTCCCTTCTTTCTTAGCTTATCAGTTATACTTCTTTTAAACTTTTTTTTAGTGGCTGTCCTAGAGTTTTCAATATACATTTATAAGTAATTCATGTCTACTTTTAAATAACACTATGTCACTTCATGGGTCGTGTGAGTACATTATAATAATAAAATAATTCTATTTTTTTCTCCCATCTCTTGTAATGCTGCTGTCATTCATTTCACTTATATATAAACATACATAAGCACACTAACACACACATATATGACATATACATAAGCATACATAATCAAATATAGTTTTGTTATTATTGTTTTGAACAAACTGTTACCTGTTAGATCAATTAAGAGTAAAAAAGTTTTTTTATTTTACCTTCACTTATGTTCTCCCTTTCCTTCCCTTTATGTAGATTTGGTGTCTGAACTATATTATTTTCCTTCTTTCTAAAGAACTTCCTTTAACGTTTCTTGCAAGGTGGATCTACTGGTGATAAATTTCCTCAACTTCTGTGTGTCTGAGAAAGTATTTACTTGTCCTTGATCATGAAGAATACTTTCACAGGGTACAGAATTCTGGTTTGGTAGGGCTTTTGCTTTATCTCAACACTTTCTTCTTTTTCTTTTTTTAATTGAGGTATAGTTGATTTACAATATTCTATATATATAAATATATTTCCATTATAGGTTATTACAAGATATTGATTATCTTGCTACTGTGTTATACTGTGCCACACAGTAGGTCCTTGCTGATTATCTATTTTAAATATAGCAATATGTATCTTTTAATCCCATAGTCCCAATTTATCCTTCCCCTCCTTTCCTTTCCTCTTTGGTAACCATAATTTTGTTCTCTATGTCTGTGGGTCTGTTTCTGTTTTGTAAATAAATTCATTTGTATTATTTTTTAGATTCCACATATAAGTGATATCATATAATATTTGTCTTTCTCTGTCTGACTTACATCATTCAATATGATAATCTCTAGATCCATCCATGTTGCTGCAAATTGCATTATTTCATTCTTTTTTATGGCTGAGTAATATACCACTGCATATATATACCACATCTTCTTTATCCATCCATTTGTTAATGGATACTTCCATGTCTTGGCTATTGTAAACAGTGCTGCTATGAACATTGAGGTGCATGTATCTTTTCAAATTAGAGTTTTGGTCTTTTCTGAATATATGCTCAGGAGTGGGATTGCTGGATCATATGGTAGCTCTATTTTTAGATTTTTAAGGAACCTCCATACTGCTTTCCATAGTGGTTGCACCAATTTACATTCCTACCCTTTTCTCCACACCCTCTCCAGCATTTATTATTTGTAGACTTTTTCTTTTTTTTGCAGTACGTGGGCCTCTCACTGTTGTGGCTTCTCCCATTGCGGAGCACAGGCTCCAGACATGCAGGCCCAGCGGCCATGGCTCACGGGCCCAGCCACTCCGCGGCATGTGGGATCCTCCTGGACCGGGTCACAAACCCGTGTCCCCTGCATCGGCAGGCAGACTCCCAACCACTGCGCCACCAGGGAAGCCCAGCCCATTTTTTGATTGGATTTTTTGTTTTGTTTTGTTTTATTTTTGATATTGAGTAGTATGAGCTCTTTGTATATTTTGGAAACTAAACCCTTGTTAGTCATATTGTTTGCAAATATTTCTCCCAGTCCATAGGTTGTCTTTTCAGGTTGTTTATGGTTTCCTTTGCTATGCAAATCTTTTACATTTAATTAGGTCCCAATTGTTTATTTTTGCTTTTATTTCTTTTGCCTTGGGCAACTGAGCTAAAAAAAATTGCTAAGATTTATGGATTTATGTCAGAGAATATCTTGCCTATGTTCTCTTCTTGGAGGTTTTTTGTTTGTTTGGTTGTTTTGTTTTTTTTTTTCTGCTGCACTGTGCAGCTTGTGGGATCTTAGTTCCCTGACCAGGAATCAAACCCATGCCCTGTAGTGGAAGTGTGGCACTGGAGCACTAACCACTGGGCCTCCAAGGAATCCCCCTTTTCTTGTAGTTTTATGGTGTCATGTCTTATAGTTAGGTCTTTAAACCATTTTTAGTTTATTTTTGTATATGGTGTGAGGGAGTATTCTAATTTCATTGATTTGCATGAGGCTGTCCAGCTTTCCCAATACCACTTGTTGAAGAAACTGTTTTTTCTCCAGTGTATATTCTTGCCTCCTTTGTTGGAGATTAATTGACCATAGGTGTGTGGCTTTATTTCTGGGCTTTCTATTCTATTCCATTGATTTAAATGTCTGTTTTTGTGCCAAAATCATGCTGTTTTGTTTACTGTAGCTTGTGGTATAATCTGAAGTCTGGGTGATTGTGCCTCCAGCTTTGTTCTTTCTCCTCAGGATTGCTTTGGTAATTCAGGATTTGTTGTGATTCTATATGATTATTTGTTCTAGTTCTGTAAAAAAATATTATGGGTAATTTGATAGGGATAACATTAAATCTGTAGATTGCTTTGGGTGGTATGGCCATTTTAAGAATATTAATCCTTCCAATCCAAGAGCATGGGATATCTTTCCATTTCTTTGAATCATCTTCAATTTCCTTTATCAATATTTTATATCACTTCTCAGCATATAGGTCTTTCACCTCATAGGTTAGGTTTATTCCTATGTATTTTTCTTTGACATCATTTTAAACAGGATTTTTATTTTTTTTACTTTCTCTTTCTGATATTTCATTTCATTTCATATGTATAATAATTTTGTTTCCTGCTACCTTGCTAAATTCATTTATCAGTTCTAACAGTTTTTTGTGTGGAGTCTTTAGGGTTTTCTATACAGAGTATCATGTCATCTGCATATAATGACAATTTTATCTCTTCCCTTCCAATTTGGATATGCTTTTTCCCATTTTTTTGTCTGATTGCTGTGGCTAGGTTTTCCAATACTGTGTCAAATAGAAGTGGTGAAAGTGGGCTTACTTGTCTTTTTCCCGAATTCAGTGGGAAGGCTTTCAGCTTTCCACTCTTGAGTATTATACTCGCTGTGGATTTCTCATAAATGACTTTTATTACATTGAGATATGTTCCCTCTATAACCACTTTGGTGAGAGTTTTTATCATGAATTGATGTTGAATTTTATCAAATACTTTCTCTGCATCTATTGAGATGATCATGTGGTTTTTGTCTTCTTTTGTTGATATGGTGTATCACATTGACTGATTTGTGTACATTGAACCATCCTGTGACCCTGGAATCAATCCAGCTTGATCATGGTATACGATCCTTTTTATGTATTGTTGGATAAGGTTTGCTAATTGCTAAGGTTTGATCATTTTTACACAATATATATTAAAGGCCAAAGATATTGACCTTTAATTTGCTTTCTTTTTAGTGTCTTTATGTGGTTTTGGTATCAGGGTGATGGTGGCTATATAGAATGACTTTGGGAGTGTTCCCTCCTCTTCAGTCTTTTGGAATAATTTGAGAAGCATAGGTGGAAGTTCTTTGTATGTTTGGTAGAATTCCCCAGTGAAGCCATCCAGTCTGGACTTTTGTTTGCAGGGAGGTTTTTAATTACAGATTCTATTTCACTTTCAGTCATCAGTCTGTTCAAATTATCTGATTTTTCTTGACTATATTTTGGCATGCTGTATTTTTCTAGAAACTTGTCTATTTCTTCTAGGTTGTCCAATTTGTTGACATAGAACTGTTCATAGTATTTTCTTATGCTTTTTTGTATTTCTGCAGTATCAGTTGTTATTTCTCCTCTTTCATTTCTTATTTTATTTATTTGCGTCCTCTTTCTTTTCTTCCTGGTGAGCCTGGCTAGAGGTTTGTCGATTTTGTTTATCCTTTCAAAAAACAAGCTCTTTGTTTTATTGATCTTTTCTATTGTTTTTTAAAAATATTTTCTCTCTGATATTTATTATTTCCTTTCTTCTACTGATTTGGGTTTTCTTTGTTCTTCTTTTTCTAATTCTTTTAAGTGATAGGTTAAGTTGTTTATTTGAGTTTTTCTTGTTTCTTGATAAAAGCCTATATTGCTATGAATTTCCCTCTTAGAACTGCTTTTGCTGCATCCCATAGATTTTGTATGGTTGCGTTTTCATTGTCATTTGTCTTGAGGTGTTTTCTGATTTTTGCTTTGATTTCATTCTTGACCTATTAGTTTTTTAAGTAGCATGTTGTTTAGTCTCCATGTAATTGTTTTTCTTTTTCTTTTCTCGTTTTTCTTTCTGTGGTTGATTTCTAGTAGCATACTCTTGTGGTCAGAAAAGAGGCTTTAAATAATTTCTATCCTCTTAAATTTGTTGAGGCTTGTTTTGTGTCCTAGTACATGGTATATCCTAGAGAATTATCTATGCATGCTTGAAAAGAATGTGTATTTTTTTCTTTTCATTTTTTTTTCTTGTTTTGCAACTGCTCTATCATGTCATTTAGGATCTCTGTTGCCTGACTGATTTTCTTTCTGCAGATATGTCCATTGATGTCAGTGTGGTGTTAAAGTCTCCTACTGTTATCATATCCCTGTCAATTTCTCCCTTTATGTATGTTAGTATTTGTTTTACTTATTTAGGTGCTTCTATATTGGGTGTATATATGTTAATGAGTGTAATACCCTCTTCTTTTATTGATCCCTTTATTATTAAATAGTGTCTTTCTTTATGGACTTTGTTCTACAGTCTATTTTGTCTGAGTATTGTTACCCCCACTTTCTTGTCATTTCTATTTGCATGAAATATCTTTTCTCATCCCCTCACTTTCAATCTATTGTATCTTTTGCCTTAAAGTGAGTCTCTTGTAGGCAGCATATTGTAGGTTCTTGTTTTTTTTATCCAAGCTGCCACTGTATCTCTTGATTGGAGCATTTAGCTCACTGACATTTAAAATAATTATTGACAAGTATGTATTTATTGCCATTTTCAACCTTGTTTTACAGTTGATTTTGTAGTTCTTCATTTCTTTCCTCTTCTTTTTGTTTTTTCTTTTGTGGTTTGAAGTGTTTCTTTTGTATTATGCTTGAGTTCCTTTTTTGTTGTTGTTTTGGTTTTTTGAATCTATTGAATGTTTTTGATTTGTGGTTACCCTGGTTTTAAAGTATGTTAACCCATAACTATACCTACTTGTTTTAGACCAACAGTCATACAAGTTACAAACACATTCTAAAAGATCTACATTTTTACTCCCTTCCCCCACATTTTTTGTTTTGATGTTCTATTTAACATCTTTACATTTATCCTTTTGCTGTTCATTGTAGTTATAATTGCCTTTCAAATTTTTTTGATTGTTTCTAGATCTATGTACTGGCTTATTTATGTGCTCTACAATCCTTTTACATATTTGCCTTTCCTGTTGTGTTTTTCCCTTTACTATAGATTCTTGCTTCTTTTCTATTTAGAAAAGACCTTTCAATATTGCTTTTAGGTTAGGTTTAGAATCACTGTATGCTTAGTTTTTGCTTATCTGAGAAATTGTTAGTTTCTCCTTTTATTCTAAACAATAATCTTGCTGGGTAGAGTGTGCTAGGTTGCAGATTTTTCCCTTTCAAGGTTTTCAACATATAATGCCCCTCTCTTCTGTCCTGCAAAGTTTCTGGGAAGAAATCTGCTGATAGCCTTATGCGGTTTCCTTTGTAACTGACTCTATTTTTCTCTTGCTGTCTTTAGAATTCTCTCTTTGTCTTTAACTTTTGCCATTTTAATTCTGATATGTCTTGGTGTGATTTTGTTTGGTTCATCTTGTTTGGGACCCTCTGTGCTTCCTGTATCTGAATATCTGTTTCCTTCTTTAGGTTTAGGAAGTTTTCAGCCATAATTTCTTTGAATATATTTTCTATCCCCTTTTCTCTTCTCCTTCTAGAATCCCCATGATGCATAGGTTGGCATGCTTAATATTATCCCATAGATCTCGTATGTTGATTTTATTTTTTTGTCTTTCTATGTGCTGTTCTGATTGGGTGATTTCCATTATTCTACCTTCCAGATCATTTATTCATTCTTCTGCATTATTTCATCTGCTATTCATTGCCTTTAGCTCGGTTTTTGTCTTCACAATTGAGTTCTTTAATTTTGATTGGTTCCTTGTTACAGTGATCTGCATTTCTATAGATAATCTTTCTTAATTCCTTCAGCATTTTTATTACCTCATTTTTGAACTCAGGGTCTGGTAGACTGGAAAAGTCTGTTTAATTGTTTTTTCTTCTTTCAGGGGATTTATCTTGTTGTTTTAATAGGGAGTAGTTCTGCTTTTTCATTTTACTTAAATTTCTCTGACTATGAATTTAGGAGAAACACTTATCTACTGTGGTTTTGAAGGGATGTTTTTATGTGAGAGTGTCTCTGTGTAGACAGTGTGAATCCAATATTTTTGGTGTGAGGGCTGCCTTTTCTAAGGATGCCTACCATGTCTTTCCTCAGAGTGTGCTGGCCATTGTCCTCTTGATGGGGGTGTGATTGGTGTTGTGGTGACCAGAGCCTGCAGGAGATGTTGTGCAGGGCCTCCTTTTTGCTTTGTGGTTGTCACAGCCCCCTGTAGAAGCCCGAGATTCAGTTCTAAGCTGCAGTGTGAGGTAGGAACCACTGGAGCGCTCTCACTAGGAAAGGAGCTGCTGCATATTCCTCCCCAAGGGCTGTCTGCTGGGGACATGCAATTCTGTGATGTCACTCACCACCTGGTGTGAGTGCCAACAAAGTGTGTTGCTGCTGGTGCCACTTCTGGACTCACCTTCACTGAGGAAGTGTTGACAATAGACTTGGATGTCAGCTCCGCCTGTGTGGTGTGGGTGTTCACAGCTGCTGGAGCCATGCCCTGCCATTAACATGCTGAAAATGGAGCTCCTATGGTGGACTAGTGCCCTGTCTTGCACACACCAACAATGTTGGCCCAGATCACACTCCAGGCCTCTCAGGCTGTCTCTGCAAAGCCAAACTGTGTCCACTCCCCAGGTCCCTTTACTGAAGCCTGAGTTTCAGCAGCCAGCCACTGCATGTACTAGCAGGTACACATTTCAGGCTGGGAAATGTGACAATGTGACAGCTATCAGTGCTGGTCTCTCTCTGCCCTGTCTGCTAGCAAGCCAGCATCCACACACTCCTCTCAAGCAAAGTCCAGGCCACTCTAGCTCCCTGTTGATCCCAGAGGACATCCTGCCAGAGAAGGGAGTTGTCAGGGTGAGGGAATCTTTCCTCTTATACAGCTCCCTCCCAGGGCACTTGTTCATCCTCATTTCTTTTTCTTTTTTCTTTCTTTCTCTTCATCCTGTGGGGATTTTTCTCTCAGCTTTGGTTGTATAAGCTGTACCAGGCTTCGGTTGGCATTCTGTGATAATTGTTCCATATGTAGATGTATTTTTGATGTGTTTGTGGGGAGAGGTGAGCTCCATATCTTTCTACTCTGCCATCTTGATCTCCACTACCCACAATACTTTAAATATTTCACTCCACTTGCTTCTGGTTTGCATGGTTTCTGTAAAGAAGTCAGATGTGACTCTTTGTTTCGCTATAGGTAGGTAATGTGTGTTTTCCCTCTGGCTTCCTTCAGGATTTTTTCTTTGATTTTCTGTTAATATACCAAAGTGAAATTTTTTGACATTTATCCTGCTTGGTTCTCTGAACTTCCTGGATCTGTCATTGTGGAAATTCTCTCATTATTGTTTCACATATCTTTCCTGTTCCTTTCTCTCTTCTCTTTCTGGTATACCCACTATAGATTTTGTGGTTGTCCCACAGTCTTTGGATTTTATGTTCTTTTTCTCAGTCTTTGTTCTATTTGCTTTTTGATTTTAGAAGATTCTACTGATATATCCTCTAGCTCAGAAACCTTTCCTCAGCTACATCCTCAGCTACTAATGAACCCGTCAAAGTCATTCTTCATTTCTATTACAGTGTTTTTTTTAATCTCTATTCTTTTTAGTTATTTCTTAGGATTTTCATCTTTCTGCTTACATTGCCCATTTGTTCTTACATGCTGTCTACTTTATCAATTAGATCCCTTAGTATATCAATCATAATTATTTTAAATCCTGGTCTGATAATTCTAACATCCCTGCCATGTCTGATTTGATGCTTGCTCTGTCTTTTCAAATTGTAGTTTTGTCTTTTGGTATGCCTTGTAATTTTTTACTGATAGCTAGACATGATATACCAGGTAAAAGGAACTGCTGTAAATAAGCCTTTAGTAATACGGTGATGAGGTGTGGGGGAGAGGGAGCATTCTTATGATTAGGTCTAGTCTTTTAGTGAGCATGTGCCACTGGGCTGTGAACTCACAAGTGTTTCTCAATGTGTTTTCTCTCTTTTTAGGTAGGACAGAATGGCTAGAGGGGGCTGGAGTATTTCCCTCTTCCTACGTGGAATGCTAGGGCCGGCTGATATTGGATATTTCCCTTTCCCCAGTCAGTTAGGCTCTGATAATACCTTAATTATGCTGTTTAAAAAAAATTTTTAATATTAAAGTATAGTTGATTTACAATAGTATATTAGTTTCAGGAATATATATATATATATATATATATATATATATATATATATATATATATATATATATATATATATATATATATATATACATACACACACACACACATCTTCTTTATCCATTCATCTATTGATGGACACTTAGGTTGCTTCCATATCTTGGCAATTGTAAATAATGCTGCTATGAATATTGGGGTGCATGTATCTCTTTGAATTAGTGTTTTTATTTTATTCAGATATATACCTAGGAGTGGAATTGCTGGATCACATGGTGGTTCTATCTTTAGTTTTTTGAGGAACCTCCATTCTGTTTTCCATAGTGGCTGCATGAATTTATATTACCTTCAACAGTATACAAGGGTTCCCTTTTCTCCATATCTTCACCAACACTTGTTATTTGTGGTCTTTTTGATGATAGACATTGTGATAGGTGTGAAGTGATATCTCATTGTGGTTTTTTGATTTGCATTTCTCTGATGATTAGCAATATTGAGCATCTTTTCATGTGTTGGCCATCTGTATGTCTTCTTTGGAAAAATGTCTATTCAGGTCTTCTGCTCATTTTTTAATTGGGTTGTTTGTTTTTGATATTAAGTTATATGAGCTGTTTACATGTTTTGGAAAGTATGTTATTTTTTATGTCCCCTAAAAGCAAGGCAATTCTTTAATGAAAGAACATTGGCAGTCCTGAGGCTGGAGGGGAACACTGGTGGGCTTGGCTGGTGGAATAGTGGCACCTTCCTGTGGGGAAATCTAACTGTGTATTATTCTTGCCTTATGCAGTGACATTAGAATCAAACTCTGTCAGGTGGGACCCTGCTGAATATTTTTCCTTTCCAATTCTCCTGGGCAAGGATATGAGACCTTGTTACAAGCCTTAGTGTTAGAAACACTTGAAAGAATTCTTCAGCAGGATGGTTTGCTTCATGAAGCTGAGTCCCTTCTCCCTTCAGTGTTGCTGGTCTCTGATTCATAGAATGTCCAGTTGAAGGTGGCAACTAAAAAATGTTGCTCACCATCCAGCTCCATAAATGTCCATTAGCCACTGCACCTGCTAACCTTTAACACATCCTGAAATGAGTTCAAGGTAGGGATCAGGAATGAGGCACTTTGTGCTTGGAGAAAACTGGCAGAACACGCTTTCAGCTAGTTAGGTATTTTCAGGAGAAAATCTTTATGAACCTGAATTTTTGTATCTTCCCATACTTTGCAAAGCACTAAAACTATTAAGTAAGATATCTGTTTCTCAGGACTAGAAGCAGCCTTTGACCAAGATGTGTGCTTGGTTGCATGTAACCCCTTCACCAAAATCACATATATGCTGACCCCCTATCTCTTTAGAGCAGTTCCTCAGAGTTCTCTGAGAGGCTGTCTCCCACACTATAGTTCTCAGTAAGTGCCCAAATAAAACTGAAACTCATAGCTTTCATGTTGAGCATTTTTATTTCAGTCAACAAAGGTGAATCCAAACCTTTGGTCATTCAGGTGAGAAAATCTGAGACCCAGAGCTAGGAAATGCTTTTTTCAGACCCATGATGAGTTGCTAAATAAGATGGAATGGAAACCCCACCCCTGGTTCTTTCCTCTCAGCCAAATTCACATTCATTTTCCCTTTTTGACATTTTTGACTGGAGTTTCCAACTAAAAATAGTGACCCAGTTACAAACAGTTGGGAAACTCAACCTCAGGCATTGGTAGCTATATTAGTCTGGCCTTACTCTCAGGGCATCATTAATATATTCATCACTCTACAGCTGCCTCTGCAGTGTCAGGATGACTGAAAACAGAAGGAGATAGTGCTGAGGCATGCCAAGAGTTATCAAAGGATTCAAACTGTATTCTTTCAGCCTTGTGGTTAATTGCCAGGTTATCAGCAGCTCTGGAAACCTGACTCCAAGAGCATTCATCAGGAGTGGACAGTCGCTGCCTGAACTATCCTGTGTTTGGGTTCTGAGAGGTGCCTCCTATGTGTGGGGCCTGGGTGAGATGGGGAGCACAAGAAAGGAGGCAAGGTGAGGCACTGTAGTGAACTGGTCAAGACTTAACTATGTATTGGACATCTGTCCAGCTTAATAAAAGTCACTGGGGGAATTCCCTTGTGGTTCAGTTGTTAAGACTTGGTGCTTTCACTGCGGTGGCCCAGGTTCAATCCCTGGTCAGGGAACTAAGATTCCACAAACTGCACTGCACGGCCAAAAAAAAATTTTTTTTTAATTAAAAAAAAATAAAAGTGACTGAGCACACAGGGCTAAAGTGTGGACTTTTCATTCAAGACCAAAGGGTCCCATTAGTGGCCTGGGGCATCCATAGTGTTAGAAATTCCCCTGGAAGGCAGCACTCAGAGCTCCTGGCCTGTCTTCCCTGAGCACACCTGGGTAATTCCTAATTGCCTTTATTTATGCATCTTAGTCCTTCTTGAGACCCAGGACCTCTTGAGGGTAAGGGCTACAGAGCTTCTGTTTCCCCTCTCAACCCCAGGGCCAGCAGAGGGTCTTGTGTATAAACCACATGCTTTAGTTCATTACAGTTGACTTTTTTAACTTAGAGGGGAGGCTGCTGCCCACTTTCCTGCTCACATCCTTGGGTACCCTCCTGAGACCATCCCAGACCTTGACTGAGGTATGGGCCTGAGTGGAAGAAAGGTGAGAAATGAATGTAGAAGATACCCATTTGCTCTCACAATTTAGAACTTGGGAATTCTCTTTCTCCATTCCTTTCAATGAGTGGAGCATTTATTTAGCCAATATGATCCTTGTTTAACTAACATTTGCTTCCAGAAACTTTTATTCCTAGGCTAGGTCATCTGGAAATATCTTTCCTTCTTTTTCACCAGTTAAGCAGAAACAAATTTCTGCAGGGTATAAAGAACTCTCTTGGAGGCTAAAATTCCAGTGGAAATCAGTCCAAATGTTCATTTGCATATCTGAGCTTTTTGCATTCTCTTCCTCTCTGTAAGCTGGAAACAGGAAAGAAGTACTGACTCAGTGTTCCCAGCACTGCCTTTTATGAAACTCAAACCAAGTTGATTAGTGAATCAGTCATACAAAAATGTTTCCTACCAGAAATAAATCTTCCAATTCTGGGAGCTAATCTTGAGCTAGGAAGAAAGGATGAGGAAGGAGAATGAGTAGACCTGCTTTTGCCATTTGCTAGCTGTTATTTTGAGCAATTTTCTTTTCTGAGGCTTACTTTCCTCATCCATAAAATGGGCACACCTTGTTTTCTTGATGTGAAGACACTTTTTTTTTTGGTGGGGGTGGCACATTTTCATCTTATTGAAGCTGGCTTGCTCCTCTCTTGGTGTGCCAAGTGTTTGTTCCCTTAATTGACTCCTCCTGTAAGTCTACTTCTATGAAAAGAGATAGCAGGATCTACATTTGGCAGGATGGGAGCTGGGTGGTGGGAGGCTGGAGCAGTGGCTGCTTCCAACTTCTTGTTCACTGTCTGGTGATGCCATTCTTCTCCAAGGCTGCTGCTTGAGAGTCCCAGGGGATGGTTATATTATCTCCCCTGATATGGGCCCTAGTGTGGATGTACCTCCAGGCTCTGGGACAGTTCCAGAGCTCCATAATGTCCTCCACACTAGTGTTAGGGGCATGAGACCCCAACTGTTCCCAGAAATGCTTGTGCGCCTTTTGTCCTGAGGAATTGCCGACAAAGAATGTTGCCTGACATTCCAGTAAATAACAAATATTGCCCACCATCAAGCCATCAGCCACTGCAGATGCCCCTCCCACTTTACCCCCTACCCCTCAATGTGTACCCTGAGGGGAATTCTGGATGGAGAAAAAGAGGAAGCATTCTGTGCTTTGGATACTGGCCCTAGATAGTTAAATGCATATCTAAGGAATAATTTCAATGAGCCCAAACTCTTGCATCTTCCCATACATAAAAAAGGACTAAAATCATTAACTTGAGATGTCTGTTCTTTGTGATTAGCAGCAATCTTTTGATGTTTGATTACTTGCTTTTTTCCCAGCAAGAAAACTACTCTATATCCTGGCTCCTACCCTGCCTCTTCAGAGCAGTTCCTCAGAGCTATCTGAGAGTCTGTCTCCTGGCTACAGTCCTCAGTAAGATCCCCAAATAACACTTAACTCACAACTTTTAGGTTGCATGGTTTTTGTCAGTCAAGTGAATCACCCTATTCTTGAAACTTGTATTCCTAGATTCCAAGGCAGATTCCAATGTAGCTTCCTCCAGATCTGCCCCTAACTCTCCTTCCCCTCATCTGTCCCTTTTATTGTGAAATAGCAGTTTCTGAGGCCCTGGGCCCAGGTAACATTCCAGGACAAGTTGTCTGAGTCCTTGGACAGCCTTCTCCACTCTCCACTGCTCCCCACCCTGGCCCCAGCCCTACTCTTTCCTGTGTACTAACAAGGATGAAATGGAGGAAATGGCATGATGTTGGCAATTTGCCTTAAAAATGTATGTGTATTAGGCATATTAAAAAAAGAATGGCAAAATGGTGTTAATCGTTGAAAATGAAGTCTTGTAATATTTTTTCTCTCCTTTTAGAGTATTTGAAAATTTCCCTAATGAAAAGTAAAAAGAGAAAATAGTAAAACATTAGAAATAGAGAATTGAAGGACTACCCTTGGATGTGTACCCCCATTGGCATTAATAAACAGCTCTTGCCCAGAGAAAGGGGTTAGAATATCATTTTTCCTAATTCAGTTTACTCATGAACCTAATTACTTGACTAATTGCAAGGTGTACACACCTAGGAGAAGTGCTAGACCAGGGGACCATGTTCCAGGAAGCGAGTTAGCACTCCTGCTTTGCCATCTCTGCTTGGGGTTCCATTAACCGTGGAGTGTTCCAGGACAGAGATGCAGAAAGCAGAAATGCAGGGAGGTGATTTCTTCCACATCCACCTTCTGCTGTTTTAGCCTCTAAGGGGAGATGGCAATGGTGATGATAGTGATACTAAGAGTGCAGTCCACCTTTTCTGAGGACCTGCTATATGAAAATCTCTGGGTATTTCATCTACACAGCAGTCCTGCAAGGTGATCGCTACAACCAGGGTTTATAGGGGAGGAGTGTGAACCTCAGAGGGACTGAGAAGTGATCCTTGCCAGTATTTGAACCTAGCCCTCTCCAGCCATTCCTCCTGCCTGAGGACCTGCCCAAGGTTACCCAGATGGCTTGAAGCTGAGCCAGGACAAGAATAAGGTTTAGCAGCAGTAGTTCTTAGCCTATCTCTGGAGGGAGAGAGACTTTAGCCTGACGGAAGGTGAGGACACTCCAGTTCCTAGGGTTCCACAGGAGCCATTTCTCTGTCCCTGATAGGGTAACAAATTGTTTCAGAAACCACCCTGAGGCTATGTTGTGCTGATGCAGGTCCCAGGCGTGGCTCTCTCAGCTTAACAGTCCATCCCTGAGTGATCCGCACCTTCCATGTGTACCTGCCCAGAGGCTGGTGTTGAGAAAGCCCTGACAGCTTGGGTTTGAACGTGTGCCAAGAGCACCCAGTGGTGTGTGTCATGTGTGCCTGCCTCGAGCAAGACTGATAAGCTCTGACATTACAGGGTATTACATCTGACCTGACATACATTAAGAGATCATCATAAAAATCTCTGCACTGTCAACAGCATTAGCTGCATCCTGATCACCTGCTAACGTCGATGGCTGTTATTGTTCAGTTGTTACAAGGCACTTTATATTTGCAAAGCCCAGACAGGAAGGTTATTTTGTCTTCTCTTCTTTCTCATTAGGCTGTCAGTATCTGCTGTAGAAGAGAGATCAACCAGGCCTTAAGCTGCAGGATGGTGGTGTACAAAGATGCTTAGATGTGGAGCTAGGTCCATCTAAGTTTGAGCTCTAATTCTGACACTTACTGCCCGTGAGATCTTGGCTAGTCACTTTACTTCTCCTGTCCATAAAAGGGAAATGACTCTTGACCCTTCCAGCAGTTTTGTTGTGAAGACTACGTGACCTAACTTCTGAAAAATAATGTGCCCATGTATTATTTTCATGGTAGACCTGGCAAACACTCTATAAATAAACACACATGTCCTGTCCTCTGGGAATATGGAGTGCCAAAGGAGAAACAAGACATAACCTTGTGATGATTTCTATTAATTGTAAGGAATAGAATAATTCCTGAGAATTATGACCTGAGAGTAATGGACCTCATGAGCCGAGGCTTAAACTACATGGAAGTGGTATAATTAGGGTGATGGTATAATCTATCACTCAAACCGAGACACTGTTAGAAGTGAAAGGGGGTGCTCTTAGTAATCTATGCCAGGGCAGTAGATGTGGACAGGGACTGACCTGGGCACACTGGGATGGAGAGGCATACTAAGGACAGCACACATTGCTTCTCTATGGTGCATACATGTGCATGTTTAACCAGTCCTAAGAACATCTGCCAGGCCAGGCTTGTGTCTTTTCTTGCATAATCTAGGCCTTTGTGAACAGAAGTGTCCATGGAGAAGCTTACATCTCTATCAGGATTTCAGGAACTGTTTCTTGGGGATTGATCTCACAAGCCTCTCTACTTGGAATGCAATCCAAATTTCTGATCATGGCCTGCAAAGTCCTGCCCTGGTATTGTCCCTGGTATGGTCCCTGCATCAAATGCTTCCTCCATCCCCTCCCACTAGGCTGGAGCCTAGTGAGATGCTGCCATCTCAAGTCACTGCACTTGCCTTTCTTCCCACCTGGAATGTTTTTCCCTCGAGCCTTCACACAATTTCTTAGGTCTGTAATGCATGTCTTAGCTTGAATGTCATCCCTTGCAGAAGGCTCCCATGGCCTTCGAATCCCAACCAGCCTCCTCAACCTCTCCCTCATTTGTGTCATTGTCTCTAAAACACTCATCATAGACAATACACACTTTTCTTTTAAAGACAGCTTTTTACACCCTTGCTCAACTAGGCTCCAAACAAGACAGAAGCATGCCAGTTCTTATTTCCTGTGGAATCTCCATGCCTGGTCCATCAAAAAGACTTGGTGAGTGAGTGGTCCAATGGCATATAGGGGAGCCTTTAAACAGAAGCACAAGGATTTCTTTCTGGAGAATCCATCATTGCTCACATTAGTAGGCCAGGAGTATAGAAAACAAGAGATAAAGGAAGAGGGACTATGAGGCAGAGCTGTGAGTGGAAGGGGCTCTTTGAAAGGGCATAAGAATCAGGAACCCACTGCTCTTGCCCCAGCATCACTATAATCTGTTTCAGTGACCTTGGACAAGACATTTTGCCCTCCTGAAGTCACAGTTTCTTTGTCCTTAAAATGGGGAGAAAAGAGTCTGGAACAAGGCTCTGTCAACCTTTTTTGCCAAGAGCCATATCATAAATGTTTTAGGCCTGTGGACCCTACAGTCTCTGTCACAACTACTTAACTTTGCTGTTGCAGAGCAAAAGTAGCCATATACAGTCTGTAAAAGAATGAGTGTGGCTGTGTTCCAGTGAAACTTCATTTACACAAATAAGTAGTAGGTCACATTTGCTCCGTAGTTCTTAGTTGCCAAATCTCGGTCTAGATAGCAATTCCCAAACTTTCTTCTTTGAAAGAAGTTCAAAGAAATTTGGGAAATTTTAAGTTCAACAGATTTCTTTATTTGAGGACCTCTCAGAACCACTGCTATGCTAATGAACACTGTGACTTTCCAAAAAGGGATGTAGAATGGGGGTGGGTGTCCTCTATCTTTTTCACCACAGAAGTGTTGGGGTAGGATGTCATAACAAATGCTGCCAGTGTCCTGCCCACACCTTTCATCACTAACTGTCTCCATGCATGCTTGTGTTGTTCCACTGCCAGTGCTCAATTCTCTGCCTGAGGACCTTCTCTCCATGCACAGAGTCAGGCCACAAGTGCTGGGGAGTCACCACCCCTGAGAACTACCCTCAGCCAATGATGAAGGGCAATTGGGTGATAAATACCTCAGCTTTCTGCCCATTGATGATGGAGGTGGAAGGCAACCTCCAAGTATGGTCCTGGAACAAGTAGCGTCATTGTCACCTGGGAGCCCATTGAATCAGGAACTCTGTAAGTTCAGGCCAGACTCTGTTCTAAGGATCCCTTCAGGTGATTCTGATGTGTGTCACAATTTGAGGACCACTTCCCTCTTCTTTCAGAGGTCCCCAGTGGACAGAGACACAGTTGCTCATTAACATACCTTGTTTTGGTTTCTTTCCCTTTTCTGCCCCACTTCCTTACTGGTGCTTCCTGGGATTGTCTTCCAGATAAACCACTTGGCATGCAAATCTTGTCTCAGGGTCTGCTTCTGGGAGCCCCCAATGAGGTAGACCCTCATAATATCTCTTGAGAGAGGTATTTCATAAATTCTGATCTAGAAGCTCTTGGAGGTCCCTCCCAGCAATAGTTGTACAGTGATTATGGCATCTGTGTAGCCTGATCAGTCTGCTTCATCAAACAACCAGTGTGCATTGGTTAAATGTCTATTGTTTGCTTAGCATTATACTAATTAGAAAAAACTAGAGAGAGGATCTAAGTAAGTCTAGGATTTCTCCTGCAACTGGGGTGTCAAAGAAGCACCTGTGGCTGAGCATGGAGCCATTTGTCACTGATAGTTTGCTGGGTTTTCTGAGCACCTTGTTGAGTGTGTGGCTCCTAATGGAGGAACAAGTTGTTTTAAAATGTAGGTTTTTTATTATTGAGGTATAATCAGGAGACAATTGCCATTGAAAAGATAGTTTGTTACTCTGTTCCTAAGGGGAGGTGGGCATGCCAGGCAGGGCCACAGAGGGAAGAACCAGGGTCGGTCAAGTGGCAGGAGGAGTGAGAGAAAAATGTGGGCAAGAGCCTTTATTGTGGTTTCTGAGGAAAAGGGAAGGCACAGCAGGGTAAGCAGACTTAGAATTGGCTAGTTAGATAATTTCTAAGGGCACAGATCTAAAGATCTGGGGCACAGAGGTTGTCTCCAGTTGTCTGTCCCTGGGGTGATTAGGGCAGGGGGACACTGGTCCAGAGTGTGAGAGCCTGATAAAGGAGGTGGTTGGGTGCTATGGGATTGGTTAATTTGCATATGAAAGCGCCCTCATTGATTATCTCTAGGAATTGGCTAAGCCTGGAAGGTGCAGTCTCTGCAGGGCCCACAAGTCCCAAGATGTCAAAGCATCAGAGATATAGAAATTAAAAGGCATGAGGTGAGGACTTCCGTGGTGGTCCAGTGGTTAAGTCTACTACAGGGGGTGCAAGTTCAATCCCTGGTCGGGAAACTACCCACGTGTCATGTGGTGCGGCCAGAAAAAAGAAAAGAAAAAATTAAAAGGTATGATTAATATATAAGTTTTAGTCAAAAGGCTGTAAACTTCCAGAGAAAGGTGTGATGGGCCCTGGCAGGCAGGATCCATGCAGACTAGAGCTACTAGAATATATAGTTGGGGACTTCCCCTGGGTTTGAAGGACACTACAAAGTTGGGCTAGCTAGAAGCTGAGCTAGCTTCAGGTGTAGCTCAATCTACAGATTCAAAATGTCATCTATCTTTCTGAGACTCTCCTTTGGGTGTCTCTTTTTTCTTCAGATAAGCTCCCTCTATGGCTGCAATAATTATTTTAACTGTCTCAACATCCTCATGGCAGTCAGGTCAGTGAGAAAAGGAACATTTCCAGAAAAAAGTTCTGGGTATACTCTTATCAGACAAGCTTGGGTCATATGCTCACTTGTGAATTGCCATTAAAAAGGGACCTCTGTAGTTGAAGGTTGTTTGCTTCAATCACATAGAAACCACAATACCCAGAATTCCCTTTGAATGCCAGAAAGACATTCTCAGTCCCATATTTTGAACAGAGGAAATGAATGTTTGGCCACAAGCAACAAGTGTGCATGCACATTATTTCGCCAGTGCCTTTTTAGTTAGTTAGGTTTCCTATTGTTAATAACCTTACAGCTAAATTTTCACACCCATGCTTGATTAGGAAGTATTCTATTTTCCCCTCTTCCAGTTCAAGTACTGGGGTTATAAGGAAGTCTCTGGGGACTCACCTAGGGCAGAGGAAACTGTAAATGTCAGGTACAAATTTCATGGCCAGGAGAGTTCTTCTCACTGACAAACCAATGCTCTGGGGATGTCCCTGGCTACAGGGTCCCAGGGAAGAGGGTGGCTTTCCTGGTACTAATGGACTAAGAGATGCCCACCTATCAACTTTCTTCCCCACCATACTCCCAAGCCCTGCCCATGCCTCTGGCCTCCCACAGGGTGGTGCTTTCTGGAAGGGGCCAGATGCTGCTGTCACCCAGTCCTGTGCAGTAAAACTAACTGGGCAGGAAGGAGAGATCACATGTTTTCTTTCCAAACCATATGGCCAGCTAAGCAGCACAGGCAAAAACCAGGCTGGTTTGTCACAATGATGGCTTTTCTTTCTCCCTGATGAGGGTACCTCATGTAGGTGACAGTCCATAAGGTGTCAGAGCTTTCTGGTGCTGCTGATGCTGCCTGAGCCCTACTGGCTCCCAATTCTCATGGGCTCTGGCTCATGCACCTTGTATCCTAAAACACCACCAAGGAAGCCCTGTGCATTGTGAGTCCACTCTGGCTTCAGTTTTATTTTGGGCGTTTGTACACAGAAAGGAAGACTGATGGTCACAGGGGCTGGTTGAGTAGCCTCTTGACCTTGAATCTTGAGGGTGTGTAGAAGCAGAACTCCAAGACAATCCCACTTTGCTCTCTGTAGCCTCCACCCCAAGTAGGAAGAAAATACCTGATCTGAGCCAGAGAATAAGCACAGCATGTGGTGCTCCTACTGCTGTGGGAGGGAGCTTAGGGGAACTTCCTCACTGGGCATTAACAGGAAGTAACAAATGGCTGAGTAGGTCAGGGTGTGTGAGTGGAGGGACAGGGGCAGGGCTGGAGGGAAATTGGAACCAGAGAGGAGAAACATGACAGTGATTTCCAGAGTTCAAGGGGTGATGTTCCCTTCTCAGTGCATCAAACTAAGGAACTCATGACGTCAGTGTCTTATTACTGCAGATTACTTCATCACTTGGCTAAGGTAGTATCTACCAGGACTGTATGCTATAAACTATTTTTCTTTTTGCAATTACTAAGTGTTTGAGGGCAGTACTTGGAGACTATGTAAGTATCCCATTTCTACTTAAACTTTCACCCATTTATTTTAATATCCATCCGTAGGTCTTGGCTAAGGCAATTATTACCCTGGTGTACTAGAGTAATGTACTAGAGGGATGATTTTCCCTCATTTCTTCTACATTTATTAATTGGAGTTCTTCTGTGAGGAAGAGTTGCTGCTTCTCTCTCATTTATTTATTTATTTAGTTATTCGTTTAATCAGTATGGACTCATGGATAATTATATTATTCTTTGGGTTATAATTCAAAACTATACTTATATATTTTGCTCAAGTTTTTCCCGCATTGGCCATTGGGAGCTCCTTCAGTTTAGTTCTGTGTTCCTTTGAAATACATATAACATACACATATGTATTCTTACTGTTCTTGTTTGTTTATTTGTTTTTAATACGTTCTTGCTGTCTGGTGCCACAAGATGCTTCAGGCTCATCTTGGATGTTCTCTGCCCCATCCCTGAATCAATTAGTTCTCCAAGGTTGTTCTTTCTTTTTATTTCTCTCATCATATATGGCTTCTATGTTGCCATTTCTCCTAGGCAGATCAGGGGACGTTGAGATGAGGGGAGATGTTGGGAGAGCACAGACCCTTTGCCTTTGAGACCCATTTGGGAGAGGTCTTAGGGAGGTCTGTGACATACCACCAAGGGTTGTGGCTGAGTACTAGTGGAAAGCAATTTCCAAATTCCAAAGCCCTGAGAAGAGATCTCAGAGAATAATCATATGTCTGCAGTTCAGGATCTCTTCTTCCACATGGAAGATCCATCCAGGGGTCCTCTACATGGTAACTCCAGGTGGGAGCAAGGCAGAAGAATGGCCCAGCTCCTGAGCTAACTCATCTCCCAGCCCATAACAATTCACAATTGGAGACAGGGCAGTAAAACCCCAGTCTTGCCATCAGTAGGATAGGATCACATGTGACGAGGCTAGATTTCTGTTGGTTGGAAGGTTCTTCTGTCCTAGCTTCTATCCCTTCCAGAAAGCAGAGTCTGAGACAAGAGCTTATATGTAGGAGGTTGAGTTTTAGAAGTGATTTCAGGGAACAGAAGTGGGACACTGAGAAGAGTGGAAAAGGGAAGGAGGTAAAGTTGATATGGGGGTGCCTTCTTGAGTTGATCACCACTAACTAGACTCAATCCTGCTGGGACCCTTTGGGGAGCCACAAATAAGTCACCTAAGAATCGTCTGCCTGAAGGGCAGAAGAGAGGCATATTTGTCCACTAGCTCCATCCCCCATTAGTCAAAGGTGGTCACATATGGTGCTAGTTCCCTCTTCCCTCCAGATTGGCACATGAATCAGAATGCCCAAATAGGTTCTTGCAAGAGTCTTGTGCAGTGATGGCAGAGAAGTTCTCAGGCAGAGAGAAATGCCCAACAGAACTGAAGCTGGGAACTGTCAGTTCCTATTTCAGTGTAGTGGCCAAAAGAAAAAAGTGGCCCATGAGCATATGTGGTGTGTGGGACAAAATGTGTCAGGTACAGTCTCCAAGAAGCAGAAGGTGGCAAAAGTCCAAATCAACCTAGACCAACATATCAACTGCATGCCCAGTAAGAGGTGGTAAAGCATTGGGCGGGAGAATGCCATTAGGATGAATGGGAAGAGGATAGCAGAGTATGTAAAGAAATGGGCAACATCACAGATTTGGTTTATTGGTCACCATGCTTTCCTCTAAGCCATCTTGTATCCATCAGCATCCCTTCTCAACCCATTCCTTGTTGCTATACAGCAGACCCATGGACTCAATATGTTCTTTCAACCCCACACCAACAGGTACCACTTGTCAACATGGATTGGAGTCCAGTCTAATTTCTCCAGGACTTTACAAAAATCACCTCTACTTCTTTTCCCAAATGGGCCAGGCTGTATTTCAGCCATTCTTTTTCATTGAGTCATTGCCAGGCCCTCCTTCCTATGCTACTTCCCTTGGAAAAGTAATACTGGATCTCCAGGACCAGTGGGAAAGTAGAATTCTGGTATTAAAGAGTTTGTTTAAATCTTTACTTTCCAGACATGGTTTTCCAAGGACCCTAGAATGGTATGGGGTTCTAGAAGAGATCAGAAATTATTTTAAACCCTGGATGGTCAAGGGCTTTGTTAGTTTAACCCAGTTTAACAGAAGCTCACAACCAAGGACAAGTGGCTGAATCCAGGGAAAAGGCTGTGGCCTGGAGGTCAAGGTGCTTTGTTCCATCTTGAGCTTATACTCCTTGAATGGCCCAAGCTTGTTCATAGCACAGGGCCCTTGCACTTGCTCTCTCCCTGTGTGTAATGTTCTCCCACCAGGCCTCTTCCAGATGGCTCCTTCTCCTTCTCCAGGTCAGCCTTCTTAATTCCCTCTCCAGGGCATCCTTCCCTCATCAGCCAGCCTAAAGCACTTCCATCACCTGCACCCAAGTCCTCCTCTGCTGCTCCAAAGAACTTCTCACTCTATCATGTTATCTTTTTTGTTTATTTGTTTACTTGATTATTGTTATCTTCCTCAAATATAGCATGTTCCTGGAGTGCAAGGGTCTTTGCCTATTTTGCCCATACTGTACATAGAGTACAGTCTAATGCTTAGGAAGTGCAGTAACTCTTTGCTACATGAGTGAGGAGTCCATGTTTTGCTGCTCCAAGTGTGGCCTGCAGACCAGTATCCCCCGCATCACATGACATCTTGTTAAAAGAGCAGAACCCTGGGGCCGACCTCAGGTCAGAATCCTCATTTTGATAAGATCTCAGTTTACTTGGAGGTATATTAAAGTTTAGAAAATTCTGTCTTGTGTGTCTGTCAAGTCAGCCTATTGCAAACAGCCCCACTCTAATCATCATGGGGCACATGTTCTGTGGTTCTCTGGGGTATTGCACTCTGTCAGATTCCATCTTTCCATCCCTGATTCAATCTCCGAGAGTTAGGGAAGCTCTGCATCCTATTCCAGCACCATAGGAGAATATGTGGAGCATATATATGCCTGGGAAAGGCTCTCAACCTGGGTAGAGACCTTGCACCACACCTCCAGGGGCATGCACTCACACTCGGTTATTCCCTGGGGACACCATCTTCTCTATTTCAGAAGAACAAGGCTGACACATTTCAGATGTAATCAAATGATGAGAATAGAAACAGAAGAAAGAGAGGCAGTTTTCTTGGTGAGTTTTCCAAATAGTCTGCTGTGGGCAAAGTACCATGGCTGGGGGAGGCTCCCAGGGCTTCAGGATCTGAGGGCACAAAGCTGATAACCAAGCAGTTTCTCATGTCCATGGCAGCATCCTTAGCAGATGTCCAAAGAAGATCAGGCATCGCCAACTTACTGAGCTGCTGCTGCCTGTCCAGTTCTACATGCAGCTCTCGGGTGAGAGATTCATTGCCTATTTTAAATCACTTAGAAATTCATCTACTTCCCTTTCCTCATCTTCATATACTTACGTGGTTGACACTTACATTTCCTCTAGCTTTCATCTTAGGGGTCATCTGTTCAGGAAGACTCCTCAGGCTTCTTGAGACTGTCTTGGAGAACCTTATGACCCAACTCTATGCTGAGATGATTGTTTTGTCTGTCTGACTTGCTCTCTGTGCCCTGGCTGAAGATGCCAGACTCATATGTGACAAATGTGTAGGGGGCTACAGGTCAAGGAGCTCTGTGCATTGGCCCATCATGCTTCCAGGATCTGAAATGCCCTTTTCATTTGTCCTCATGGAAATCTTATCTATCCTGAGGGCTGTGCAGAAGCCACCTCCTTTGGAGAGCTCCCCTCTTTGTGTTTCTGCTGCACCTTCATGATCCTTTCACTCTAACCACCATGCTATTTCATGGTATTTATCTGGAGGTGTCTCTCCTCCAAAAGTCTCCAGGTTTCTTGAATATTTTTCATCTTTGTATGCCGAGTGCCTAGCACAACAATAGCAACCAGAACCACAATAACTGCCACAAAGAACTGCCCGCTCACAGAATGTTCTCTAAGAGACTGTTTGTGTCATTATCGCATTTAATCCCTTAAACAACCCTGTGATGTAGCTATTCTTAACCTCCATTTCACAGAGGAGGAAACTGAGGCTTAGAGAGTTGACAAATTGTCCAAAGGGGCAGACCTAGTGGTTCACTCTTAGGTCTGTAGGTGCCATGGTGTCAAACAGGTTGATGTAAGTGTTAGTAACATGTTCCCTCTGGTCTCTAAATGCCTATAACCTCCAAGAGTGGGGTGGGGGGTGGTCACCCAGTCTTGGGCTTGCAGAGTGCGGTTTGCTCCAGTGAGCTTGGGTTTCCACTTCACAGCAGCCTCTGCAGAAGAGTGGCCCTGATGCTCAGTACAACTTAACCTTTCAGCCAGCCATCTATCTCAGACCCCTTCAAAAGCAGGATGAAATGGGGCTTGCCACTTCCAGCAACCTCATATCTGCCTAGCCCTTCAAAAGAATCACTCTCCCCTGCCTCTTCAATGTGAGAAGAATGACAAGCAAGTACCTGACAGCCGGCCCAGCCCTGCCCAGTGCTCACTCTCCGCACACTTCGGAGCACAGGGCAGCGGTGCTGATGTCACCTGGACCCCACTGTCTGAGCATGCTTGGACTTTTTTGGAAATGTCTAACTGCCCACCTTGACTTGGGGGCCCCCCTGCCTTGCTTCTTTTCACTGAGATATGGAGGTTGCATGAGGAGTCAGATCGAAGGACTGCAGCTGTCACCATGGCTTCATAGGGCTTTGGGCAGGGTCACTCTCTGATGGATTAGTGGTGTAGTCTGTGTCGTCTGTGGAATGCCTGATCCCTATCCCATTTTTCTTGCTTTGCCCCTTGACATCTCTAGTCTATTCTGCTTAAAAGACATCGTTAACCTGGGAAGGATGACACACACTCATACCTTAGCATGATTGTGTTGGTCAGACCTCACCCTTTTTATGGAAAGAAATTGCAGACGGCCTGAAGGGGCTGGGCACTGAAGGGGTGGAGGCAGGTGTCAAAGGGAAATCCCATCAAAGCTTTCTCTGTGGGGTCCCCTGCCTAGCTCTGCCTTGCACAGCAGCTCCCCCAACCCAGCCCTAGTGGGAGCTAGAGACCGTCCCCTGTAGGGATTCTGAATGCCTGCTAAGCTGTGCTGAGGGCTTGCTCTTGGTCAGATTATACTTGGTCAGTCTACTTTTGTGTTCTTCCAGGGACCTGCAATGTGGGAGCCACCTGGTCTAGAGGTGGAGGCCCTGGCCTTGCAGGAACTACTGTGTGACCTCAGGCAAGTTGCTTCCCCTCTCTGGGCTCTATTTCCTGCTTTGACCAATGTGGGATGGGGTGAGGGACATGAGCGAGTCCAGAGGGCCTCATGGGTCCTGCTAGTGCTGAGGACCATGTCCTGGGGATACAGGAAATTATCTTAACCTTCACAAATTCCTACAGGGAGGCAGAAGTAATTGTGGATGGGTTGCCTTCCCACTCAGCCTGTTCTGTTCCAATAATGGTAGCAATTGTCTTTAGAAAGAGGACTTTATGCATATTCATGAGCCTTATCCTTCTGTACGTACCCCTGGGGGTGACCTGTTTTTCTGTCAAACAGCGTTTCATCAAGACAGCAAGCTCAGCTGGCCAGCTTGGTGTTTTGGGATAATGACATTTAACTGTCTGCAGAGAGCACCTTCCAAATGATGAGTTTCTGTGGCAATGCATGGGCAAATGCTGAAGCAAAATCTGGAAACCAGAAGTGTCATCCATCTATGCAGAGACAAAACTACCTGAGGTCTGTAGGGCTGCACAGATGCATAGTATGTTGTTAGGCTGTGACCTTTCCAGCCCTGCCCTGTCTGATCAGCTCTAGAAATGTTCTTGACCTTTATTGGTTCTTCCTGTCCCCAGCAGGTGCTTCATCTTCATCTTCCTCTGCACACCTGTGGGCTGGTGGCGCTTCAGATGCTGGCTGTGTCCCATGAAGCTACATCACTCCTCTTTCCTCTCCAGAACCTCAGTTCTCATTTGCAAAATGGGGTGGGGGATACCATACACCTCATAAGTATCTAGCCTTCATCCCCCAAATCCATCCTCTCATCCTCTTCCCTCTCCTTCCTCTCCTCCCCATCTTCCTCTTTCCCCCCTCCAACTCCCCTTCTTCTTCTCTTTCTCTTTCTCCTCCTCCTCCTCTTCCTTTTCCCCTCCTACTAAAAGTGCTTACCTGGCACAAAAGTCCTCCATGTTTTCAAGACTAGGCTCACGCTGTTTTCACCTTTCAGCAAAGGTGAGAGTCATTTGTTGCCCCTCTGTGTACAGTGGATGAGCATGCATTTGTGCAAATGCTGGTTGTGAAGAGCCCAAAGTTTCTACTACTGCTTGTTTTCTGGATTGTTCTTAATTACAAGCTAGAGTAAATTCACCTGTTAATCTTTCATTCACACATTCATTTGTTAAGCACCCATGTATTTCCTGTTCTAGTTGGCAATTTGAAAATACAATCCAGTCTTTAAAGGCTATGATCCCTATTGAGAATACTAGACAGCTCCTCATGCCAGAGCCAATGCTCCCCTTTCTTCACTCCCCATCTCTTAGTCCAAGAGGCCTAACCTCCCTCCTGGCCAACAGTTGGGCAGTCAGTAGACCAGTTCCCACAGTTCCCCTGGGCTTTAGGGTGCAGTTTAAATGGCTCCTTGTCTAAAACACATCTCTGGCAGGAGTCCTTTTCTTTGTTAATTTATAGCATATAATTAAAAATATATACCAATGCAAATTTCTTTTAATAAAATTTGAAAAATTCAGAAGTATAAATAATAGAATAAAAACTCATGTTATTCCGTTGCATGGATATAACAGTTGTTACCATTTTAGAACATTTCTTTATTTTTATTTCACAAAATTGAAATCACCAAAATGTATAATTTTGCATCTTGTTTTCCATTTCACATTATTTGTATAACAGTGAACATTTTCCTTCTCTTCAAGCTTTTTCTGAGAACATGATTTTAATGACAATGATGATTTTTATATTTTAAAAAAATTGGACTATTTTTGGACATTAAGGTAGCTTTTGGTTTTCACTACTGTTGATTTTTTTCAACCAGTATTGCTGCCTAGTCCATGTCAGGCACTGGAGCCTAGCAATGAGGATGATGTCATCTGATGTGATCCCATCTTCAGCGAGCTGTGACAGATGATAAATACGTAAAATTTATAATTTTAGGTTGTGATCAGTGTCATAAAGAAAACTAAAATAGGGTAAGGGACTAAAGGGTGATGGAAATAGGGGGAAAAGGGGAAGCAATTTGGATCTAGGGGGCAGGAATGTCCTCCTGGAGGTGAAGTACATCTTGCTAAATCTAGAAGAGGAAATTGTTCTAGGCAAGTACAAATGCTCTGAGGTGGGAAGAGGTTTGGGCCATTTAAAGAATAGTGAGGATAGTGTGGGTGGGGTGGCAAGCACCAGAGGGAGTGTGGTAGGGGAGGAGCTTGGTAAGGTGATACTACATAATACTACAGATACTACATAATAAAGATCTTATGGGCCAGTGTAACGAATTTTGATTTTATTCTAAATGTGGAGGAAGCTCAGGAGTCATGAGATCTGATGTGCTTTTGAGTAGCTCACTCTGGCTGCAGGGAGTGGTGTGGTTGGGGAGGGTAGACTGCAATTAGAAGCAGAGAGGATAGATAGGAACTTAGAGAAGTGCTTCTGGTGAGAGCTGATGTATGGGATGTGGGTAGTAACAAAGAGTTGGTGATGTGACGGCAGTCAGGTAGCTACATATTAGCAGAGAAATGGGGACAGGGGACAGGTGGCAGGAAATCACACATCTTGTAAACAATGGGGGTCCATGAGCAGACAAAGAAAATCAGGAGCCTCCGGACTGACAGGAAACCATACGTTTTGGATGATAAGTGTCCTGGAAACAGATGAAAAAAGGTGGGGAAAGATGGGAGTCTCCCACATCCGAATGTAACCTGTTGCTCATTATGCTCTCATTACAATAAAATTAGCCTTACAGATAAGAAGTACCCATTATGCACCAATGTCATGACACCTCTGATCTAAGCTAAATAAGGACAAAAATTCCTCCCCCCCTTGGGAAGATGGAGCTGGGATGAAAATCAGGGAATATGACCCCAAAACTCCTCCTTCCCCAGTGAATATACCGTCCCTTCATTTGTGTACCCCTCTTAATCCGCTTGCCTAAGAAACCCGGGGCAGCAGCTCCTCCTCACCTGACTGCCCACTCTCCCTCTGAGAGCATATTCTTGCTTAAATAAATTCTCACTTTACCTTCTTAACCTCCCTGCTTCATCTCTGAATTCTTTCGCTACATGGCAAGAAACTTAAATTCACCAGGAAGAGTGAGGAGTGGCTGTATTCAGGATTTACCTAGAAGGGAGTGCAGTGTAGACTTACAGGACTCAGTGAGGACCTGTAGGTCTTTGGTCCAAACAATTGGGTAAATGGTGGTGCCATTTACCGACAAAATAGAACATGGGAGAGACAGTTTGGGGAGAGGGACCAGGAGTTTGATTTGGAAACTTTTAAGTTGGAGATGTTTACTAAATATTCAAATAGAGATGATTAGTAGGCAGTCAGATAAACAGGCCTGGAGCTCAGAGGAGAAGCTGGAACATGGTACATTAAGTTAGAAGTTATCAGGGTGTAGATGGCTTTTAAAACTATGGAAGAGTAATAGATTCCTTAGGGAGAGAGTGAATACAAAAGTAGCCCTGCATCCTGATTCTGGGTCCTCCAGCTTTAGAGAGCAAGTAGAGGATGATGAGTCAGCAGGAGGATGGGAAGGCCCATGAGTTAGTAGGAAAACCCAAGCTGTGCTAAGGAAAGACTGACATTTTCTGTTCTTCTTTTTTGAGTTTTATTTTATTTATTTTTTATACAGCAGGTTCTTATCAGTTATCTATTTTATACATATTCATTTTTGATCATTTATAGAATAAATTCCTAGCAGTGGAATTACTAGTGATATTGAGCAGGAGCCTGTGGGGCTCCTGGGCACAAAAGCCTTTCTGTGTCCCCTATTTCTTGATTACAGGAAATAGTCTTCATTCAGCCTACAGGACCTTCCCTGAGTTCCAACAGTCAGGTTCAAACAGTTGCTAATTAGAGAAGGGTGGGGATACGGAGACAAAAGAGGAATAGTCAAGAAACAACAGTGCAAAAATAAATTAAAAAAAAAAAAAAAGAAACAATAATGCCGCCTTGGGGCACGGTTCTGGTTCCCCCTCAAGGGATACACATAACAATATCTTTGAGCTGTTTTGTAGCTACTGAAACCCCCACCAGGTGGGAGAAATTAATGGTATGCCGCCCACAAGCACATAGACCCCAGACCCACTGGAACCAGAAGGTTGACAATGCTGACTCCCACTTACCTCACTACCAACCAATCAGAAGAATGTCCATGAGTTGAACCATTACTATAAAATTTATTAAAAGCTCCTCCAGGTTGGGACACACAGTTTTTAGGGCATTAGCCCACTGTGACCCCCTTTGCATGACAAAGCAATAAAGCTATTCTTTTCTACTTCACCCAAAACTCTGTCTCTGAAATTTAATTTGGTGTCAGGGTACAGAAGCCAGATTTGGCTTCACTAGGTCAAAGTGGGTATGAACACATTTAAAACTCTTTATCATTAGAGAAATGCAAATCAAAACTACAATGAGATATCATCTCACACCAGTCAGTATGGCCATCATCAAAAAATCTAGAAACAATAAATGCTGGAGAGGCTGTGGAGAAAAGGGAACACTCTTGCACTGCTGGTGGGAATGTGAATTGGTACAGCCACTATGGAGAACAGTATGGAGGTTCCTTAAAAAACTACAAATAGAACTACCATATGACCCAGCAATCCCACTACTGGGCATATACCCTGAGAAAACCATAATTGAAAAAGAGTCATGTACCAAAATGTTCATTGCAGCTCTATTTACAATAGCCAGGACATGGAAACAACCTAAGTGCCCATCATCGGCTGAATGGATAAAGAAGATGTGGCACATATATACAATGGAATATTACTCAGCCATAAAAAGAAATGAAATTGAGCTATTTGTAATGAGGTGGATAGACCTAGAGTCTGTCATACAGAGTGAAGTAGGTCAGAAAGAGAAAGACAAATACCATATGCTAACACATATATATGGAATTTAAGGGGAAAAAATGTCATGAAGAACCTAGGGGTAAGACAAGAATAAAGACACAGACCTACTAGAGAATGGACTTGAGGATATGGGGAGGGAGAAGGGTAAGCTGTGACAAAGCGAGAGAGAAGCATGGACATATATACACTACTAAATGTAAGGTAGATAGCTAGTGGGAAGCAGCCGCATAGCATAGGGAGATCAGCTCGGTGCTTTGTGACCGCCTGGAGTGGTGGGATAGGGAGGGTGGGAGGGAGGAAGATGCAAGAGGGAAGAGATATGGGAACATATGTATATGTTTAACTGATTCACTTTGTTATAAAGCAGAAACTAACACACCATTGTAAAGCAATTATACTCCAATAAAGATGTAAAAAAAAAAAGAAAAATAAATTTGCAGTGTACTCAAAAAAAAAAACCAAACAAACAAACAAAAAAACTCTTGCTAAATGATGTCACATCATTTTCCAAAAAAGTAACATCAATTTATATTTCCATTATCAGTACCTGGTTTTGCCCATGGCAGAGAACCATTACATCTTTGCCAATTTAATAGGCAAAAAATATGACATCCTGATTTTAACTTTCAATTCTTTGCCTTCTAGTGAGCTTGAGCCATTTTTATTTTCTGTATTTATTGCTTGTTTGTGTTTCTTATATAGGTTATCTCTTAATGTCCTTTTCTATCATGGTTATATAATATTTTTCTAATTGCTGGAAGATTTTTTTAATATGTTAAAAATGATCCTTTGGGGCTTCCCTGGTCATGCAGTGGTTAAGAATCCACCTGCCAATGCAGGGGACATGGGTTCGAGCTCTGGTCGGGGAAGATCCCACATGCTGCAGAACAACTAAGCCCATGTGCCACAACTACTGAAGCCCATGTGCCTAGAGCCCATGCTCTGCAACAAGAGAAGCCACTGCAGTGAGAAGCCCATGCATTGCAATGAAGAGTAGCCCCTGCTCACTGCAACTAGAGAAAGCCCGCATGCAGCAGCCAAGACCCAACGCAGCCAAAAAAAAAAAAAAAAAAAAAAAATTCATCCTTTGCTCTCTTTCTTACAAATGTAGAAGACCTTCCCCACCATTATATTTTGGGAAGTGCTGGTGAATAAATTTTTCGTGCTATTTTTGTTAAATTTGGTGAACATAACTTCCTCATAAAATAAGTTGAGTAACCTTTTATTTTTTTCTATATTCTGGCATAGGTTTTATAGTATGGAAATTGTCTGTTCCATGAAGTCCAGAAAACATTCACCAGTAAAGCCACAGAGCACCCAAGCACTTCCCAAGGCCATATGTTGACAGCACTTTCTTATGTCTTCCATAGTTATGGTCTGTTCCAAAATGTTACTTCCTGTTGAGCTATTTTTCCTAACTTATTATTTTCACTAAATATTACCTTTTTACATGTGATGTGATTTATTAGCATATAACCGCACCTGATATTATCTCATAATTATAATTACTTTTATCACCATATGTTATGCCACTTTTTTTTTTTTTTTTTTTTTTTTTTTGCGGTACACGGGCCTCTCACCATTGTGGCCTCTCTCGTTGCAGAGCACAGGCTCTGGACGCGCAAGCTCAGAAGCCATGGCTCACGGGCCCAGCCGCTCCGCGGCATGTGGGATCTTACCGGACTGGGGCACGAACCCATGTCCCCTGCATTGGCAGGCGGACTCCCAACCACTGCGCCACCAGGGAAGCCCTGCCACTTTTCTTATTTCCAATATCTTTATTTCTATTTTTCTTAATTAGATTGTTAAAATTTTATATTTTATTGGGTTCTTCAAAGGGTCAATTCTTAAACTTACTAAATAATTTTGAGGCAGGAGATAGATGGGCCCCTGAGGCAAATGGTTTGAGTTCGTTCCTGTGGACCGATACTCCGAGACAAGAATAACAGGACAATTAAGAGAGGAGGCTGGATGGACATATATACACTACCAAATGTAAAATAGATAGCTAGTGGGAAGCAGCCGCATAGCACAGGGAGATCAGCTCAGTGCTTTGTGACCACCTAGAGGGGTGGGATATGGAAGGTGGGAGGGAGACGCAAGAGAGAGGATATATGGGGATATATGTATATGTATAGATGATTCACTTTGTTATAAAGCAGAAACTAACACACCATTGTAAAGCAATTATACTTCAAAAAAGATGTTAAAAAAAAAAAAAGAGAGAGAGAGAGGAAGCTGGGTCCTTTCCAGATAGAAGATAAGAGACCACATATTCCTCATTCTCAAAGTAAGAAGACCTCCCTGACTACACATGTGCAGAAAGACTCCTTGGAGGTCAAAAGGTGGGTGATGCCAAGTGGTCAAATCTACCATAGGCCTCTTCACTAGAATCCATCTTGGTTTAGAGACGCACACGCACACGGGGAGGACCCTGAGCTATACCAAACACATACTTTGAACCAGACAAATTAAAATGATTGGCCAAAAGAAACCCAGAAGAAATGTCCTATAAAAGTGATTCAAACTGCCACGAGGGTGTGACTCTCTGAGCCCACCCGTGTGTCTATCCACACGTACTGTACTCTTTTTTTCTCCTAATAAATACTTTACTCGTTTCACTACTTTCCGTCTTTGTGGGAATTCTTTTTCTGCAAAGCCATAGAGCCAGGACCTTGTCACTGACCATTGGTTTAGTAGCTAGGATTCGGTGTTCTCACCGCCGCGACCCAAAGCCGAAGCCACCTGAGATGTATCTTGATGTTTCCACTTTCACATTTGTTAGTTTATGATTTAATCTCTATTATTTCTCCTGATTTCCACAGGCTTGTCTTGCTTAACTTTCTTCAGTCCTCAAACTGCATATCTGTTCTGCACAGACATAACTGCCGGCTACCTCTCTCTCTATTTTCTGAAGACAGGATTTCATTGCCTATAGGCATTCAGTGTTGCAGAGAAATTTGAGGTCAGAAAGATTTCCATTCCTTTAAAACTACTTTTTGGCATGTCTAGATGTTTATAGGCTGTTATGAACTGCATGTTTGTGTACCCCAAAATTCATCTATTGAAGCCCTAACCCCCCAATGTGGCTGTATTTGGAAATGGAGCCTCTAGCAAAATAATTTATGTTAAATGAGGTCACAAGAGTGGGACCCTGATATGATAGGATTATAAGAAAGGACACCAGAGATCTCTCTCTCTGCATGTGCACAAAAAAGAGGTCATGTGAGGACAAAGTCAGATGGTGGCTGCTTGCAAACCAAGAAAAGAGGCCTCAGGATGAAGCCTACCATGCTGACATTTTGATGTTGGACTTCTAGTTTCCAGAACTGTGAGAAGTAAATGTCTGTTGTTTAAGCCCCCACCCTATCTGTGGCATTTTGTTATGGTAGCCCGAACAGACAAAGGCAGATATTTTTCCTGTCTAGTTGCTATGGACAGTTTAATTTTCCCTGAGACTCTAATATGCCAGTAAGTCCAGAATGACACATGCAGCCGATGGCAGCCCTCCTTCCTGCAGTCTTCCTGCCAGGCACTGAGCTGACCACGGGCCTCTTTTCTCACAAAGGTCATATCCCGTATTCCTGCTACCTCTCAAGGAAAGCTGGCCCTGGAGGGGGTACTACCCATTTGCCATCCCTGGTTGAGGAAGTGACCTTTTCTCACTCATTTTATCTGGTGTTCAGGAAACATTTTCAATCAGTGGATTAGAGTCTTTCTTCAGCTCAGCAAAGTTTCTGACTTTAGTTTTTTGATATTGCTTCCATTTTATTTTAACCAATAAAAACCATCTGTTTTATTTTAACCTTCCATTCATTTATTCAATAAATATTTATTGAGTATAAACCTTACTCATTCAATGGCTAGAACTGTAAGAAACTTTACTGAGCACTGTTCTAGAAACTCCAGTTATAGTGTGACAGAACAAAGTCCCTCCTCTCATGGAAAAATACTTTCGGATGGAGGGAGACACACAATCAAAACTAGAAACATGGGCTTCCCTGGTGGCACAGTGGTTGAGAGTCCGCCTGCCGATGCAGGGGATACGGGTTCGTGGCCCGGTCTGGGAAGGTCCCACATGCCGCGGAGCGGCTGGGCCCGTGAGCCATGGCCGCTGAGCCTGCGCGTCCGGAGCCTGTGCTCCGCAACGGGAGAGGCCACAACAGTGAGGGGCCCGCAAACCCAAAAAAAAAAAAAAAAAAAAAAAAAACAAGAAACATATGATGGTGAAAAGTGCTTTGAAGAGGGGGAAAGAGACAGGGACTGAGGTGGGTAGGTAGTGTGTGCTGGTTTTATAGGAGGTTTGCTGTTCCTTGATATGATGACATTTGAGGAGAAGCCTGAAGGGAGTGAGCAAGTGACCTCTGTCCTAACAAGACAGGTGTGATGGGACAGATGAAGCCAGGGGAGAAGCCAGGGGCCACAAAGTATGAATCTCTTAGGCCATGATAACAAGCTTAGCCAGAATGGGCTAGAATGCTCTAGCCAGAATGGGCTAGAATGCTCTCCTGGGGGTGAGAACTGAGGAAACACTGCAATTAAAGGACATCAGGAGGGAAAAGGAGGCATGGAAAGAGAGGAGGAGAGAAACAGTAGAATTGAAGAGGTATCAACTTTGAGAAGAGCTTCTGAGACTGGTCACTTATTTGTTCATATATTCAGTTAGTTAGGCAACTCTCCACTAAACTCCCACTATGTTTTGACTCTGCTGTATGCTCAGACTGCTGCTTCTTCAAGATAGCATATTCTAGTTTCTTCGATGCAATATCTTCTAAGAAAAAGAAAATCTGACTCCTTGTGCCAAATTTATTTCAGTAATAGGCCATTTCTTTCAATCTTCTTCCTTGTATACTGTAGGACCTTTTCACTGGTCCAGTGATTTTCTCTCAATTCCTCCTTTAAGGTGAAGCAAAATTCTCACTGCTAAAACCTCCTTCATCTTGCAGCTCTCAGCCTGGGCAGAGATGTCTTTGACACCTTAGCATTCCAGAGCATGGCCCTCCCCATGGTCTCTCCTTGCTTCTTGGTGTTGGCAACTCTGTAGAAGTGATGTCTTCCACTAGGAAAGAGTACCAATTCCTTGCTTCTCATGTTCAGTGCTGTCTTAAGAAAAAGGCTCATGGATCAATCCTATATAACTTTTAAATCTGGTTCATATTTTACCATATAGTAGAATTTCCTTAGAGTTTAAGAACAGTAATGAAACCTTGCCTAGTTTCTAGTAATCATATATATATATAATATATATATAAATATATACACACACACACACACACACACACACACACACACACACACACACACACACACACATAAGACTTACCGTCTTCTTTCCTGGAATGTTAGTTCCATGCAAGCAAGGGACTTGCCTGTTTTAAAATTTGCTTTGTTTATTTTTTAACTCTTTATCCCCAGGACTCAGAACAGGTGTTCAGCAGAGAGTTGACTAACTGAATACGTGAATGAACAAGTAGGTCAATCCCAGATGCTCTTCTCAGAGTTGCTGCTGCTTCATCCTTGCTGTTCCTTTCCACCATTCCACTTTTTCTCCAATGACTCCTTTCTTTCCTCATGTCCTTTGCTGCAGTGTCTCCTCAGTTCCCACCTTCAGAAGGGCTCCTTGACCTGTCATGGTCCATGCTCAGCAGGAATCAGAGTGCATGCCCGGCAGTAGTATGACTAGACTCATGTGCCCCGTTCCTCAAGTAGAGACACTTGCTTTGCCAACCTGTGCCTTGTCAAGAGCAGAGACCACACTCTTGAGGCCTAGAGCCTGGGAACCAGGGATGCCCTCAGTTTTCAGGAGGGCTCCTGGAGTCATCATGTGACCCTGACTGTTGACTGTGTCCAAAATCTCCTGAGGGCAGCATCAGTGTCAATATTTCCATAGTACATGACACCCTGCAGGTTGCAAACATGTGTTTGTTACATTAAATTGAATTCCCATAATTTTGATGAATAGTCCATTCACAATAAGTGTAATTAAAAATCACTCTCCCCACTTCTCCCCTGTCACCTCTGCCATCTCAGGTAAAAGGCTCTGGAGCCAGATAATGTGGCTTAAAATCTCAGCTCTGCCACTTGTTAATTTTGAAAACATACTAAATCTATCTGTGCCTTTATTTCTTCATAAGCCAAAGTAGGATAAAAAGAGCACCTACCTCATAGGGTTATTGAAGGAAATAAATGAGTTGATACATGTGAAGTGCTTAGAACAGTGCCAGGCAAGTAGTAACTGCTATATAAGGATTAACATGGTGATGATTATTATCACTAGAGATATATAATCCTCCATTTTCTAAATGCTTACAGGTCTGGGCTTCCACTTTCAAACAAAGACACACACATATATCCTTGGTGTTTTATCTCCTTCACTTTGAGCAGAGGATAGTATGACAATTTGCCTTTGACCTTGACTGTAGGTTTCACCTGAGCCATAGGGTTATAGGGTAGGGTAGAAACCCAGGTGGAGCAGGCTCAAGGCTTCAAGCATGAGGCCCAGAGGACACAAAGAGCAACCAACATGGACTATTAATGGCAAGTGGTCCCCTCTTTGGGCTACAGGGCCTGGAGGAAGTGCCCTCACTTGCCTAGGGATATCCTAGAAGCCTCCCATGCTCGTACTGAACCTGGTGTAGGATGGGAGGGCTGAGCTGCTGCACACTGCCTGCCTCTGGCCAGGGGCCCTTCCTACACTAAGGTTTGCTTGGGCTCTTCCTTATGAACCCCAAGGAGCAATGCTTTTAGTTTCAACAGTAATGCCTGTTCTTGTAAGCCTACTTGGGTCTAACTTTGGATAGAATCCTCTGATTTTTTCCAGCTCTTTCTCAAACATTATTTCATTGAGGCTGGGTCTGAGTACCAACTCTACCACTTTCTAATCTTGAAATCCTTTAGTTCCTGTTAGTTTCCTTCACAGAGTTGTTCTTTGGATTGAATCAGAAAATGTATATAAGTTCTTTATCACAGTGTCTGGTACTTGCTACGTGCTCACCTGTGATGGCTACTTCTGCGGAGCCTCAACCATAACCCCATGAAGTGCTAGAGGCAACTGTCCCTCCAGAGCACTCCAGCAGTAGATAGATCTGGAATCCAGACCCCAGCCCAGTGTTCCTTCCTTTCATAGGGTCCTCTTGATGTTGAGAATTTTAATGTCCATATGAATATTGTTGCCAAAATTTTATCAGGCTAAGAGTATATCTTCACTTTCCATTTGGAGTCCTTAGGACCTGCTCTGTTCTGTCTTCAGCATGGTCACCTGCCACTGACCCCACACAGGATGGGCTGCCATCGTCTCTAGGTGCCCATGCCCTGACAATGCCTTCCTTTGTGTATGCAAGTGATAGAGAAAATTGTAAAATCCTGAATCCTAGCCTTTTCCCAAGAAACAGAACCTTGGAGTCACTCTGGATAAATATAAATTTTATTTTCAGATATCTTCAATCATGATGATTTACATGTAACTAATCCATTCTTTTTGTTTAAGGCTGCAATATGGTAAATACACCCACTGCTTATAGAAACTGTTCCTTCCTATGTAGGCCACTTAAGTGTTACTTAAAGGCAATATTTGGGGTCACGTAGAATAAAGACTTGTAATGTGGTACTCCTATTAGGCATCAATTACATGATCTATGAGTACCCTGGGGGACTGTTTTTGAAAATAGTTTGCATGTTTACTGTTTGTGAAGCAATGTGCTAAGTGCTTCGCAGGTCTTCTTTCATTTAACACAGTAGCCTTATGAAGTAGGAACTACTGTTAGTCCTATTGTATGCATAAGAAAGCTGCAACACACAGAGTGGTAAGGTAATGTAAGCAAGATCATATAGCTAGCCCACAGTGAAGCCAGGATTTGATCCTGCCAGGCATTTTGGCTTTGCTTTCAACTGCTGTGTCTTATTGTTCTTCTTAATAATCACATTTGGTCTTAATTTGCACTTGTCTGATTAGTAACTGGTTGAGAATCTTTTAATATATTTATGACCTTTTATGTATCCTCTTCTTTGACCTATATTTAAAATGTTTTTCTCTTATTGATTTTTCTTAGGGTATTTTGGATAATAATTCTTTGTTTCAGGTGTTGCAAATAACTTCTCTAGTTAGTAACTTGCCTTTTCACTTTATTTGTGGTGTCTTTCAATAAACAAACTCTTAATTATAATGTCATACTTGTTATCTATATTTTTTATTGTTAGCAGTTTTGTCTTATTTAAGAAGTTCTTCCTCTCTCCAAGGTCATAAATACATGCCCCTAAACATTTCAAGCTTTGGCCTTTTACATTGAAGTCTTTAATCCATCAGGAATTGATTTTTGTGTGTATGGCATGAGGCAGCAATTCAGTGTAATATATCTTTATATAGGTAATCTGTTGTTCCAGTGCACTTTATTTAGCTAGTCCACCTGTCTTAGTGGAGTTTGCTCAAAGGCAGAGTCTCATTTGGGAGGTGACTGCAGGAAGCAAGAGTGAGGGTGTGAGGAGAGCAACAATCATAGTTGCTACGTGGAAAACAGGGTTCAAGTCCATTAGGACCTGCCAGGATGTGAACAGAATGTCTTCCAGTATCATCCACTTGAGAGATGGGAAACAGGATAGTTTATCCGCCATCTCCCTTTCCTCTCATTTGGGGCCTGTCCCCAGTGGTGTTAAGCCCACACTTCTGCACTGCCCCTTAGTGCAGACTTAAAGGTCTCTCAAGAAATCAGACCAAGCCCTGGGGCAGAAAGTGGAATGACCTTGAGGTGGGACAACACCAGTGCCAGGTGAACAAGCTGGCATGAAACTCCAATTAGAGGTGAGCTGAGGAGTGAGTGTGACCCAGGGCACCAGGGTGGTCTGCTATGCCCTCCCAAGACTTTATTTTACTATAGTAACTCCAAGAGTTCCTGCCCGGAGCTGGCCCATAGGATCTTCTCCACCCTATGCCGCAGGAGGGAATCTGAAAGGCTGGAGAACAGACAGAGGGAGGGAGTAGGGGGCCTAGGGCATTTATTCCTCTTGCTTCCTCCCAGCAGCGTTGCCTTCAGCTGGCTAAGTCCCAAGATAGTATGTCTATAGAACTCCTCCTTCTGAGAACTGGGGATCTCTTGTTCCCCACATCCCTTCAGACCTGTTTGGTCACAGGTCCACCCAGACATTTGTAAACTGTCACGTTATAAAACCTTTGGATGTTGATGTGCCATCTGTTCCTTCAGGGACCGTGACTGATACAGCAGCGGCACCACTGTCTCACCAAAATGCAGGCGTGCAGGCATGTGCAGGTACTCAATTTCACCATGTACTCCCTGGGAGCCAGCTCTGTGCTTTCACATTGCTCAGGGCCATGGTGGGGTTGAGGTGAATTTACACAGCTCCTGCCCTCAGAAAGCTTCCTGTCTAGTGAGCAAGATAAATGATAATGGGATCAAGGCAATCCCAAAGGACAGCAGATCGTGCTCAGAGTGAACTTGGGGCTGAATTTGTCCAACCTCAGAGTGAGCCCTGCCCCCTGTCTCCCAGGTCCTCTAAAGTCAGACCTCCACCCAGGCTTTCTGGGGCAGCATCTCCCATCTAGCCCTTCTCCCTCTTCCCCTCCATCTTGGCTCTAGTTGGGCTTTTCCCTTATTCTCTTCCATGGTTGCAGTTCCAGAGGTTTCTGCTGACTGACTGATGTAGCTTTTATAGATATTCATATGACTGAAAAACAGGCTTCAGATGCATAAATATTACTGACAAGAGTGAATGAAGAGAATGGGGAAATTCATGGTCTTTTAACCAAGCACAGGGATTTTGTGGTAACATTTTTTTCCCTTTTCCTTCTGAAATCTTCAGAAGCTGTTATACTAATAGCTGTGATTTGCATAATTTCTGGAGTAAAGCAAAATGAGAAGCCAGGTTTCAGGCAGACAGTCTGACTCTGCTGGCAGAGGGCAGGGCCTTGTATGACTAGGAAGAGGACACTTACATATGTCAGTCCCTGAATACTGTGAAGGTGAGGCAGGATAGATGGAATGCGTACATAAGCCAGAAGGTGGCTTCTCAACACTTGCCTGCAACAGAGGGTCTAAACCAGAGACTGGAAGCAGTGGGTTGGGGGACTGCCCTCACCTGCTCTTAAGGAACTTCAGGCCCAGGCCAGCCCTTCATGGTAGCTGGTGTGGAGGTGCACAGACATCGGCTGTCCTGGTTGAGGGCAAGTTTTCTCTGATTTGAAATTCATGTGCATTTCACTTTGGAGAAATCAATCATTGTCAAGTCTATGCTGTAATTCATGCCAGGCTCACAGAATGATAAAAGTCTCTGCCTTAAATGAGTTAAATGTTTATCCTTGTTACACCACCAGAGGGTATCCCTGTGGTATAGAAGAAATAAATGGGCCTAGAAAAGGAAAGAGCAGTGTGTGTTCAGGCCACTCAAAATGGCTCTTCTCTTGCTCTCTGTACATCCCCTGCTTGACCAGTGCCTGCTTCACCTACACCCTTCTGACATGACTGACCTTCCTACATCTTGCCCCAGGCCCCAGCTAATGACTTTTATAGTTTTAGATCAGAACTCTCCACTATGCTTATCAAAGGGACAGTGAGGGACTTGCCCCTCAGCTGGTTTCCCGGGTAACTGATGACCCAACCTGACGTGATTCCCCATGTAACTGGCAATCTCCCTCCCCCCCTGGGAACGAAGACTGCCACCATGTCATGCCCACCATCCCCATCTGCTGCACACAGCAGGGTGTCACTCCAAGACCTTACTTCAGACGTGTAAGCCCCCCCCCATCCATTAAACCACTGATGTCTCTGTCCCTGACTCTGTACTCTTTCTTCGGTCTTGAGGCTGGGCAAGCACAGGCCTTGTAGGCCTGTGGGGTGAAGCTCAACAATCAGGTTCCCCATGTCCTAGGCTAAGTGAGTTACTCTGCTTGGGAACAGAGGCAATGTGGCTCTGTGAGGTTCTTGTGATAACGTAAGATCATAAAGGAAATGAACCGAGCCTAGTATGTGTGCTTACTAAGTAGTGCTATGGTTATATTTCATTTTAGTTGGGTTCCTTTGTCAAACACTTTATTCAGAATCTGTGATAAGCAGTCTAGGTTGGAGTAAAACTTATCAGTTTCTTCTGAAAGGCAAGAGTCACTGTTACAGATGTTTCTGACAATTCCAAATGTTATGAATTCCCCACTAGAAAGTTTTATTGTTTTCCCAACCTACGGCCTCTCTCTCTTTTGAAGATTAAAGGTCTCTTGTTGGAGTCAGGCTGGTTGTAACAGATTTGTCTGCAGTGGATCTCAAAGCCACAGCCATAGAGGCCTTTAGGAAGAACGTGGGACCTTGCCAGACTCAAAGGCCAGAGAGTCCCAAGAGTAATTAGCCAGAAGAGCAGATGTGGAAGTGCAGACAGGCTGAGTGCCAGCCAAAGGAGTGCTGAGTGCCAAAGGACATTACTATACTCTTTCCCCTACTCTCTGTTGGCTTGCTTCTCATTCCTCCCTGGGCTACAACTGTTATTAACGTTCAGACTTTGGAGATAATGGTTTTAATTAAACTACTTTGCTGTTTACTACTGTCTTGGGAATTTGCTAATTAATCTTTATGTAATTGTTTTGTAATGGTTGTACAGCAAAAGTCCTTAAATTATAAGTTGAAGCTCTCACAGAGAATCTAATTTCTAATCAGACTCCCATGTTAATAAGCAACAGTGGAGGGGCGAAATTAACCATTTAAAGGCCCTTCCAATGTGGAGGTTGTTTGTCTTCAACCTGCCAAGTTCTAACCATGCTGTGGAGAGCCCCACATTGGTCTCTGCAATTTGTTGGTGCTGGTGGACCTGCTGACACCCATGTATTAAGATAATAACCCTTCCTCTACCTTAATTAATGTTAAGAAACTAATTCTGACCCCTATATTTGTAGAGACTATTTTTGTGAAGTGTTTATTCCTTAGAGACGCCTAAGTCCATCCTTTATAAAACACTAGACTTTTCCTCTCCTACTGGAGTCACAGTTCATAAAAGGTGTGTGGGAATCACGTCTACTGAACTTTGGAAATGAGCAATAAAGTGTTGAAAGATGTCTCAGAGTATCTATCCCCCAATATGTGAGGTGAAGTATGGAGCATTTCTAATGGATATTAGAGGTAATTGTTTTTTAAATTTCTAAAATAAGAACAGCCCTCAAGTACTCCTACAGCTTGTCTCTCTACCTTGGTCAGCATCTGCCTCTCTCTGACCCAAGGTTCTGACTCAAAAAGTCATGGAAGGGACAAGCTACAGGATGGTCTAGTCTCCTCCTTGGTATGAGCCTCTAGGAATAGATATATGTTCATCTCTTCCTGGAAGTCAGACCTGATCTGCCAGCAGAGTGCTCCACTAAGCAGCACAGTGCTCCAGTTTAGGGCATAGAACCTGGAGCCAGACTACCTGGGCTCCTCTCCCTCTTCTTAGCTGTGTGATATTAGGCTAGTTACTCAGCCTCTCTGGGTCTGTTTCCTCATCTGTAAAATGAGGTTTTGTAAGAGTATAGTACTGTTATGATGACTAAATGTGATGGAACATGTGAAAATCTTACTGCAGTATCTGGTGTGCAGTAACTGAGTATTACTATGATTATCCATGAAGCCATTTTATCCATGGTTTTATTTTCAGCCTCTCCTGTAGTGCATGCTGAATCCCATAGAGGGATTGCCTAATTTGCTCTTAGCTATGATCTTCCGAGCACCAAATATTTCTTCTTTATTGTGTTTTTTTTTAGTTTGGAGGCAAGTTTGATTTCATCTTATCTGTGCTCCTAAGTATATTCTGGGGCTGCTAATGTTGGGCAGATGTTAACCATAGAAGGCTCTAGTTCAGAGGTGACAGATACTGGGCACATTTATCACTCTTGTGGTAGATGTCACTTACTGTTCACAGTGTTCTTGTTCTTGTTCTTGTTCTTGTTCACCAGGTCTGAGCTCAGCTCAGATATCTTCTCAACACACTTCCTAGGCAGCCAGAACCAGTGTCTTAACCCAAGAAACAGAGCACCAAGCAAAGTTGACATGTTAATACTTTCTTGCAAGCAAAGTGAGGGATAAAGGAAAGTAAAGCAGCAAGGAGAGAATGCAAATAAAAGGTGATATGTTACCAAGCTGACCACAGTTTCTCAAGAACTCCAGCCCGTTGCTCAGTCACATGGGATCTCTCTGGTAGGACATGTGAAAACACTGTCAGAACAGCCCATCTTAGGGGAGGAAAGTCAAGCAATTTATCTTGTCTTCTTTCCATTTCCCGTCTCTCATTGCTCAAAGTCCACCTTACAGGCTTTCAATGCCTCCACATATCCAGGTACCTGGATAACTGACCCCCTTGTATCTGGGCAGCCATTGAAGAAACCAAAGCCTCCATGAATCCAGTGGAGCTGAACTAAGGTGCTCAAATTTCTCTAGCTCCTGCCATGGCAAGTGCAATGGGGGCCATGCATAGCCTGGTACACTCCCCAGGGAAGGCTGAGCCCACTGATGTGTGAGGGGATGAGATGACAGGCAGTGGTAACTAGAGCTTTACATCTATGGGAATGGGGCCCTGGCAATTGGCCAGAGCTCAGGAAGCTGAAATTGTTGAGAGGATCTGGGTGGCTCACAGACTGTCTCCAGTACACTTGGCATGTGGTATAAAAACCTATTTGGGCATCCAGAGTTTGGTTTGAGAAACAATCCAGGGGATTTTTTCTTAAAGTCTGTCCCATTTCTTTCTCATTTTCATCTCCCTTCCTTAGTTCCATAACTTTTGTTGCAGTGCAGGGACCACACCTGCCCAGAGTACACAGTGCACTCTAAGTCCTCATCCCAGGCCTTGCAAAGCCATGGTGGACCCACATGAAGAAATACAGCATGGCCAGTGGTTCCAGAATTTAGATACCCTGATGTCAACTTCCGTGCTCTCTCTGCTACACCACATTCATCTCCTATTCTATCACTACGCTCTTGTCAACAGCTTCTACCTGCTCCGGCCTGCCCATTTTTTAGGTCTTATCTCGTGTCCATCTCCTTATCACCTAATGGTCTCTGGCCACACTGTCCTTTTCTCATCTCCCAGCAAAGAGCAGTTTGTGTAAAGGCCTGCTGGAAAGACATATCTATGCCTCTTTGCCTGGCTAACTCCTGCTCATCCTGTAGAATGAGCTTCAAAAAGACCTTCCTGGGCCCCACAGTAGAAAATAGGTTTCTGTTGTACATCACATTCTCATAACCTTCCTGCATCTGTAGCAGTATATTTATTAGGGTTATTATTGAATTCACTTCTATGCTTTCCACTAAGCTATAAGCCCCATTAAAGCAAGGAATAGGATTGTTCTGGGTCATAATAGGTTTTACACACAAACACAAATGAAAGAATAGATGAATGAATTGGTAAGCAACCAAATCCCTTGATTTTTTGCCCCTTTGTCTCCATGAGCCTTGAGGCTGACAAGCTAATAATTCCCACAGCATTAATGGGGCCTGCTATCATTTTCTGTAATGGCTGCCATGATGGCCTTTCAGAAAGTAATTGACTTCATTATACCCTAAACTGACCCTTTGGATGGAACTGAAGGATAACTGAAGAGAGAGAAATGAATTGGAATGGCCCTGTTGGGTCCAATTATCAGTAAAGAAAGTGACTGAGAGTTAGGTCTAGTTTATCCAGGGCTCCTCAGCATGAACCATACTGTCTGCTCATCATATCTGCCCCGTGCCTTATCTGAGCTTTTGGGAAGCTGGTCTGCCCACTATTCGTGCCTATTTATCTTCCCTGAAAGGGGTGGTAGGAATAGGCTCAGAGCTGAGGGAATATATTGGGAATTCTGGGACCCAGAGATTGTGTCAATGACAGCTCCTAGTTCTCCATCAATGACAAAATCTACACTGCTCTGGATTCTGGAGTACAGGAGTTGCTTGAGTATCCCTGACTCCAGGGCCAGAGGTCAAGAAAGTAGTTGTCAAGGTTCTCCTCTGAGGATATAAGTGTGGTCTGCATAGGAAAAAATGGAGAAATGGTCATGATGGTCCTAGAGTGACACAGGGGACAAAACCAGGTGTGGAAAAAGTATCATCTCCTGGGCTGTTAGATGGCAATGAGAGTCCCTACTGCATAGGGTTGTAATTAGTGCCTGGAGAAGGAATTTAGATAAGCCTTTTGGTGTATCAGTTGCCCCAGTCAGTTGACTCTGGGTTCAGAGGTTCATGGGAAGCATCAAATCTGTACCCACAAAGGGCAGTGCAACTGTCTAAAATTTTAGACTGGTGGTATTCTCTGTTCCTTACCCATCAGGATCCATGCACCCAGCTCAGTCTGTTTTGCAGGGAGCACTCTGCTCTTTCTCTCAAAACTTCTGGGACTTTAGGGCAAGCTTGCCATATTCTCACTTTGTCCTTCTGTTCAAAGAAGCCTCAATAGTTGATTCAGATACCTTGATCACTTTGCTATGAGCATCAGAAGATCCATCAGTAGTAGTAAGATCCATCAGCAGTAAGATCTACTCTCCCCATTCCTCTCTCCAAACCCTGACTTGCACTTGAAATCAAGAAAGTTGGAAGCTGTGTATATTCCCTTGTATGATTCCCATGGGTGTGCAGAGTGGTGGTTTGTTTTGTTCAGTTTTGTTTTTTAAATGCTAGGAAAGATCAATGCCTTTCTTTTTCTCTGCAGTTAAGTGGGCAGATCCTTGCTGTTTGCACTCCTTATTTAGGAAAAATCCCTTTATGACAAACCTCAGGACAATGTCCTAAATCTCTGGTCATATCTGAAAATTTTGAAAAGGTAAGAAGATATTAGGACTATACAGAGATACACTATCTTTACAGGGTCTTTGTGAATCACATCTTCTTTTACATTAATTGTTAGGGTAAACAATAAATGGGGCATAACGTATCCCGCTGTGCTTTGGGGAAAGGATTTCTTGCCTACTGAGAATTCTGTGCCTAATAACATCTCCAAGGAGATGAGGGTGAAAAGACTCACAAATGTGTCCTTGTCCTGTAGGGAAGGAAGTGTACCATGTCATTTTCATGCTGTGTACAATCTCCCTAAATTACATGAGAGATATAATGAACCTTTCATGTACCAATCAGTTAGCTTCAACAAGTACTGATGAATGGCCAAACTTATTTCACCTCTGTTCCAACTTACTTCTGATACAAAGCCCCAGATCATTTTGAAGCAACTCTAGATTTCTGTCGCTTCATCTATGAATATTTCAGTCTATATCTATAGCTTTCCAAAAGATTTGTTTTGATCATTATAACTACAATACAACTTTTACACCTAAAAGTATCGATATTAACAATGATTCTTTAATAACATCAACTTTCTTCAACTGTGATATAATGTTTTATAAATTTTTAAACAGTTTGAATATGGATCCAAACCTGATCCAGACATTGTGATTGACTGGTGTATCTTTTATATTTCTTTTAATTTACTTTCTTCCTCTCTCTGTGTTTTCTTTCTTACATTTTGTTTTGTTTTGTTATTGATACTGCTTTTGTTGAAGAAACTGGCTCTTTTGTCCTTGGAGAGTGTCCAAAAATCTGGATTTTGTGATTATACCCCAGGGTATCATTTTAACATGCTCATTTGTCCCTGCATTTTCTATATATTGATAATTAAATCTAGATGCTTGGTCAGGTTCAGGCTTGATGTTTGGCAAGACTGCTTCAGAGATGGTCTTGCCAGGAGGCCTATGATATCTTCTTGTTTCCCTTTGTGTGATGTTAATAGCCATTGATGATCATGCCAAGATCTCTTACTTCATAGGAGGCTACAAAAGGAGATATTCTAATCCATCATTTATTTGTTAGCTAGAATGTGTCTATAAAGAGAAGTTTTCTCTTATCAACTCTGGTTACACTGAAAAACCATGCATATAGAAAAGGAAAAAATTAGAGATATCTTTACAAACTTCATGGAGTAATCTCCAGGGTATTCTTAAGAGATTAAAATAACAGAGAGTAATGAGGGTAGTATGTTACCATTTACTTCAAAAAATGGGAAATAGTACATAGTCTAATTTTCTTATATTTAAAAGAGAACTGCAACTCTTCATGCCTGTCCCTTCCTTTGTATTCTCTCTGAAACCAGTTATTTAATCTATTTTTCTCTTCCTTCTTAGTCCAAATAGTAGACTAGGCAGGACCACAAATTTTGTCTTTTTCCGTACGATATATGGTTTTCCCAATACTACTTTTTACTAATTTCATCTTTCCCCACTAATTTCAGTTGTTACTTTTATTGTATACTAAATTTCATTAATTGTTGGGTACATTTCTGAAGTTCTGATTTTGTGATAGGATTCTTTTAAATTTTTTATGGTGATAAGACATATTACAATAAATTTGAGTCCTTACTATAATTAGGTTGATTATCCAAAGAAGTAAAAAATCAGATGTGCTCAAAGATGCCATCCGAAGTCTGGAGCTATTAATACTTCAGTGTATGTTGAACTGATACAGAATTGCCCAGCCATGACATCACTGGAACAAAGGAAGTCTGCAAGTTGGAGGAAAAGTTCTTTGAATGGTGTCTATGGGTGATGGGTCAGGAGGATATTAGGATGTTTTGCTGGCTGTTATCTTTTGAGATCCTCTACATGATACTTAGCAGGAGTCCCCTGGAATGAGTTGAGGTATAAGAACTTTCTGGATTTCAGTTCGCTTTTATGAAACTAAAACATTACCTGCCCATAGAATCATTTGATCAGCTCTCACAGTCATGCTTCAGGCAGTAGACTCAAAAGTTAACATTTTTACCAATTTTTAGTAATGCCTATTAACATAATTACATATCCTGAAATGATAATCCAATCACTTTGAGTAACTTATCTAGGGACAAGAAAGCTTATAGGAGGAGTGTAATAGCCAAATATCTAAAAGATGAAGTTTGGGTTTATATGTCATTTCTGGTGGTTAAGAATCCATTACCAACTCACAACCACAATTTTGTAAAAAGGAACTCTTTATGGCTATTGTATAAATTTTTAGATTGTCACTGTTTGTCATTTACTCTGAGTGTACATTTTAGAAATTTTTATATTCCTTCTCTTTAATATGGAAGACAACTTATCTCACTGCACTATTATAGCATTGTATTTTCTTATAAATGATAATTTAATTATCCTTTTACTTTCTCTTATAACCATACATAATATACATACACCTCTATTTCTTATCTTCTTTTATTTAAATTGAGTATAATTGACATATAACATATTTATTTCAAGTGTACAACATAATGATTCAATATTTTCTTGTCTTCTTGGTAGCTTGGAAGAGTATTTTTTTTAACTTTTTAATTTATATTGGAGTATAGCTGATTAACAACGTTGTGTCAGTTTCAAGTGTACAGCAAAGTGATTCAGTTATACATATACATGTATCTATTGTTTTTCAAATTCTTTTCCCATTTAGGTTGTTACATAATATTGAGCACAGTTCCCTGTGCTATACAGTAGGTCCTTGTTGGTTATCAATTTTAAATATAGCAGTGTGTACATGTCAACCCCAAACTCCCTAACAATCCCTCCCTCCCACTCCTTTGGTAACCATAAGTTCATTCTCTAAGTCTGTGAGTCTTTCTATTTGTATAATTTTTGTATTTGTGTAATTTTTTTTAGATCCCACATATAAGCAATATATGATATTTGTCTTTCTCTGTCTGAGTTACTTCACACAGTATGACAACCTCTAGGTCCACCCATGTTGCTGCAAATGACATTATTTCATTCTTTTTAATGGCTGAGTAATATTCCATTGTCTATATGTACCACATCATCTTTATCCATTCCTCTGTCAATGGACATTGAGGTTGCTTCCATGTCTTGGCTATTGTAAATAGTGCTGCAATGAATATTGTGGTGCATGTATCCTTTCAGACCATGTTTTTCTCCAGGTATATGCCCGGGAGTGGGATTGCAGGATCACATGGTAGCTCTATTTTTAGTTTTGTTTATTTATTTATTTATTTATTTATTTATTTATTTATTTATTTTTTGCGGTACGTGGGCCTCTCACTGTTGTGGCCTCTCCCGTTGTGGAACACAGGCTCTGGACGCGCAGGCTCAGCGGCCATGGCTCACGGGCCCAGCCGCTCCGCGGCAAGTGGGATCCTCCCGGACCGGGGCACGAACCCGTGTCCCCTGCATCGGCAGGCAGACTCTCAACCACGGTGCCACCAGGGAAGCCCTATTTTTACTTTTTTAAGGAACTTCCATACTGTGCTCCACAGTGGTTGTACCAATTTACATTCCCATCAACAATGTAGGAGGGTTCCCTTTTCTCCACACCCTCTCCAGCATTTATCGTTTGTGGATTTTTTGACGACAGCCATTATGACTGGCATGAGATGATTATCTCATTGTAGTTTTGATTTGCATTTCTCTAATAGTGATGTTGAGTATCTTTTCCTGTGCCTCTTGGCCATCTGTGTGTCTTCTTTGGAGAAATGCCTTTTTAAGTCTTCTGCCCATTTTTTGATTGGGTCTTTTGTTTTTATGATATTAAGCCACATGAGCTGGTTGTAAATTTTGGAGACTAATTTCTTGCCAGTCACACTGTTTTCAAATATATTCTCCCATTCTGTGAGTTGTCTTTTCATTTTGTTTATGGTTTCCTTTGCTGTGCAAAAGCTTTTGAGTTTAATTAGGTGTCATTTGTTTATTTTTGGTTTTATTTCTGTTACTCCAAGAGACAAATTGAAAAAGATATTGCTGCAATTTATGTCGGAGACTGCTTGCCTGTGTTTCCCTCTAAGAGTTTTATAGTGTTTGGTCTTACATTTAGGTCTAATCCATTTTGAGTTTATTTTTGTGCACGGGGTTAAAGATTGTTCTAATTTCACTTTTTTACATGTAGCTGTCCAGTTTTCCCAGCACCATTTATTGAAGAGACTGTCTTTTCTCCATTGTATAGTCTTGCCTCCTGTGTTGTAGATTAATTGACCAAAGGTGTGTGGGTTTATTTCTGGGTTTACTGTCCTCTTCCATTGATTTATATTTCTATTTTTGTTCCAATACCATACTGTTTTGATAACTCTAGCTTTGTACTATAGTCTGAAGTCAGGGAGCATGATTCTTCCAGCTCGATTTTTCTTTCTCAAGATTGCTTTGGCTATTCAGGGTCTTTTGTGTCTCCATACAAATTTTAATATTTTTTGTTCTAGTTCTGTGAAAAATGCCATTTGATAGGGCTTGCATAGATTGCCTTGGGTAGTATAGTCATTTTGACAATATTGATTCTTCCAGTCCAAGAACATGGTATATCGTTCCATCTGTGTGTATCTTCTTTGGTTTCTTTCATCAGCATTGTGTAGTTTTCGGAGTACAGGTCTTTTATCTCCTTAGGTATGTTTATTCTTAGATATTTTATTCTTTTTGATACAATGGAAAATGGGACTGTTTCTTGAATTTCCCTTTTTCTGATCTTTAGTTGTTAGTGTATAGAAATGCAACAGATTTCTGTGTATTGATTTTCTAACCTGCAACTTTACCAAATTCACTGATGAGCTCTAGTTTTCTGGTATTGTATTTAGGATTTTCTATGTATAGTATCATGTCATCTGCAAACAGTGACAAATTTTAACTTGTTCTTTCCCAATTTGGATTCCTTTTATTTATTTTTCTTCTCTGATTGCCATAGCTAGGCCTTCTGAACTATGTTGAATAAAAGTGATGAGAGTGTATATCCTTGTCTCTGATCTTAGACGAAATGCTTTCAGCTTTTCATCATTGAGTATTATGTTAGCTGTAGGTTTGTCATATATGGCGTTTATTATGTTGAGGCATATTCCATCTATGCCTATGCTCTGGAGAGTTTTTATCATAAATTGGTGTTGAATTTTGTCAAAAGCTTTTTCTGCATCTATTGAGAAGATCATATGGTTTTTTTTTTTTTTAACACCTTTATTGGGGTATAATTGCTTTAAAATGCTGTGTTAGTTTCTGCTTTATAACAAAGTAAATCAGTTATACATATACATATGTTCCCATATCTCTTTCCTCTTGCATCTTCCTCCCTCCCTCCCTCCCTATCCCACCCCTTCAGGCGGTCACAAAACACCGAGCTGATATCCCTGTGCTATGCGGCTGATTCTCTCTAGCTATCTACCTTACGTTTGGTAGTGTATATATGTCCATGCCTCTCTCTCGCTTTGTCACAGCTCATGCTTCCCCCTCCCCATATCCTCAAGTCCGTTCTCCAGTAGGTCTGTGTCTTTATTCCTGTCTTACCCCTAGGTTCTTCATGACATTTTTTTCTTAAATTCCATATATATGTGTTAGCATACGGTATTTGTCTTTCTCTTTCTGACCTACTTCACTCTGTATGACAGACTCTAGGTCTATCCACCTCATTACAAATAGCTCAATTTTGTTTCTTTTTATGGCTGAGTAATATTCCATTGTATATATGTGCCACATCTTCTTTATCCATTCAGCCGATGATGGGCACTTAGGTTGTTTCCATGTCCTGGCTATTGTAAATAGAGCTGCAATGAACATTTTGGTACATGACTCTTTTTCAATTGCGGTTTTCTCAGGGTATATGCCCAGTAGTGGGATTGCTGGGTCATATGGTAGTTCTATTTGTAGTTTTATAAGGAACCTCCATACTGTTCTCCATAGTGGCTGAACCAATTCACATTCCCACCAGCAGTGCAAGAGTGTTCCCTTTTCTCCATAGCCTCTCCAGCATTTATTGTTTCTAGATTTTTTGATGATGGCCATTCTGACTGGTGTGAGATGATATCTCATTGTAGTTTTGATTTGCATTTCTCTAGTGATTAATGATGTTGAGCATTCTTTCATGTGTTTGTTGTCAGGCTGTATATCTTCTTTGGAGAAATGTCTATTTAGTTTTTCTGCCCATTTCTGGATTGGGTTGTTTGTTCTTTTGTTATTGAGCTGCATGAGCTGCTTATACATTTTGGAGATTAATCCTTTGTCAGTTGCTTCATTTGCAAATATTTTCTCCCATTCTGAGGGTCGTCTTTTGGTCTTGTTTATGGTTTCCTTTGCTGTGCAAAAGCTTTTAAGTTTCATTAGGTCCCGTTTGTTTATTTTTGTTTTTATTTCCATTTCTCTAGGAGGTGGGTCAAAAAGAATCTTGCTGTGATTTATGTCATAGAGTGTTCTGCCTATGTTTTCCTCTAAAAGTTTGATAGTTTCTGGCCTTACATTTAGGTCTTTAATCCATTTTGAGCTTATTTTTGTGTATGCTGTTAGGGAGTGATCTAATCTCATACTTTTACATGTACCTGTCCAGCTTTCCCAGCACCACTTATTGAAGAGGCTGTCCTTTCTACACTGTACATTCCTTCCTCCTTTATCAAAGATAAGGTGACCATATGTGCGTGGGTTTATCTCTGGGCTTTCTATCCTGTTCCATTGATCTATCTTTCTGTTTTTCTGCCAGTACCATACTGTCTTGATTACTGTAGCTTTGTAGTATAGTCTGAAGTCAGGGAGCCTGATTCCTCCAGCTCCGTTTTTCATTCTCAATATTGCTTTGGCTATTAGCGGTCTTTTGCATTCACATACAAATTGTGAAATTTTTTGTTCTAGTTCTGTGAAAAATGCCACTGGTAGTTTGATAGGGATTGCATTGAATCTGTAGATTGCTTTGAGTAGTAGAGTCATTTTCACAATGTTGATTCTTCCAATCCAAGAACGTGGTATATCTCTCCATCTATTTGTATCATCTTTAATTTCTTTCATCAGTGTCTTATTGTTTTCTGCATACAGGTCCTTTGTCTCCTTAAGTCAGTTTATTCCCAGGTATTTTATTCTTTTTGTTGCAATGGTAAATGGGAGTGTTTTCCTGATTTCAGTTTCAGATTTTTCATCATTAGTGTATAGGAATGCAAGAGATTTCTGTGCATTAATTTTGTATCCTGCTACTTTACCAAATTCATTGATTAGCTCTGGTAGTTTTCTGGTAGCATCTTTAGGATTCTCTATGTATAGGATCATGTCATCTGCAAACAGTGACAGCTTTACTTCTTCTTTTCCGATTTGGATTCCTTTTATTTCCTTTTCTTCTGATTACTGTGGCTAAAACTTCCAAAACTATGTTGAATAAGAGTGGTGAGAGTGGGCAGCCTTGTCTTGTTCCTGATCTTAGTGGAAATGCTTTCAGTTTTTCACCATTGAGGACGATGTTGGCTGTGGGTTTGTCATATATGGCCTTTATTATGTTGAGGAAAGTTCCCTCTATGCCTACTTTCTGCAGGGTTTTTATCATAAATGGGTGTTGAATTTTCTTGAAAGCTTTCTCTGCATCTATTGAGATGATCATATGGTTTTTCTCCTTCAACTTGTTAATATGTTGTATCACGTTGATAGACTTGTGTATATTGAAGAATCCTTGGATTCCTGGAATAAACCCCACTTGATCATGGTGTATGCTCCTTTTAATGTGCTGTTGGATTCTGTTAGCTAGTATTTTGTTGAGGATTTCTGCATCTATATTCATGAATGATATTGGCCTGTAGTTTTCTTTCATTGTGACATCCTGTCTGGTTTTGGTATCAGGGTGATGGTGGCCTCATAGAATGTGTTTGGGAGTGTTCCTCCCTCTGCTGTATTTTGGAAGAGTTTGAGAAGGATAGGTGTTAGCTCTTCTCTAGATGTTTGATAGAATTCGCCTGTGAAGCCATCTGTCCTGGGCCTTTGTTTGTTGGAAGATTTTTAATCACAGTTTCAATTTCAGTGCTTGTGATTGGTCTGTTCATATTTTCTATTTCTTCCTGATTCAGTCTTGGCAGGTTGTACATTTCTAAGAATTTGTCCATTTCTTCCAGGTTGTCCATTTTATGGGCATAGAGTTGCTTGTATTAATCTCTCATGATTCTTTGTATTTCTGCAGTGTCAGTTGTTACTTCTCCTTTTTCATGTCTAATTCTATTGATTTGAGTCTTCTCCCTTTTGTTCTTGATGAGTCTGGCTAATGGTTTATCTATTTTATTTATCTGCTCAAAGAACAAGCTTTTAGTTTTATTGATCTTTGATGTTGTTTCCTTCATTTCTTTCTGATCAGATCTTTATGATTTCTTTTCTTCTGCTAGCTTTGGGGTTTTTTTGTTCTTTTTTCTCTAGTTGCTTTAGGTGCAAGGTTAGGTTGTTTATTCGAGTTGTTTCCTGTTTCTTAAGGTAGGATTGTATTGCTATAAACTTCCCTCTTAGAACTGCTTTTGCTGCATCTCATAGGTTTTGGGTCGTCGTCTGTCCATTGTCATTTGTTTCTAGGTATTTTTTGATTTCCTCTTTGATTTCTTCAGTGATCACTTCGTTATTAAGTAGTGTATTGTTTAGCCTCCATGTGTTTGTATTTTTTACAGATCTTTTCCTGTAATTGATATCTAGTCTCATAGCATTGTGGTCAGAAAAAATACTTGAAAAAATTTCAATTTTCTTAAATTTACTGAGGCTTGATTTGTGACCCAAGATATGATCTATCCTGGAGAATATTCCATGAGCACTTGAGGAGAATGTGTATTCTGTTGTTTTTGGATGGAGTGTCCTATAAATATCAATTAAGTCCATCTTGTTTAATGTATCATTGAAAGCTTGTGTTTCCTTATTTATTTTCATTTTGGATGATCTGTCCATTGGTGAAGGTGGGGTGTTAAAGTCCCCTACTATGAATGTGTTACTGTCGATTTCCCCTTTTATAGCTGTTAGTATTTGCCTTATGTATTCAGGTGCTCCTATGTTGGGTGCATAAATATTTACAATTGTTATATCTTCTTCTTAGATCAATCCCTTGATCATTATGTAGTGTCCTTCTTTGTCTGTTTTAATAGTCTCTATTTTAAAGTCTATTTTGTCTGATATGAGAATTGCTACACCAGCTTTCTTTTGGTTTCCATTTGCATGGAATATCTTTTTCCATCCCCTTACTTTCAGTCTGTATGTGTCTCTAGGACTTAAGTGGGTCTCTTATAGACAGCATATATATAGGTCTTGTTTTTGTATCCATTCAGGTAATCTGTGTCTTTTAGTGGGAGCATTTAGTCCATTTACATTTAAGCTAATTAGCAATATGTATGTTACTATTCCCATTTTCTTAATTGTTTTGGGTTCGTTATTGTATGTCTTTTCCTTCTCTTATGTTTCTTGCCTAGAGTTCCTTTAGCATTTGTTGTAAAGCTGGTTTTGTGGTGCTGAACTCTCTCAGCTTTTGCTTGTCTGTAAAGGTTTTAATTTCTCCATCAAATTTGAATGAGATCCTTGCTGGGTAGAGTAATCTTGGTTGCAGGTTTTTCTCCTTCATTGCTTTAAATATGTCCTGCCACTCCCTTCTGGCTTGCAGAGTTTCTGCAGAAAGATAAGCTGTTAACCTTATGGGGATTCCCTTGTGTGTTATATGTTGTTTTCCCCTTGCTGTTTTTAATATGTTTTCTTTGTATTTAATTTTTGACAGTTTGATTAATATGTGTCTTGGCGTATTTCTCCTTGGATTTATCCTATATGGGACTCTCTGTGCTTCCTGGACTTGATTAACTATTTCCTTTCCCATATTAGGGAAGTTTCAACTATAATCTCTTCAAATATTTTCTCAGTCCCTTTCTTTTTCTCTTCTTCTTCTGGAAACCCTATAATTCGAATGTTGGTGCGTTTAATGTTGTCCCAGAGGTCTCTGAGACTGTCCTCAGTTCTTTTCATTCTTTTTTCTTTATTCTGCTCTGCAGTAGTTATTTCCACTATTTTATCTTCCAGGTCACTTATCCGTTCTTCTGCCTCATTTATTCTGCTATTGATCCCATCTAGAGTATTTTTCATTTCATTTATTGTGTTGTTCATCATTGTTTGTTTCATCTTTAGTTCTTCTAGGTCCCTATTAAATGTTTATTGCATCCTGTGTATTCTGTTTCCAAGATTTTGGATCATCTTTACTATCATTATTCTGATTTATTTTTCAGGTAGACTGCCTATTTCCTCTTCATTTGATAGGTCTGGTGGGTCTTTATCTTGCTCCTTCATCTGCTGTGTGTTTTTCTGTCTTCTCATTTTGTTTATCTTACTGTGTTTGGGGTCTCCTTTTTGCAGGCTGCAGGTTCGTAGTTCCCGTTGTTTTTGGTGTTTTTCCCCAGTGGCTAAGGTTGGTTCAGTGGGTTGTGTAGGCTTCCTGGTGGAGGGGACTGGTGCCTGTGTTCTGGTGGATGAGGCTGGATCTTGTCTTTCTGGTTAGTGGTTCACGTCTGGTGGTGTGTTTTGTGGTGTTTGTGGACTTATTATGATTTTAGGCAGCCTCTCTGCTAATGGGTGGGGTTGTGTTCCTCTCTTGCTAGTTGTTTGGGATAGGGTGTCCAGCACTGTAGCTTGGTGGTCGTTGAGTGAAGCTGGGTGCTGGTGTTGAGATGGAGATCTCTGGGAGATTTTCGTCATTTGATATTATGTGGAGCTGGGAGGTCTCTTGTGAACCAGTGTCTTGAAGTTGGCTCTCCCACCTCAGAGGCACAGCACTGACTCTTGGCTGCAGCACCAAGAGTCTTTCATCCACATGGCTCAGAATAAAAGTGGGAAAATGTAGAAAGAAAGAATTAGTAGAAGTAGAAAGAAAGAAAGAATGAAAGAAAGAAAGAAAGAAAGAAAGGAGGGAGGGAGGAAGGAAGGAAGGAAGGAGGGAAGAAAGGAAAGAAAGAAAGAAAGAAAGATGACAAAGTAAAATAAATTAAGATAAAATATAATAAAGTTATTAAAATAAAAAATAATTATTAAGAAAAAAATTTTTTAAAATGGACGCATAGAACCCTCAGAGAAATGGTGGAAGCAAAGCTATACAGACAATATCTCACACAGAAGCATACACCTACATGCTCACAAAAAGAGGAAAAGGGGAAAAAATCATAAATCTTGCTCTCAAAGTCCACCTCCTCAATTTGGGATGGTTTATTGTCTATTCATGTATTCCACAGATGCAGGGTACATCAAGTTGATTGTGGAGCTTTAATCCGCTGCTTCTGAAGCTGCTGGGAGAGATTTCCCTTTCTCTTCTTTGTTCTCACAGCTCCCAGGGGCTCAGCTTTGGATTTGGCCCCGCCTCTGCGTGTAGGTCGCCTGAGGGCGTCTGTTCTTAGCTCAGACAGGACGGGGTTAAAGTAGCAGCTGCTCGAGCCCGGGGGGGGGGGGGGGGGGGGGGGGGGGGGGGGGGGGGGCGGGGGGATGGAGGGAGGGGCACGGAGTGTGGGGGCAAGCCTGTGGCGGCAGAGGCCAGCATGACATTGCACCAGCCTGAGGCCCACCATGCATTCTCCCGGGGAAGTTGTCCCTGGATCCCGGGACCCTGGCAGTTGTGGGCTGCACAGGCTCCCCGGAAAGTGGGTGTTGATAGTGAACTGTGCTCGCACACAGGCTTCTTGGTGGCGACAGCAGCAGCCTTAGCGTCTCATGCCCGTCTCTGTGGTCCGTGCTTTTAGCCGCGGTTGCTTTTAGCCGGGGTCGCGCCCGTCTCTGGAGCTCCTTTAAGCAGCGCTCTTAATCCCCTCTCCTTGCACACCAGGAAACAAAGAGGGAAGAAAATGTCTCTTGCCTCTTTGGCAGGTCCAGACTTTTCCTCAGACTCCCTCCCGGCTAGCCGTGGGGCACTAACCCCCTGCAGGCTGTGTTCACGCCGCCAACCCCAGTCCTCTCCCTGCGCTCCAATCAAAGCGCGAGCCTCAGCTCCCAGCCCCGCCCGCCCCGGCGGGTGAGCAGACAAGCCTCTGGGGCTGGTGAGTGCCGGTCGGCACTGATCCTCTGTGCGGGAATCTCTCCGCTTTGCCCACCGCACCCCTGTTGCTCTGCTCTCCTCTGCGGCTCCAAAGTTTTCCCCCTCTGCCACCCGCAGTCTCCGCCCGCGAAGGGGCTGCCTAGTGTGTGGAAACCTTTCCTCCTTCACAGCTCCCTCCCACTGGTGCAGGTCCCGTCCCTATCCTTTTGTCTCTGTTTATTCTTTTTTCTTTTGCCTTACCCATGTACGTGAGGAATTTCTTGCCTTTTGGGAGGTCTGAGGTCTTTTGCCAGCATTCAGCAGGTGTTCTGTAGGCGTTGTTCCATGTGTAGATGTATTTCTGGTGTATCTGTGGGGAGGAAGGTGATCTCCGAATCTTACTCTTCTGCCATCCTCGTCTCGGTAGAGTATTCTTGATTGTAGTTTCTTCCCGTTCATCACTTTAAATATATTGTGCCACTCCTTTCTGGCCTGCAGAATTTCTGCTGATAAATCAGCTGATAACATTATGGCAGTTCCCTTGTATGTTATTTGTCATTTTTCCCTTGTTGCTTTTTTTTTTTTATAATTCTTTATTTATTTTATTTTTATTTTTGGCTCTGTTGGGTCTTCGTTTCTGTGCGAGGGCTTTCTCCTGTTGCGGCAAGCGGGGACCACTCTTCATCACGGTCCGCGGGTCTCTCACTATTGCGGCCTCTCTTGTTGCGGAGCACAGGCTCCAGCCACGCAGCCTCCGTAATTGTGGCTCACAGGCCCAGTTGCTCTGCGGCATGCGAGATCTTCCCAGACCAGGGCTCGAACCCGTGTGCTCAGCACTGACAGGCAGACTCTCAACCACTGCACCACCAGGGAAGCCCCCTTGTTGCTTTTTATAATTTTTCTTTGTCTTTAATTTTTGTCAATCTGATTACTCTGTGTCTTGGCATGTTCCTCCTTGGGTTTATCCAGCCTGGGACTCTACACTTCCTGGACTTGGGTGACTGTTTCCTTTCCCATGTTAGGGGATTTTTCATCTATTATCTCTTCAAATATTTTCTCAGGTCCTTTCTCTCTCTTTTCCTTTTAGGACACCTATGATGCAAACGTTGGTACATTTAATGTTGTCCCAGAGGTCTCTTAAACTGACTTCATTTATTTTCATTCTTTTTTCTTTATTCTGTTCCACAGCAGTGAATTCCACCATTCTGTCTTCCAGGTCACTTATCTGTTCTGCCTCAGTTATTCTGCTATTGATTCCTTCTAGTGTATTTTTTCATTTCAGTTATTGTATTGTCCATCTCTGTTTGTTTGTTCTTTAGTTCTTCTAGGTGTTTGTTAAACATATTTCTTGCATCTTCTCAATCCTTGCCTCCATTCTTTTTCCGAGATCTTGGATGATCTCCACTATCATTATTCTGAACTCTTTTTTTTTCTGGTAATTTGGCTATCTCCACTTCACTTAGTTGTTCTTCTGGGGTTTTATCTTGTTCCTTCATCTGGGCCAGATTCCTCTGCCATCTCATTTTGATTAACTTTCTGTGATTGTGATTTCCATTTGCAGGCTACAGGATTGTAGTTCTTCTTGCTTCTACTGTCTGCCCACTGCTGGGTGAGGCTGGTCTAAGAGGCTTGTGCAGGCTTCCTGATGGGAGAGGCTGGTTTCTGCTCAGTGGTGGGTGGAGCTGGGTCTTGTCCCTCTGGTAGGCAGGGCTTTGCTCAGGGGGAGTTTAAGCCACTTGTCTGCTGATGGGTGGGGCTGTGTTCCCCCCCCCCCCCCGTTAGTTGTTTGGCCTGAGGCCACCCAGCACTGGAGCCTACAGGCTGTTTGCTGGGGCTAATGGAGGACTCCAGGATGGCTCACACTAATGGGTACTTCTCAGAACTGCTGCTGCCAGTGTCTTTGTCCTTGCAGTGAGGCACAGCCACCCCATGCCTCTGCAGGAGACCCTCCAATACTAGCATGTATGTCTGGCCCAGTTTCTTATGGAGTCACTGCTTTTTTCCCCTGGGTCCTTGTGTGCAAAAGACTGTGTGAGCCCTCCATGAGTGGAGTTTCTGTTTTCCCCAGTCCTGTGATCAACCCCTGTTGGCATTCAAAGCCAGATTCTTTGGGGACTCCTCCTCCCATCAATGGACTCCCAGGCTGGGAAGCTTAATGTGGGGCTCAGAACTTTTACTCCTGTGGGGTAACTTCTCTGGTATAATTGTTTTCCAGTTTATGTGTCGCCCACCTGGTGGGTATGGGATTTGATTTTATTGCAGTTGCATCCCTCCTTCTGTCTCATTGTGACTTCTTCTTTGTCTTTGGATGTACAGTATCTTTTTTGGTAGGTTCCAGCATTTTTTTGTTGGTTGTTGTTCAGCAGTTAGTTGTAATTTTGGTGTGTTTGTAAGAAGGGGGTGAGCTCATGTCCTCCTACTCCACCACCTTCTGTAAGAGTATTAATTTCTATGTTTGAAATTCTATACTCTCTACTAGTATTTATCTACTTTGCTAAAAACAGGTGGTCCACCTAAACCATGTAACTGAGGAAACCTGAGTAAAAAGATCATCACAAGATGTGGGCAATATTTAGGAAAACCAATAGGATTGGTTGGAGTACCCGAGAGCCAGCAAGAGCAGGAAGCTATTTCCACTCCAGGCCCAAAGAGAGAATAGCTGAAAGGAGAAGGCTTCCTGAAGGAGCTGTGGTCTCAAGAGGAGACACAGCCAATGCACAGTTATCTGGCAGGGAACACACTAAGGGCTAAATATTTTGAATTCAGTCTCCTTTTCCTCTTCAATCTCCTGCTGGTACCTCTCAGAGTTAAAACACAACTAAAAAGACAGAAGCAAGGTAACCCATAATGTTGGCCTTTGAGGGGCACCAGGCATTATGCCTCTGCCTTCTTTTCTGCCTAGTAGTTCCAATGAACCATTTGTGCCAATCTGCAGTTCTTGGTTCATTTCTGGCAGTTTTGATAAACTTTTCTTGAAGGAGTTTTGAAATTTCATGAGGATAAATTTATACGTAAAGCATTTTGTATTCATGTTACCAAGACGTCAATGGACACTTTAAATCTGAAAACTCCAGATATCCTTCAGTTCTAGGAAACAGTTTTCTCTTTTTTTTTTTATATTTTCTCTTACCACCTCAACAGTTCTCTCTTTCTAGAACATTTATTAGATGGATGTTATCCTTTAGATGGATAGATTCTCTAGGCTTCTTAAACTTTCTTTTCCTTTTCACTTTTTGCTTTATATTTTGGGATATTTGTTGGCTTTTTAGACTTTTAATTACATATTTATTTTTGCTATCATATTTTTAGTTCCCAATTCTTGTTTTTATTTCTTTTATATAGCAACTTGTTCTTTTTTTTAATAGATGTGACATGTTGAATTTCTCTAAGGAAATTATTTAAAGTCTTTTTATTTTTTCACCTTTACTGAGGTACAGTTGACAAATAAAAACTGTGTGTATTTAAGATGTACAATGTGATGGTTTGATATTTGTATATATTGTGAAATGATTACCAAAATCAAGTTAACTTATACATCCAGCACCTTGCATGTTTCCTTTTTTGTTTGTTTTGTTTTTGGTGTTTTGAGAACACTTAAGGCCTAATTCTCCTTCCCCTGAATTTGCTCTGTTCCCTCAAGGGCCACATGTTTAGTTGATTATGAGAGACGGGAACTTCAGTGGTTAAGAATCTGGGTATGTATCATATATTTACTAGTCTTTGACCTGAGGCAAGTCTCCTCAAAGAGTGGATGTGAGAGTTACATTTTAGGAAAATGCCTGACACAAAGTGCTCAGTAAGTGTGAGCTGGAACCTCTGTACATATTGGTCTCTTTTCTGTGCTGCTGTTTACCCATGAGTAGCTGGTGATTCTTAATTGTGTAAAACTATTTATAAATAGAAAACTATGGGTTTTCTGTATTATTTCTGACCTTTCTCCTGAACAAGGCTGATTGTGAGCTCTGGGTAGATGGGTAGTGTTTGTCCACTGATAGGATTTACCTGGAGGGATGGGAGTGGACAGGCCTACAGGCTGTACTAAGCTCAACGTACAGGCCCACAAAAGAGGGAAAAGAGGACTCTATATAGAGGGGCTGGCTGCCACTTATAAACAGATAACTCAATATCTTGATATAAACTCCTTTGTTAAATGTGTGTTAGGGAGGACAACTTGCTTAGCCATTCATCAGACATTTCTTCAGGTAAATAGTATTTTTATTTTGGCCTGTTCTTTTTCAAGTTTCTATACCTACTGATTTTGGAATGACATTTTTCCTTTATCTCCCCAAAAGAGAGTTCCCACTTCCTCTAGAGCCTTCTGCTATGTCAGAAATTGGGGTTTGTTTTTCAAAATGGTATTCATTCTGTTTCAGTTTTGGTGGGAAACCCAAAACAATAGGTACCAATTATTCCTATATTCCATAGCAAGGTGTGGGACCACCTATTTATTTAGGGTAGCACTTGCTGCTTTCACAAGTAAATCCCTACCTCCTGGGACTCAACGAAAATAGAACTTTATGTCTCATCCACCTAACAGTCTAATATCCTCAAGAGTCTCAGAATCCTCACCATCCCCTCAGAGGGAAGGGAAGAGAAAACATGGAGCAGACACACACACTTCTTGTATACCTGTTGCTGTCCATGATATTCATTATTTCTTCTTCCATTCCATTGGTGAGATCTCACCATATGACTTAACCTAGGTATAAGGGAGACTGGGAAATATGGCCGCTCTCTGTGCAGTCAATTCCCAGAAACAACTCTATGAAATGAAAGGGAAAGCTAGAACTTTGGTGGACAGCCAGCAATTCCCCCATCCCTCCATAGGAAGACTTAGAGAGAGATGGGCAAGAACCATCTAGAAATGTCCCCTGAAATGAAAATGAATAAGAAAGGGAAATGAGAGGGTCTTGTGGATCTGTTGGGCTAACTGACTGCCCTCCCATCCTCCATTCCATTTCACCCAACCCCAAATATTATTTTTTTTAAAAATGAACTTTAGAAATCTGAATTTTATCCTTGGACATGAACCATTTCCTAACCTCTCTGGCTTCAGTTTCAGTGTCCACACAGTGAGAACAACATTATCAACCACACAGTGATATTGTGAAGATTAAAAGACATAACATATATTAAAAAAAACTTTTTAAACTGTGGAGTGCTATATGCCTGTATCTGGAGTTAACAACAAACTGTTAGCTCTTCATTCTTCACCATTATTTGCAAGTCTGCCCTGGTTATTATTTTGTGTTGAGGTACATGAAATACTCTTCATTTTCTTAGTATTTTGACTATATGGGAAAATTATAGTCATTAATGTACACTACTAAACTATGCCAAACACTAGACTCAAAATTTCTGCTGAATACCTAATAGGTTTTGGTTAAAAGGAAAACCTGATATAGATTTTCTGTCCTCTCTCCAGCCTCCCCTCTACTCTGTCCCATCTTCTTCCAATGTATAATGTTGATACAATTAGAAGGAAATTAGAGTAAATAATGTAAAGGAGATTTGGATCAATTGTAGAGTACAGCTTCATACCTGGCAGTGTCAGACTATGGACTTGAGTCAGGGCATGTAGAATCCCAGACCAGCCATTCAAAGAAAGGAGTGTTCTCATGCAATGCAGCGTGAATGTGACAGGTCTCCCACAGGCAAGCTTAGATCTAAATTCAGGCCAACTTTGAAGCTCCCAAATGAAGCCCCCTTCATAAAAGAGTAGCAATTCATGTGTTACTGAAAGTTTCACAAAGAGACCCAGAAGAAGGTCTACATCACGTACCACATATCAGACAACTTCATAACCCACCCTGCAGACATTGTAGCCTCCATCATTTCTCCCTTCATGCTATGAACCTTCCAGCCACTAAATTTCCCCTGGCCCCACCCCCATTCCTGTGTTCTCTACTACCTTATCTTTAATTTCTTTCTCTTTCTCCTATACAGCAATCCAGCTCTATTGCAGCCTCTCCACTCCTGTGTCTCCATTATCTATCACTTACTCAGGAAAATGTCCTCCATGACACAATTCACCTTGCTAGAGAGGCAGCTGGGGATGGTAAATTACACATTTGCATGAGTTTTCCTTTTTCTTTACTGTGTTTGCTCAGTGTGAGGCACTGTGACCCCAACAGTGACTAGGAATCAGATCATGTCTGGAAATTGCTCTCCTTCTGCTGAGTTATGCAGATAGCTTTCTTTCATGGCTTAGTTTTCCATCATGTTTTCAACATTCATCTTCATTTGTGCTCATAAAAAAACCACTCCAGAAACATAGGCTTTATCATCTGTATTTAGCATCAGAGGGCTCAAAACTGTAAGATGTGACTTCTATAATGTCACACAGTGATTTTGGGCAGAAGAGAATCCACAACACCTCATGTTTAAAGGAAACTGTTTCTGCTTCTGCAACAGAAAACACACAGGGCTGCTAAGAGAATCCCAAAAGACAAAAAAAGAGAAGTTTTTGTTTTCTTCAGGTATATACTCAGGAGTGAAATTGCTAGATCATATGGTAGTTCTATTCTTAGTTCTTTGAGGAACATCCATACTGTTTTCCACTGTGGCTGCACCAATTTACATTCCCACCAATGGTACACAAGGGCTCCTTTTTCTCCACATCCTCGCCAACATTTGTTATTTATAGATTTTTGATGTTAGCCTTTCTGATAGGTGTGAGGTGATATCTCATTCTGGCTTTCATTTGCATTTCTCTGATGATTAGCAATGTTGAACATCTTTTCTCCTGGCTTTATGTTTATCTTAATTTAGTATTTAGAGTTTATTATCATTGGTAGATTTGTTTATTGATTTTGTTGGTCTTCCTCCTTTTTATATATATATATAGATATATTTTTTCTCTTTTCTGAGTGTGTATGTGTATGCTTCTTTGTGTGATTTTGTCTGTATAGCTTTGTTTTTACCATTTGTCCTAGGGTTCTCTCTGTACGCATTTTTTTTTAGTATACTTTTTAGTACTTGTTATCATTGGTCTAATTTTTTTTATTTCATGGCTCTCTTCTTTCTTTCTTTTTTCTTTTTTTATTACTTTTGAATTTTTAATAATTTTTTAATTTTATTAACTTTATTTTATTCTTTCTTTTTTTCTCCCTTTTCTTCTAAGCCATGTGGCTGACAGGGTCTTGATGCTCTGGCTGGGTGTCAGGCCTGTGCCTCTGAGGTGGGAGAGCTGAGTTCAGGACATTGGTCCACCAAAAACCTCATGGCTCCACATAATATCAAACAGCAAAAGCTCTCCCAGAGAGCTCCATCTCAATACTAAGACCCACCTCCACTCAACGACCAGCAAGCTACAGTGCTGAACACCCTATGCCAAACAACTAGCAAGACAGGAACACAACCCCACCCATTAGCAGAGAGGTTGCCTAAAATCATAATAAGGTCAGAGACACCACAAAACACACCACAAGATGCAGTCCTGCCCTCCAGGAAGAGAAGATCCAGCCTCATCCACCAGAACACAGGCACCAGTCCCCTCCACCAGGAAGCCTACACAGCCAAGTGAACCAACCTTAGCCCCTGGGGGTAGACACCAAAAACAACGGGAACTATGAACATGCAGCTTGCAAAAAGGAGACCCCCAAAACAGTAAGTTAAGCAAAATGAGATGACAAAGAAACACACAGCAGATGAAAGAGCAAGGTAAAAACCCACCAGACCAAACAAATGAAGAGGAAATAGGAAGTCTGCCTGAAAGAGAATTCAGAGTAATGATAGTAAAGATTATCCAAAATCTTGGAAATAGAATGGAGAAAATACCAGAAACATGTAACAAGGGCCTAGAAGAACTAAAGAGTAAACAAACAGTGATGAACAACACAATAAATGAAATTTAAAATTCTCTAGAAGGAATCAATAGCAGAATAACTGAGACAGAAGAGCAGATAAGTGACCTGGAAAATAAAATAGTGGAAATAATTACTGCAGAGCAGAATGAAAAGAATTGAGGACAGTCTTAGAGACTTCTGGGACAAAATTAATGCACCAACATTCAAATTATAGGAGTCCCAGAAGAAGAAGAGAAAAAGAAAGGGACTGAGAAAATATTTGAAGAGATTATAGATGAAAATGTCCCTAATATGAGAAAGGAAATAGTCAAGTCCACAAAGCACAGAAAATCCTAAAGATGCCACCAGAAAACTAGTAGTGCTAATCAGTGAATTTGGTAAATTTCCAGGACATAGAACTAATGCACAGAAATCTCTTTCATTCCTACACACTAATAACAAAAGTCCAGAAAGAGAAATTCAGGAAACAATCCCATTCACCATTGCAACAAAAAGAATAAAATACCTAGGAATAAAACTACCTACGGAGGTAAAAGACCTGTACTCAGAAAACTATAAGACACTGATGAAGGAATTCAAAGATGGCACAGACAGATGGAGAGATATACCATGTTCTTGGATTGGAAGAATCAATATTGTGAAAATGACTATACTACCCAAAATAATCTAAAGATTCAATGTAATTCCTATCAAATTACCAATGACATTTTTTACAGAACTAGAACAAAAAAATCTTAAAACTTGCATAGAGACAAAAAAGACCCTGAATACCCAAAGCAATCTTGAGGGAAAAAAAAAAAAAAAACAGAACTGGAGGAATCAGACTGCCTGACTTCAGACTACACTACAAAGCCACACTAATCAAGACAATATGGTACTGTCAGAAAAACAGAAATATAGATCAATGAAACAGGATAGAAAGCACAGAGATAAACCCCTGCATCTATGGTCAACTAATCTATGACAAAGAAGACAAGGATATACAGTGAAGAAAAGACAGTTTCTCCAATAAGTGGAGCTGGGAAAACTGGACAGCTACATGTAAAAGAATGATATTAGAACACTTCCTAACACCATACACAAAAATAAACACAAAGTAGATTAAAGACCTAAATGTAAGACTGGACACTATAAAACTGTTAGAGGAAAACATAAGAAGAGCACCCTTTGACATAAATCACAGCAAGGTCTTTTCTGAATCACCTCCTAGAATAATGGAAATAAAAACAAAAATTTAAAAATGGGCCCTAATGAAACTTAAAAGCTTTTGCACAGCACAGGAAACTATAAAAAAGACAGAAAAACAACCTTCAGAACAGGAGAAAATATTTACAAACAAATAAATGGACAAATGATTAATCTACAAATTACCTAAACAGCTCATGCAGCTCAATATAAAAAAATAAACAACCCAATCAAAAAATGGGCAGAAGACCTAAATAGACATTTCTCCACAGAAGACATATACATGCCCAAGAGGCATATGAAAAGCTGCTCAACATCACTAATATTAGAGAAATGCAAATCAAAATTACAATGAGGTATCACCTCACACAGTTAGAATGGGCATCATCAGAAAATCTACAGACAATAAATGCTGGAGAGGGTGTGGAGAAAAGGGAACCCTCTTGCCCTGTTGGTGTAAATGTAAATAGATATAGCTACTATGGAGAACAGTATGGAGGTTCCTTAAAAAATGAAAAACAGAATTACCATCTGACCCAGCAATCCCACTACTGGGTATACACCCAGAGAAAACCATAATTTAAAAAGACACATGCACCCAAATGTTCATTTCAGCACTATTTACAATACATGAAAACAACCTAAATGTCCACTGACAGACGAATGGTTAAAGAAGATGTGGTACATATATACAATGGAATATTACTCAGCCAAAAAAAAACAAAAACAAAATTGCATCATTTATAGAGACGTGGATGAACTAGAGACTCACATACAGAGTGAAGAAAGTCAGAAAGAGAAAAACAGATATAGTATATTAATGCATGTATTTGGAATCTAGAAAAATGGTACAGATGAACTGGTCCACAAGGCAGAAATAGAGACATAGATGTACAGAACAAACGTAAGGACACCAAGGGGGGAAAGCCAAGGGAGGGGGTGGGAGTGGGATGAATTGGGAGATTGGGATTGACATATATACACTAATATGTATAAAATAGATAAATAATAAGAACCTGCTGTATAGCAAAATCAAAACAAAACAAACAAAAATAAATAAAAAACTAACAAACAAAATAAGAAATAAGGACAGTCTTAGAGATCTCTGGGACAACATTAAACGCACCAACATTCGAATTATAGGGTTTCCAGAAGAAGAAGAGAAAAAGAAAGGGACTGAGAAAATATTTGAAGACATTATAGTTGAAAACTTCCCTAATATGGGAAAGGAAACAGTCAATCAAGTCCAGGAAGTGCAGAGAGTCCCATACAGGATAAATCCAGGGAGAAACATGCCAAGACATATATTAATCAAGCATTCAAAAATTAAATACAAAGAATAAATATTAAAAGCAGCAAGGGAAAAACAACAAATAACATACAAGGGAATCCCCATAATGTTAACAGCTGATCTTTCAGCAGAAACACTGCAAGCCACAAGGGAGTGGCAGGACATATTTAAAGTGATGAAAGGGAAAAACCTACAACCAAGATTACTCTACCCTGCAAGGATCTCATTCATATTCGACAGAGAAATTAAAACCTTTACAGACAAGCAAAAGCTAGAAGAATTCAGCACCACCAAACCAGGTTTACAACAAATGTTAAAGGAACTTCTCTAGGCAGGAAACACAAGAGAAGGAAAAGACCTACAATAACAGACCCAAAACAATTAAGAAAATGGTAACAGGAACATACATGTGGATAACTACCTTAAATGTAAATGGAATAAATGCCCCCACCAAAAGACATAGACTGGCTGAATGGATACAAAAACAAGACCCGTATATATGCTGCCTACAAGAGACCCACTTCAGACCTAGGGACACATACAGACTGAAAGTGAGGGGATGGAAAAAGATATTCCATGCAAATAGGAATCAAAAGAAAGCTGGCGTAGCAATTCTCATATCAGACAAAATAGAATTTAAAATAAAGACTATTGCAAGAGACAAAGAAGGACACTGCATAATGATCAAGGGATCAATCCAAGAAGAAGATATAACAATTGTAAATATTTATGCACCCAACATAGGAGCACCTCAATGTATAAGGCAAATGTTAACAGCCATAAAAGGGGAAATTGACAGTAACACAATCATAGTAGGGGACTTTAACAACACAGTTTCACCAATGCACAGATCATCCAAAATGAAAATCAATAAGGAAGAACAAACTTTAAATGATATATTAAACAAGAGGGATTTAATTGATATTTATAGGACATTCCATCCAAAAAAACCCAGAATACACTTTCTTCTCAAGTGCTCATAGAACATTCTCCAGGAGAAATCATATCTTGAGTCACAAATTAAGCCTTGGTAAATTTAAGAAAATTGAAATAGTATCAAGTATGTTTTCTGACCACAACACTGTGAGACTAGATATCAATTACAGGAAAAAATCTGTAAAAAATACAGGCACATGGAGGCTAAACAATACACTACTTAATAACCAAGAGATCACCAAAGAAATCAAAGAGGAAATCAAAAAATACCTAGAAACAAATAACAATGAAAACATGACAATCGAAAACCTATGAGATGCAGCAAAAGCAGTCCTAAGAAGGACGTTTATAGTAATACAATCCTACCACAAGAAACAAGAAACATCTCAAATAAACAACCTAACCTTATACCTAAAGCAATTAGAGAAAGAAGAAGAAGAAGAACAACAACAACAACAAAAACCCAAAGTTAGCAGAGGGAAAAAATCATAAAGATCAGATCAGAAATAAATGAAAAAGAAGTGAAGGAAACAATATCAAAGACCAATAAAAGTAAAAGCTGCGTCTTTGAGAAGATAAACAAAATTGATAAACCATTAGCCAGACTCATCAAGAAAAAAAGGGAGAAGACTCAAATCAATAGAATTAGAAATGAAACATGAGAAGTAACAACTGACACTGCAGAAATACAAAGGATCATGAGAGAATACTACAAGCAACTATATGCCAATAAAATAGATGACCTGGAATAAATGTACAAATTATTAGAAAAGCACAACCTTCCGAGATTGAATCAGGAAGAAACAGAAAATATAAACAGACCAATCACAGGCACTGAAATTGAGACTGTGATTAAAAGTCTTCGAACAAACCAAAGCCCAGGACCTTATGGCTTCACAGACGAATTCTATCAAACATTTAAAGAAGAGCTAACACCTATCCTCTCAAACTCTTCCAAAATATAGCAAAGGGAGGAACACTCCCAAACTCATTCTACAAGGCCACCATCACCCTGATACAAAAACCAGACAAAGATTTCACAAAGAAAGAAAACTACAGGCCAATATCACTGGTGAACATAGATTCAAATATCCTGAACAAAATACTAGCAAACAGAATCTAACAGCACATTAAAAGGATCATACACCATGATCACGTGGGGTTTTCCCAGGAATGCAAGGATTCTTTAATATACTCCAATCAATCAATGTGATAAACCATAGTAACAAATTGAAGGAGAAAAACCATATGATCTTTTCAATAGATGCAGGAAAAGCTTTTGACAAAATTCAACACCCATTTATGATGAAAACCCACCAGAAAGGATGCAGAGGGAACTTACCTCAACATAATAAAGGCCATATGTGACAAGCCCATAGCCAACATTGTTCTCAGTGGTGAAAAACTGAAACCATTTCCACTAACATCAAGAACAAGACAAGGTTGTCTATTCTCACCACTATTATTCAACATAGTTTTGGAAGTTTTAGCCACAGCAATCAGGGAAGAAAAAGAAATAAAAGGAATCCAAATCTGAAAAGACAAAGTAAAGCTGTCACTGTTTGCAGATGACATGATACTATACATAGAGAATCCTAAAGATGCTACCAGAAAACTACCAGAGCTAATCAATGAATTTGTTAAAGTAGCAGCACACAAAATTAATGCACAGAAATCTCTTGCATTCCTATACACTAATGATGAAAAATCTGAAATCGAAATTAAAGAAACACTCCTATGTGCCACTGAAACAAAAAGACTAAAATACCTAGGAATAAACCTACCTAAGGAGACAAAAGACCTGTATGCAGAAAACTATAAGACACTGAAGAAAGAAATTAAAGACGATACAAACAGATGGAGAGATATACCATGTTCTTGGATTGGAAGAATCAACATTGTGAAAATGACTATACTACCCAAAGCAATCTGTAGATTCAATGCAATCCCTATCAAACTACCAATGGCATTTTTCACAAAGCTAGAACAAAAAATATTAAAAATTGTTTGGAAACACAAAAGACCCCGGATAGCAAAAGCAATCTTGAGATAGAAAAACGGAGCTGGAGGAATCAGGCTCCCTGAGTTCAGACTATACTACAAAGCTACAGTAACCAAGACAGTATGGTACCAGCAGAAAAACAGAAATATAGATCAATGGAACAAGATACAAACCCCAGAGATAAACCCACATACATATGGTCTCCTTAATTTTGATAAAGGAGGCAAAAATATACAATGGAGAAAAGACAGCCTCTTCAATATGTGGTGCTGGGAAAACTGGACAGCTACATGTAAAAGAATGAAATTAGAAGACTCCCTAACACCATACACAAAAACAAATTCAAGGTGGATTAAAGACCTAAATGTAAGGCCAGACACTACAAAATTCTTAGAGGAAAACATAGGCAGAACACTCTATGACACAAATCACAGCAAGACCCTTTTTTGACCCACCTCCTAGAGAAATGGAAATAAAAACAAAAATAAACAAATGGAACCTAATGAAACGTAAAAGCTTTTGCACAGCAAGGAAACCATAAACAAGACAAAAAGACGACCCTCAGAATGGGAGAAAATATTTGCAAATGAAGCAACTAACAAAGGATTAATCTTCAAAATTTACAAGTAGCTCATGCAGCTCAATATCAAAAAAACAAACCACCCAATCCAAAAATGGGTAGAAGACCTAATAAGACATTTCTCCAAAGAAGATATACAGATTGCCAACAAACTCATGAAAGAATGCTTAACATCACTAATCATTAGAGAAATGCAAATCAAAACTACAATGAAGTATCACCTCACACCAGTCAGAATGGCCATCATCAAAAATTCTACAAACAATAAATGCTGGAGAGGCTATGGAGAAAAGGGAACCCTCTTGCAGTGTTGGTGGGAATGTAAACTGATACAGCCACTATGGAGAACATTATGGAGTTTCCTTAAAAAACTAAAAATAGAACTACCATATGACCCAGCAATCCCACTACTGAGCATATACCCTGAGAAAACCATAATTCAAAAAGAGTCATGTAGGGCTTCCCTGGTGGCGCAGTGGTTGAGAGTCCGCCTGCCGATGCAGGGGACACGGGTTCGTGCCCCGGTCCGGGAAGATCCCACATGCCACAGAGAGGCTGGGCCCGTGAGCCATGGCTGCTGAGCCTGCGCGTCCAGAGCCTGTGCTCCGCAACGGGAGAGGCCACAACAGTGAGAGGCCCGCATACCGCAAAAAAAAAAAAAAAAAAAAGAGTCATGTACCACAATGTTCATCAAAGGTCTATTTACAATAGCCAGGACATGGAAGCAACCTAAGTGTCCACCGACAGATGAGTAGATAAAGAAGATGTGGCACCTATATACAATGCAATATTACTCAGCCATAAAAAGAAGCGAAGTTGAGTTATTTGTAGTGAGGTGGATGGACCCAGAGTCTGTCATACAGAGTGAAGTAAGTCAGAAAGAGAAAAACTAATACCATATGCTAACACATATTTATGGAATCTAAAAGAAAAAAATGTTTCTGAAGAACCCAGGGGCAGGACAGGAATAAAGATGCAAATGTAGAGAATGGACTTGAGGACATAGGGAGTGAGAGTGGTAAGCTGGGATGAAGTGAGAGAGTGGCATGGACTTATAAATGCTAGCACATGTAAAATAGATAGCTTGTGGGAAGCAGCCACATAGCACAGGGAGATCAGCTCAGTACTTTGTGATCACCTAGATGGGTGGGGTGGGGGGGTGGGAGGGAGACACAAGAGGGAGGAGTTATTGGGATATGTGTATATGTGTAGCTGATTCACTTTGTTATAAAGCAGAAACTAACACAGCATTGTAAAGCAATTATACTCCAATAAAGATGTTTAAAAACTATATTAAGTTGTATGAGCTGTTTATATATTTTGAATATTATCTGTCTTATCATTTTCAAGTATTTTCTCCCATTCAGTAGGCTGTCTTTTCATTTTATCATTGATTTCCTTTGTTGTGCAAAAGCTTTTAAGTTTAATTAGGCCCCATTTGTTTATTTTTGCTTTGGTTTCTTTTGCCTTAGGAGACATATCCAAAAAAAATATTGCTATGATTTATGTCAAAGAGTGTTCTGCCTCTGTTCTCTTCTAGCATTTTTATGGTTTCAGATGTTACATTCAGGTCTTTAATCCATTTTGAGTTTGAGTTTGAGTTTGTATTTGGTGTGAGAAAATGTTCTAATTTCATTCTTTTACATGTGGCTATCTAGTTTTCCCAGCACCACATATTAAAGAGAGTGTCTTCTCCATTATATATTCTTGCCTTTCTTTGTCATAGATTAATTGGTTGTAGGTGCATGGGTTTATTTCTGGGCTTTCTATTCTGTTCCATTAATCTATGTGTCCATTTTTGTGCCAGTACCATGCTGTTTTGATTGTTGAAGCTTTGTAGTATAGCCTGAAGTCAAGGAGCATGACCACTACTCTATTTTGTTCTTTTTTCTCAAGATTGCTTTGGCAATTCAGGGTGTTTTTGGTTCTATGTATATTTTGGAATTATTTGTTCTGGTTTGGTGAAAAATGTCATGTGTCTTTTTTTTTTTTTTTTTTGTGGTACACAGGCCTCTCACTGTTGCGGCCTCTCCCGCTGCAGAGCACAGGCTCCGGACGCACAGGCTCAGCAGCCATGGCTCACGGACCCAGCCACTCCGCAGCATGTGGGATCTTCCCGGACCGGGGCATGAACCCGTGTCCCCTGCATCGGCAGGCGGACTCTCAACCACTGCGCCACCAGGGAAGCCCAGTCATGTGTCTTTTGATATGTATTTTATAGGGATTGCATTAAATCTGTAGCTTGCATTGGGTAGTATGGACATTTCAAAAATATTAATTCTTCCAATCCATGAACACAAGATATCTTTCCATTTCTTTGCATCATCTTCAATTTCCTTCATCAACATAATTCAAAAAGATACATGCACCCCCATGTTCATAGCAGCATTATTTAAAATAGCCAAGATATGGAAACAACCTAAGTGTCCATCAGTAGATGAATCGATAAAGAAGATGTGAGAGAGATATATATATCCATACACAATGCTGTCATTTGCAACAAAGTAGATGGACCTAGCATGTATTATGCTAGTGGAATGAGTCAGACAGAGAAACACAAATACTCTATGTTATCACTTATATGTGGAATCTAAAAAATAAAACAAATAAATGAATGTTACACAACAGAAACAGACTCACAGGTATAGAGAAAAAAATTAGTTGTTCCCAGTGGGAAGATGGAAGTGGGGAGGGGCAAGATAGGGGTAGGAGATCAAGAGATACAAACTATTATATATAAAATAAATAAGCAACAAGGATATATTGTACAGCACAGGGAATATAACCAACATTTTGTAACACAGTCTGTAAAATATTGTATCACTATGTTGTATACCTGAGATAATATAGTATTGCAAATCAACTATGCTTCAATTAAAAAAAAAAAAGACAGTGATGTTTTTATCACCAAGTTGAGCACTTTCTCTTTGCTGGAGGCATTTGGAACTTGGTGAGACTTTTGACCCCTGCCCTGAAGCAAGACCACTTCAGTCAAACCTCCTGCAAATGCCTGGCCTCATGTTAAGGAAAACAACAGGACTTTCCCAGTGAATCTTATTTTCCCTACACTCTCACCCACAACCAGTCCCATCTACTGGGACTTTCAACTTTTAGTCTGGAATTTGGAGCCAGCTATGGTGATGGAAAGAGGAAGCTAGCCTGCCGAATATCCAACCAGTTCATCAGTCCAATTCACAATATCTGTGGTGTCTCTCCCTCTGCTAATGGGAGATAAACAGGGCCATCCATACATACAATTGCACAGGTTCAATCATGGGTTTGCCTGAAAGTGCTGGGGCTGAGTGAAGTAGCTCCTCATCAGTGATGAAGAGCTGATCATTTATTGGTGACTCTCCTCCTCTCTCCCCTTCTCATCCTCTTGTCTAGTACACCCCATCATAGCATCAGAGCCTCAGTGAAAGACATTGCTCCTGCCAATTGCCCTGTTGCTCATCACCACAACCAGTATACAGTTTCCAACTGGGGACTTGGAGGGGCCAGAAACACAGCTCCACCAGGCTGTCCTGTGGGAGACTGTCCTGTGCATTGCAGTCTTTGGTCCTGACCCACACGAGAGGCTTCATTATAGCGTTCCCAATCTTCAGGGTCTCTCCTCCTACATTTTTGTGCAGATTCCTATACAATTCAAGACAGCAATTGAATGGGTTGTGTCAAGTAGTCAGTCAATAGAAATTTCCGTCTAACTTCTAGTAGTTAGATTTCCCATCTTCCTAGACCAGCGTTTCTCAACAGTATTTACATTTTAGGCTAGATAATTCATTTTTTTAACCAAAAATTGCACATTACACATATTTGATATATACCTTTTTCTAAAAAGACTTGAGCATTTTTAGGTTCACAGCAAAATTGAGAGGAAGATACAGAGATTTCCTATATATCCCCTGCTCTCACACATGTGTAGCCTCCCCCATTATTAATACACCCCATCAGAGTAGCACATTTGTTACAACTGATAAACCTACAGTGACACATTGTTATCACCCGAAGGCCATAGTTTATCTTAGGGTTCACTCTTGGTGTTCTACATTCTGTGGGTTTGGACAAATGTATATGTATCCATCATCATAATATCATGTAGAGTATTTTCACTGCCATAAAAATCCTCTGTGTTCTACCTATTCATCCCTCTCCTCCCATCCCCAACCCCTGGCAACTCCTGGTCTTTTAATTTTCTCCGTAGTTTGGCTTTTCCAGAATGTCATATACTTAGAATCACAACCTTTTCAGATTGGCATCTTTCACTAAGTAATATTCATTTAAGTTTTCTCTATGTCTTTTCATGGCTTGATAATGCATTTCTTTTTAGTGCTTTGTTATATTCCATCGTCTGGATGTACCACTGTCTATTTATCCATTCACCTGCTGAAGGAAATCTTGGTTATGTCCAGTTTGGGGCAATTATGAATTAAACTGCTATAAGTATCTGTGAGCAGATTTTTCTGCAGACACAAGTTTTCAACTCCTTTGCATAAGTACCAGGAAGTGCCACTGCCATCACATGGTAAGAGTATGTTTAGTTTTATAAGAAATTACCAAATTGTCTTCCATTTTGTATATCTACCAACAATAATTGAGCTTCTGCTGCTCCACATCCTTGCCAGCATTTAGTGTTGTCAATGTTCTAGATTTTGGCCATTTAATAGGTGTGTAGTGGTATTAATCTATCATCTTGATGAGTTTGGACATATGCTTACATCCACAATACCATCACCACAGTCAAGATACTAAACATATTTATTAACTCCAAAACTTTCCTTCTGTTCTTTTGTAATTTTTTTTGGTGTGATAAGTACATTTAACATGATATCTCTCCTCTTAACATATTTTAGTGTACACAATACTATACTGTTAGCTATAGGTGCCATGTTGTGCAGCAGATGTCTAGAACTTATTCATATTGAAAAACTGAAATTTTAAACCTATTGAGTGACATCTCTCCATTTCCATCTCCCTTCAGCCCCTGGCAGCCACCATTCTATTCTTTGCTTCTCTGAGTCTGACTACTTTAGATGCCTCATGTAGGTAGAATCATGCAGTATTTGTCTGTCTGTGACTGGCTTATTTCACTTAGCATAATATTCTTTAGGTTAACAACGTTGCCGCAGATGGTGGGATTTCCTTTTTTGAAGGCTGAATAATATTCCATTGTGTGTCTATACCACATTTTCTTTATCCATTTATCTATTGATGGGCATTTGTGTTGTTCCCATATCTTGGCTATTATGAAAAATGTTGTCATAAACTTGAGGTGATAATATCTCTTCAAGATCCTAACTTCATTTCTTTTGGCTGTTTACCAAGAAGTGGGATTGCTGGATCATATAATAGTTCTATTTTTAGTTTTTTGAGGAACACCATATTGTTTTCCAGAATGGTTTCACCATTCTATATTCCCACCAACTGTGTACAAGGGTTCTAATTTCTCCACATCCTTACCAACACTTACTTATCTTTTGTTTTGTGATAATAGCCACCCTAACAGTTGTGAGTTGATAGTTCCTTGTGGATTCGACCTGCATTTCCCTGTTGATTAGTGATGTTGAATACCTTTTTGTATATGTGGTGGCCATTTATATGTCTTCCTTTAGCCTGATAATTCTTTATTCTGGGGACTGTCCTGTGCATTGCAGGGTATTTAACAGTATGCCTGACCCCACCCCCTAGATGCCAGTAGCATCCACACTCCCTTCACAGTTATGCCAACCAAATATCCCCTGGGAAAACTTGCCTTCAGCTAGGAACCACTGACATGGATGGCCAGCTCCTGACCTGTCAGGACTGTATTCTTTTACTTTATCACTATTATCACATCAGCAGCAGCAGCAGTAACAGTAGCAATAATAACATCCCCACTGCTTTTTATCAGCAGCATCACCATCATTACCATCAGCAGCAGCATTTTCTTTAGTCATCATCACTAACCACTAACATTTATTCATGATGATTGAGGATCTCATTAATGAGCTTTACTGACCCCCAGGTGCCTGGCTTGTTCCAGGAAATATGTATGGACTAGCCTAAGATATCTCACAACTCTGAGGTAGGTACTATTTTATTCCCATTTTAAAGATGAGAAAACTTATGGTCAAGGAGTTTAAGTAACTTTTCTCAGTGAGGCAGAACAAAACCGTGCATCTGTCTGACATAAGCGGGAGCTTTCATTCACTACCCTAGTCTGCCATGTGATTCTCTTTTCTCCTCATTATCTGCATTTCCTCTAGCTCCTATCAGAGGTCTAACACAAGTTTGGCTTTCAAATAAATCTTTGTAAAGAACAAAAATCAAACCACTCAGCTTAATGCTAGTTAATTTGCACCTTGTCTGTTGAGGCAATAAAAAATTGCTTTGCAATACAGGACTAAAGCTAGAATTCTGGCTCCAATGTTGACCAGCTGTGTGAGTTTAGGCAAGCCACTTGACCTTTCTAAGCCTCTGATACTTCATTTGTAAATGAGTTAGTATGTGTAATGTGTAAAGAGATAAGGGCCACACCTGGATACAGTTAGCACTCAACAAAAGCAGTCCATTGCTATTACAGTAATAGACACTCTGGAGCCAAAATTCTTTGTTCTTCCTCTCTGTCTCATCAGCTCAGGATAGATTTATGTCTTTCTCTTTGTTCTCTTTGTAACAGTGATTGGGAAGCTTCTGTGTATGCTTAGGAGACATGAGAACCAAGGTATCTTAGGCCAGACAGGAAGATGACTGGCTTGTTCTCTCAACTTCTCTCCTGAGAAACAGCAGCCTCTCTTGGATAGAGCCCTACCTGGGCATTAGACACTCTGAAGTCCAGGCCCTGCACTGCAGTGGGGACCGGAGAGTCATGTACCCTCTCAGGGCCCCAATTTCCTCATCTGCACGTTAGTTTAGATAATCTCAAGGCTCTTAAATCAGCATGTTATATAACGGACAATTTGTCTGACCTATTATTATAATTTGTATATTGGGGTCATCAGTTTCAGCTTTGGGTGAGCCTCCTATGCTGCCTGGGGCTGGCTATATACATATATAATTTTTCTCTCTTTTTCTCTCTCTTTTCCTCTGCAATAAATGCTTCAAACAAGCTGGGATCTCCATGTGTACCTCTTCGGGCATGCTTTTACTAGGTGGTAAGCAGGACATGCAATTAGAATTCATAAACAGCTAATGAGACTTCATGGATACATCTGAAGGGTTAATTAGCTGGACATGTTTTTAAATACATGTCCACTTCACCACTAATCTGAATATTGATCCTGCTGAGATAAAGGGCTGGATTGCAGGTCAGTATCTCTTTCTAAGAACACTTTGACTATAATTGTCCTCACAAAGTCCTAGATTAGAGTTGAGGGACAAGTGATAAGGCATTAATGAAAGTGCAGAGGTAAGCCACTGAAAGATGATAGGACTGCAGGGAGTAGGAGGATTTGGGAAATGAACTGAGAGGAAATGTCAGTGTCTTAGGTGGCAGCAAGGGGAAGATTGTCTATCCATTTGTCTGTCTGTCTCTATATCTATCCATCTGTCAGCTCTGCCTTTTTTCCAGTGATGCTGGACGGAGCTTGCATCATCTTCATTTAAAAAGCACAGTGTTATTGGAAAGAGCATAGGCTTTGTTTGCAATCACACAAACATGCTTCCCACTCCAGGTCTCCCCATCGTTGACTTTTGTTCACTTCTCTGGTAAATGGGGATAAGAGTTCCTGCCTCATGAGGGAGATGTTTAGCTCTATTCCACAGGGGTTATGGATGGGCAAGGGTGAAAGCTGAGCAACATCCCAGGGCCACACCAAAGCCCAGCCCAGGGCCCTGCCTCGTCTCAGAGCTCCCCCGTGGCAGTGTGCTTACCCGCTGGGGCAGGAGAGGCTAAAAAAGGGTGTCAAATGTCATTATGGGTCTCCCCAGTCAGCTCACTTTGCACCTCATCTTTTTCCAGTTCTTTCACCTTCAATCCTTCACAGATAATTGAGTGGTAAAGTGGTGACAGTAGGGGGCCTTTGAGATCAGATAGCCACAATCAAGCTCTGCTTGCCTCTTGGTACTTATGGGAAACATACATTAAATTCATAAGCACACAGTGAAAGCTTGCTTATACAATTTATGTGCCATGCAGGAAAATTAAAGTATTTATTAGCAATGATAAACTAGACTGAAAAGTTAGGGAAGTTTTCTCTGAGGAAGTGACCTTCAAGCAAATACCTGAAAGATAGATGGGAATTAACCAAGACAAGACTATCAGGGGTCGGGGTGGGGGGTAGAGAAGAGTTCCAAGTAGAGGTCTGTGCAAGCCCCACATAGGGAAGAGGTTAGTGGTTAGTGTGCTATAGGTGCCAAGTAATTTACCAAGCTGGATGGGGGGTGGTGGGGAAGTGGTAAGAAATGAAGTTGGGGATTAAGGGAAGCGGGCAGGCATGGGAAGGGTTATAGAGTCAATAAGAAGTTGGTATCTAAACTGCAAGGATAAGCTCTTCAAGGGTATACAAATTGTGATACAATGCTCTGACTTCCCTTTTAAAAAACAGCACTCTAGGGGGCTTCCCTGGTGGCGCAGTGGTTGAGAGTCCGCCTGCCGATGCAGGGGACACGGGTTCGTGCCCCGGTCCGGGAAGATCCCACATGCCATGGAGCGGCTGGGCCCGTGAGCCATGGCCGCTGAGCCTGCGCGTCCGGAGCCTGTGCTCCACAACGGGAGAGGCCACAACAGTGAGAGGCCCGTGTACCACAAAAAAAACCCAAAAAAACAAAAACAGCACTCTAGTTGCTGCATAAATGACAGGGTAGTTAGTGTTACATTTTACCTCCCTAGTCCTTTTCTCTATAAATACATGTCCTCCTAAATACTATTTAATACCTGACTATTCTGGTCAGGCCAAGCCCTTATTGTTCCCCTCAGCTGAGATCACCCCTTGCTAAGTGGAGGAAGTATGTCATAACTTGCATGTGTGAGACTTTTCAATGAGCTGTTTTCTGAACATATATGCTCCATGATCATTCCACCTCCCCAGCCCCTGCCTGGAATTTTCTCCCGGTAATCTGGCCATGTCTGTCTTCATCTCCAGTAAGCCTTTCTGTCCTACTTGGTCTTCTCACATTCAGGTTCCATCCAGCATGCAGACCAACTGGGGTATTCACTGTACATGTGAACTCCACATCACAATATTTGACAAGCCTTTTTCTCCCACCAGATGATCTTCTCTGTGCCTAAACAGAAGTGAAAGACCTAAACTGCTGTGCTGAGTGTGTGGGATCAGGCCATGGACACAGGATTGAATTGGTTAAGTAGGAAAAGCTGACAAAGAGGTCTGCTGAGTGACACTGCTGGTTGACTATTGGCTTCTCCAACACCTGCCATTGCCCAACTGCCTTTCCCAAACCCAGTAGGGTTCATACAATAAAGATTAGACAGACATGAAGGAAGTCCTGCAGCATGGATAGGTATAATTTCTGCTGGACAAATCCCAGTGACAGAGGTTCTGCCCATTCTTGGGCTGTCTTCCTTAAAGGCCAGTGCCTAGAAAGAAAGCAACAAGCCTGCACAGCACTGTATTGTTCTGGCAAGGATGATGCCTGGAGGGTCTTCAGGCCCTGCCTGTCCCTACAGGACTCTGTGAAGGGTTGAGGGAGCACCCTGGGTAGGGAGGAAAGAATGTGAAGAATCAGTCTGTCAGTACTAACGCTTCTGCCCATGTGGTCCTTACCTCCAAGACCTTACGAACTGCTCCTCTTTATCATGAACGTCTCTCTCACTGCATACCCTCTCCACATATAAGACTTTTATTTTGCCTGAAAGCCTTGTTTTTTATTGATTTTTCTTAGTCTACCCTTCATGGGAGTAACCTTACAAGTTTACTTAGAAGAACTTATAAATTCTCTACACTTTAGAAACTCAAAATTTCTGTTTCCTACAAATTGACTCTTGGTTTCCAAGGACTATTTTGAAGCGTGAAAGACCAAATTGCCTTATTTTTTTCTGGTGTAACTAGTCCCCCCTTCCCTGTGAAAGGCCCTGGCTGCCTGCACTGGTGGGTGCAGGGGACTCACTGGACCTATGGAAACATGTGGGTGGGAAGTGAGAAGCATGATGGTTGAGTCTTCAGAACATAGTCCTCATTGGCCGTCAAGGCTGGACTCTTGGTTTAACAGTGAAGCCTCCCTCCCACTAGAGCTCTAAAATTTTCTAGTCTGCAAAATCTACTAAATAGCAGCCTGAGTAGAAGAAAGTATACCCTTCTTTGTGTCACTACTGATGTCAAGGCTTACACCTATGATGGCTTTAGTTATCATTCCAACCACTAATTAAGAAATGTGTCATTTAGGTTTTAACCGGGAGGTGGAAAGTCCAATGTTGATAGTGTTTCACATGCTTGTGTGGATGGGATTCAGGCCATTGACCACTCAATTTTTCTCAGTTTGCTAAGAAAAATGGCTTTTCCAATACACCACTACTCCAAATAAACAGAGTCAGGACTCTGGATTGAGTTTAATATAGGCAAGTATCTGCACCTTGAAGGCAGAGACAAGGTCTGTTTTCCTCATAATTATATCTCCAGTGCCTAGCACATGATCTAGGACCTGAAGAGTGTGTATCTGTAGAATGTACCAGCTGTACTTCCTGACTGATGTTGATGAGGGTGACACAGAGTGGCAGAAGGGAAAGACCTTGGCCTTGCAGTCAGAAGGCCTGATTTCTAGTTCAATTTCTGTCTTTAACTGATCAGGTGACCTTTGGGAAATAATTTTCTCTTCCTGGGTCTCAGTTTTTGTATTGAACTAACTCGTCTCTAAACCCTAAATGATCTTTCATTTCTAACACTCTATTACTCCTTGACAGTCTGAACTCTGATTCCTTGCAACTTAGGTGAAATGCATTAGGAGTGAGAGACCATTTGGTAGGAAGGTGGTGTCAGTCCCTAAGAGACATGTAGGGAGAGTTTCAATTGCAAAACAAATAGGCTCATGCTTCATTTTCAGCTAACTTAAGTGGCCCAGAAACCAGGATCCCAAGGTGTGGATATTGAACTGGATACCAACAGAGCAATGAGAAGTACTTCCTCGCCAAAATGTCTCTGGGGATGGAATGGTTTGAATGGCATATTTTCTTCTATGAGTTTCTCTATCATCTAAGTGATAATTTATCAAGGTAATTTTGAGTATAATCTTTTCCCTTGACCTATGTTACTAATAAAAAATAAATAACAGAGGAAAGGACCAAAGAATTGTCCTATATCTTGTGAAACCTCATTCTTTTTCTAATGCTTTTCCAAGTGTGGTCTGAGGCCTCAATAAGCCATGAACAGATTTACCTGGGGAGGCATCTGCTGCATGGGCCATAGCTCAGGTGTGCATAAAAGAAATGTAGGGTTTTTTTTTTTGTGTAATTGAACTTAGTTTCTATCTCAACTTTCCATTCCTACAACAGCTGAAACTTAATTTTATTCACATAACAGTAAACTTGATCATTGAATGGGTTTCCCCCTCCCCTCCACAGTGAGGTTGCAGCTAGGTTTCAGGAAGCCAATGTAATACAGACGTTTGTTTTGAGCATAGTCATCTGTGAACATTGATATCAACTGAGATGATCCCCGTGATCCTACTGGCCTCTGGTCTCAGTAGACTCTGCACCCTCTTGAGATGCATGGAAGTGAGGACACATGAAACTTAAAGGAGCTCTCCTGCATTCTGTGGATCTGCTGGAAACAGAGGGTAGGGGCTTTCTGGGGCCTCACAGTTAGAATTCACCCACAGTCATTCAGCTTTCATGTTGCCACATGGTAAAATATTGCTGGTGTGGAGGCTCCAGGAGATGTGCTGTTTCCTTGGTCTCCACTGGAAGTGCAGTACAGATCACTTAATTTCTCAGGTCCTAGATCTTATCTAGGGCTCCATTTCCTTATCCTAAGGAACTCAACCTACAGGATAATGTACCTTTAATGAGCACCCCCTCCCCATCATTGTGTTGCTTCACTTCCCCTCCCTTTCCTTTGCTCTCGTTCCAAGGGTCTTTATTCTGAGGGACTGAAACAGTGGAGGGGCAGGAAAACTGACCCTGAGGACATTCTTATTTTTCCCAAATTTATTCTTATGGCATAAAATTTTGGCTGATGGTCCTTGTAAACTTCATTCTCTGAAACCAGTATTTGTCTGTTCTGGATATCTTCTATCTGTTCTCCATCTCTGTGCTCCGGGAGGCTACTTTGTATGGCTTTATCAGTGGGACTCCTGAATATGCGATTTTTTGCCCCTTCTAAGTGAGCTATGACTTACTAAGTATAAGAGTTGTTGATGCTCCAACTCTCAAATTTTCTATATGCTAAAATTATAATCCAGAAAGGGAAAGTTTAACTTATTTATTCAAATAATTCTTGAATACAGTCTCTGTGCTAATGCTAAAGATATAAAATTGACAAGTCCCTACCCTTTGGGAACTCACAGAGTAGTGAAATAGTATCCTTGTAGACTAATCATACAATCACCAATAATTTCTCTGTTAGACTTACTATGTGCTGGCCTCAATACTAGGAACCCAGTCACATATAATCTATGCCCTACAGAGCTTTCTACCCAGTGATGACATGGACATTGAGCCAATAACCACACAAAAGAAGTTGAACATATCAACTATGATTAAAGGCTTTAGTGGAGTTTCATAAGCAAAGAGAAGGGGATTTCCAGGAGAGGACAGTGTGTGCAAAGCTCCTTTGGCAGGACTGAATTTGGCATGGTGAATTTGAAGGACTGGAGTGGAAAGTGATTAGAGGTAATATAGAGAGGAAGCCTGCAGGTCTTATGGGTCTTGTAAGGAGTTCTATAATGTGGTCAGTAGCAACAGAGTAATGTACACTATGTAGAGGGAGTTGGTCAGAGTGATACCCACCTGGGAAATAAGGGAAAAATATGTGGAGAGGTAAATCTGGTTTTTAAAGTATCTTTTGTCCCTGTTTCAGCCGAGTGTAGTGAACAGCACATGAATGATAGAGGACAGGGCATGTTCATAAAAGTTCCTGTGGCTGGGAGGGCTAAGAGTGGGTGTAGAAGGTGAGGCTACTGAGGGAGGCGATTTGGGGCCAGATCACAAGAACTTTCTATGCCAACTAGGGCAACCTGGAAGGAAGAATGCTCCAGCTTCTGGAAAGAGCACCCAGCCAGTGACTGGTAGGGTGGGGCCTAGGATTCAGGTTCAGGGAATAGTTTGTTCAACGACTTCTCTTTAAGAAGAGACTAAGGCACCTTCCATTCCTGACATCCTCTGAACTAGTAAGATTTGTAGACTCAGCTATCCCAGCCTTGGAGACTCCTGGTAGGTAATGAGTAGAGTGTAAGTTGTGGTGTGTATGTGTCATGATATGCCTGATTTTCAAGAAACAAAGAAGAGAAATTACTGTTTGTTTCTTGAAGCTGCTTTAACAAATTACTATGTAGCTTAAAACAACAGAAAAGTATTGTCTTGCAATTCTGAAGACCAAACGTCCAAAATTAAAGAGTTTGCAAGGCTGTGATCTCTCTGAATGCTCTAGGGGAGAACCTTCCTTTGTTTCTTCAGGATTCTGGTGGCTCCAGATGTTCCTTGGCTTGTGGCAGCATCATTCCAATTTCTGCCTCTGTCTTCACATGGCCTTCGCCTCTTTGTTTTTCTTCTCGCTGTGTCTCTTATAAAGAACATTTATTCTTAGATTTAGAGGCTACCAGTTAATCCAGGATGCTCTACCTATCATGAGAACCTTAACAATTACACCTGCAAGACCATTTTTCCAAATAAGGTCACATGCATAGGTTCTGGGGATTGGGATGTGGAAATCTTTTTAGGGACCACCATTCAACCCACTATAGATCAGTACCAGAGTTTACCAGGTGCTTATGATAATCTTATAAGACTTTCTAATGTATTAAATTGTTTTTCAGATTGTTGTCTGTGCAGAAACCAAAAAAGAAAAAGAGAATGCCTCACACGGGCAAAACTTGTTATAAAACTCTTGATTCCACCCTACACCAAAGTCCTGAACTGAAGTAAATGGGGGTGTGAAGGTCTGTTTGAAGATGATTTTTATCCAGGCTCAATACAAGAGTTTATGTCACCTCTGGAACCAAAGAAGAGGCAAGCAACATATACTCATTGGAGTCCTGAAGTGTCTTAGTGTTCACTTCTGAATAAGAGTGTCTCAGTGAGTGCTTGTTGGTTGCTGGGCTTGGAAACATGAGCCCTGACTGGTGAGATGTTCCTGTTAACCAGCACTCAGTGGTTGTTTGATGTCTTTCTCAACAATACCCTGGTTCTGAGAAATTAAATTAAACATGAAGTCTCTCTGCCACTGAACAGTTCGTTGGAACCCTCCTAATAAAAATCCGCTTGAATGTGCCACTCAGCAGAATTCTGTGCAATTCTAGACAAAGAAAATTACTTCAGAAATATGTTCCTGTATTCGACTGTGTAATGAATACAATTATTCTTATCGCCAAGCCCTAAGATTGCAAGTGTTACTGCATGTTAAAGACTGTATTTGTTAAAGGGGCACATTAGATAATCCCGGCAGCATACCAGCCATCAATTCATTTTGGACCTGCCTTATCTCCTTTCTGCTGCTGAGATTGCAGGAAAGGGAGATAATGAGGTGTTTTTTTTTTTTAAATCATGTCACAAAAGGTAAATAGAAACTTAAGTCCCCAAAGAAATTTCTCCAACAACACAACTTTTGAAAACATCTTGCATAAAGAGGTCCATCATGCTGCCACTCTAAAACCCTCACAGAAGAGGAACTTGGGAGAGGAACATGTTGAAACTTCTCACCTAAGCAGAGTTGGAGTGTTCCTTGTGGCCCATTCGAGGCATCATTGTCCTCGCAGACTCTTCAGACTCCTCACCCAAGCTGTTTGGGGGCTGAGGAGGCCAGTCTGGGTTGCTGAATTTCAAATTAGACAGTATTTGGAAAAAAAAAAAGTGTTATTTCATGCTGCTAGCTTTAAACTACACAGAATAATTAAATGCAGTGCCAGTGAAGGGTGGGACAAATGGATCCTCCCTGAGCCTACTTCAAATGAACTGATAATTATAATTTGCAACACTGATTTTTATATTATGTGTTAAAACCATATATTTTCTTATGCAGGTTAAACATACCCCCTACAATGTTATTTTCTCCCTCTCTCTGGAGAGCACTCTTTAGCCCAATCAAGGCTAAAGTTATTAGTGACTGACTGGATTTTTCATGTATGTAGATTCATATGTTTCATAGGTTCCTAAATTTCACAAGTCAGAGGGCATGAGCAGCTTATCATACCCAGTGATTCCCAAATGCACTTTGAATGTAAACTGAGCTCTTTGAATTACCTTTTTCTATCAGGATGTTCCAACATATTTAGCTGATACACTTTTTTCTACAGCTATACCTGTAATGATAGTTATTAAAAAATAAATTCCCTTCCTAAAAATATTTCCATTACTGATGATACCAAAAGTGTCACTTGAAGTAGAACTCAATTTTTAAAGCACGTTAAGTCCAGGAAAGTATCTCAAAGTTGACATAATCTGGTCAGGGAAGGAGGCCTGGGGAAGAATGTGTGCAGAGTCTTGCCTGCAAGCAGCAAATCTACAAAAGCTCTGGATGTCTAACCTGGTCCAAATGCAAAGCTGAGTCAGACAGAGTGTGCCATGCAAGAATCCTGTCTTCAAGGTAGAACTTCACCAAAATATGCTCACTAGCTGGAATTGCCAGTCACTTTCTGGTTTAGCAAATCACAGAATGACCCTGATGCTCATTTATATAACAGAATCGTGTTGTGGAATTACTGAGATGTTAAAAAGGCAGATTCAGCAAGTGATTTTCTCACTCTAATTCACAAGTATTGGGCATATAACACAGACTCCTTCTCTTCCTACAAACCCATCTCCCTTTATCTCCCTGATCAGGTTATGGGCATAACACATCCTTGCCTTCTGGACTACCAAGCCACAAAGCAACTGTTCATCCCTGAATTTTTCCTCATCCCCCAAATCTGAACCAAATCCTTGAGTCAGGGTTCTCTATTATAAATGCTTTCTAGTTCTCTTGCTTCCAATTTCTTCTCTTTGTATGATTATCTTCGTTAGGTGCCAGAATAAGCTTCTTAAAAAAGTCACCCTGATATATTAGTGTTCTTTGTCATCTCCCCATTCCTGCAGGAGCACACCAGGCTCCTTGGGGTGATCCAAATCTTTTCACCATCTAGCCTCAACCTGCTGCCCTAGCTTCTTTCTTCTCATTCCCTTCCACCAACATGTGGTGCCCTTTTTAAGATGAGTTTGGCAGCCTTTGTGCTCCTACCAAGGGATGTAAGATGTATGAATATGAGTTGAGCTCCAGTCATTCACAGCTACCAATAATTAAAGTTACTGTATTAACTTCCACAACAGACATGAGCAAAGCCCTGACACACAAAATTCACAATTTTCCTTCTCTGTAACAGATATGAGTTGGTGTCAAGGCATGTTTTGAAATGTGCTCTATCTGCTACTGATCTGCATTTTCATGTAGACTCGTGTGGTCCTGCAGCAGGCTGCCCAAGCTCAAAATGCTTTCACTTCTCATTATAAGTTCAGCTTGCTTCTAAGCTGATTCTTTGCACATTGGAGGAATGATTAAATAAGAATTTCAGAAAGTATGTTTCATGGTATACTAGTTCAGCTATAGGCTAATGACTGATAATCAGAAAAAAAGATTTACAATCTTTTCTTTTCTCTTTTTTCTCTATGTAAACGTTTCCAAACTCAGTGTTCTTGGAAATTTTCTTTTATTTTCCCCTTTCCCTTTCTTTTTCTTCCCCCCCTTCCTTCTCTTTCTTTCTTTCTTTCTTTCTTGCTGTCTGTCTGTCTGTCTTTCCTGAGATTTTATACTGGTTTCTACAGAACTTATTTTGAAAAATACCATTTTTTAGTTTTCTCTTGTCCTGTAGGGCTGTGGGAGATTACCATGAATTACAACTGCAGAATAAAACCCTGAACATCAAATGGCATTCCCACAACATTTACCTTTCTTTTTCCTGCATCAATTTTTGAAATGGGAGGTCTGGCCCTTTGCTGTCTGTATTAGTCTGCTCTGGCTGTCATAGCAAAGTACCACAGACCAGTTGGCTTAAACAACAAATTAATTTTCTCACAATTCTGGAAGATAGAAGTCCAAGACAAAGGTGTCAGCAAGGTTTGTTTCTCTTGAGGTCTCTCTGCTTGGCTGGTCATTCATCTTTCCCATGTGTCTTCACATAATCTTCCCTTTGTACTATCTGTGCCCAAATTTCCTCTTATAAGGACATCAGTCATATTGGATTAGGGTCCTCTATCTAATGACCTCATTTTCACTTAATTATCTCTTTAAAGACCTTATTTCCAAATATAGTCACATTCTGAGGTTCTGGGTATTGAGACTTCAACATATGAAAGGGAGGGGGGTGCTCTGACAGCCCATAACACTGTCAAGGCTCAAAAACTGTGTTTATAGGATTATTTGGACTGATAGGAATGTTGGACAGGCCCAGGAAATAGAACAACTGAGATAGTCCCCACAGGAGAGGGCAGACATTTCTTGTAATGATGCAGGATGGACCTACCATTTAGCAATAAGAAGGATGAGGAGTGGAGGGAAGACATGGTAAAGGAGTTCTTACAGTGGCAGAACCTCAGCCAGGAGTTGGACCAATCATGGTGTGTTTGGTATCTGGACAGAGGGCATGCAATGCACTGTACATGGAGACTTTAATTGTCCAACACTCCTAAGAGGTAGGTACTATATTAATCACCATTTTGCCAATAAGGATATTGAGATTCAGAGAAGTATAATAATTTTCCAGAGGTTGCAGATTAATATGGTTCACCTGGGATGTGAAACCAAGCAGCTTTACTCCAGAGTCCACACTGTGATCAATTCTCAGCCTGTCTAGAATTTTATTATCTGCATGTCTTTGTGAAAGTCAAATTTCTAGTCCTCAGCATTTCCACCTGCAAAATGGGACTAATGAAACATTTCCCCTTTTCACAGGCTATTAAAAATCTTTTTGCAACCTAATTAAGAAATGTCATGGTAACAAAGGATAGTTGAGAGAGGTATGGTGATCTTTCCAAAAAACTCTTGGAATTTCGTATTTCTCCGTGTTCATGAGCAATTTGTTCTGTCATTCATCCATTCATTCTTTCACTCAATGTTCCAAAATATACTAAGCACCTACTCTGTCAATAATAATACAAATAATAATAGCTAGCATTTTCTGGATCTAATAAGGGTCAGGCCATTTCCCTCATATGTTATCCATTAAATTGCTGCAAATTCATTGTGAGAGTAATGGTGAGAATGACATAATTTATTTCAAGAGCTGAGTGTACAATGACCCTTAGGGCAAGAATTATAGAGAACTCTCTGCTTTAGGAATACCATCTGATAAGCATATGAAAGTCCCTAGAGCCCAGGATGGGCCAGGTTGGGCTGCTATATGAATAAAGTGAGGAATATATAAACAAAATGGGAAAGAAAGAGGGAGTGAAGGACTAAAGGGGGAAGAGAGAGAAAGAAAGAGAGATAAAGAGATCACACTAATTGCTTTGAGTAATACCTGAATAGGAGTTCATGGGGTTGGCATGAGTGAACTACAGAGAGGTAGAAGATCAAAGAAGACAGGAGGCTCAGCAAAAAAGCAGAAGGCTGGATGAAATATGAAATGACTACAAGAGTAGAAATGGTTGAGAGACTTTTAAAGGAGAAACATTAAGCCTCAAACTTGGATTTTTTGCTATGGTAGATATAATATAATCCCCTCCATTGCCCTGAATCTTTAAGAAAGTCCACTGCACACAGCTTTGAGTTGCCACTACTCAAAAGAATCAAGATGATGCTCAGCAAGGCAATTCAGTAAGCAAAAGAGAAAGTACACATAAACATGGTGTAAAGGTAAATGCAATACAAGCCAGAGGAACTAGTAGTAACTAGAAGAACTGAAATCCCTCTTAGATATTAGAGATATTGAAACTGCCATTTACTTGTGAAAGGGATTATACCACCTTCTCTTTGAGTGAAAGAAGAGATTGACCTCGAGATATTTCATTTATTCTCTTGGGACAGGTGGATTTTTCAAAGGAGCCATATTTTAAGAATAACATTCAAACCAAAAACAGAAAAAAAATCACCCATGACTATTAGCTTTCTGAATGATTAGATGATCTTTTTGTGGTTGTAATCTTCGACTTGATCTTTGGGGCTCAAACAAGGAGAGGTCTTGGCGATAAGGCAGAAACATAATATGCTGCTTTCCACACTGGGACACAACCTCAGTTAAGCAGGCAACCTCAAAGGGTGCCAGAACTTTAAGGGATAAACCCCACATAGGAGTTGAATGATGGAGCCTGCAGCAGGGATGATGAATGGAACAGGGCATTCATAAACCTGGAGTGATAAAGAAGGCTTTCTAGCATTGATATTCCAGCAGCTTTCTAAGATTACAGTGGAGTCACAGACAGCTACCTAGGTCTTAAATAAGAGACTCAAAATCAGTGGAAGAGTCAGATCCACAGAGAATTTATCTCAGATTGCTATATAAGGAGGGCATTGCAAGCAACATGAAGAAATCAGTAAGTTCAGACAAAGTTTCAGGACACTGCAAGAAAATATGTAATCAAAGTGTTTAGTCATATAGAAAACTCCTATGGAAAAGCTGATCCAACAAAAGAAAGAATTTACCATCTTTGGTGGATGTGGCAGGAATGACATGGCAGCATATTTCTATGAATCAGCATTTTCAAAATTAAAAAAACAGGAGATAGTGGATTATCTACTTCATTATCTGATATATACATCACCTAGTTCTCCTTTTAAGACACACAAAAACTGTGTGTGCACACAGACACACACACACACCTGGAATTTAATTTTGAAAACTATATATTCTCAAAGAACTTTAATATCTGTTATCTCAGCTTGTCTCTACATTAATCCTATAAAACAAATACAGATAAGTTTATTATTTTCCATTGACAGATAAGACCACCCCAAGTCAGAAGAAATTAAGTAAAAGATATTCCTCTCTAAGCAATTCTTATAAACCTATTAGGTCACTTTGGTTGCAAATAACATAAACTCAGCTCATATTGGCTTAAGGAAACAGGGGGACTAGTTGGCTCATGTAACTAAAGTCCAAGGGTAGATCTTCCTGACTAACGGGGTAGATAGATCTAGATTTGAAAATGATGTCAAAGAAATAAGTCTCTCTGTCTCTTGGCACTGATTTCTTTTGGTTGTCCTCATTTTCAGGTAGCTTCTCTCTTCTTGGTGGCAAGGTGGCTACAAGCAACCCCAGAATTACTGCCTATTATCCGGACAACCTCAGTAGAAACCATGTGCCTCTTTCCCATACAAAACATAATTTGTTTTAGAGATGAATTTATAATTGAGGGGTTGTTTTCCTTTTCCTGTAGGCTCTCCTGGTGGATTGAGTCTTTGTTGCTGAAGGAAGTATTCAAATTTCTTTGGACTTTTATTCATCCATTTTACATCCATGGCAGACATCATTAGCCGATCATGGCATATTTACTCAGTGTATTCGGAATATTCTTTGCAATCCTTTTCAACACAGGACCATAAGAAGCCATTCCCAATCAGTAGTGAGTGTGAGTTGAAACCTTAAACCTCCTGAAAGCAGGAATGCACATTCTGCTGTCTTTGTTTCTTAGCTTTTCTCTTTTGGTTGAAAATTCATCAATCACCTATTTTTTTTTCCAGAAGGCTCTCTGGCTGTCAAAGATAAATATTTTCCCCAGTAAAACCTTAATGGACCAAATAACAGTGGGAGTGAATCACTGAAGTGTAGGAATACTCTTCCCCATCTTCTCCTTGGCTTCCTTCTCTCCCTAGTGGACCAGGAGTTTAATCTGGAAATCCAGTAAATATTCTTCAAAGCCATTCAGCTCAGTCCTTATTTATTAAGAACAGACTTCCATTAATATTATCCATAATGATGTCTTTTCAAAGTTGAGCCTCAATATTGACTGCTACAATATATCCAGTATAATTTGTTTTGGAAAGACTACATCAGCTGACTCTAATTTGGGCATTTTAAAGTAAATATACAGTGACAATGTTGTATTAACCAATAACTCTGTAGAAATTATAGAAATATTAAAATTGTTATGGGGGAAGGAAAGCCACACCTTCCTTTCCCTCATCTCTTATTTTCCCTCCTCACACAATGACTGATGACAATGCTGGTCTGCAGAGTGACAGCTCCAGTGTCCAGTTCTGTCTTGCCCCAAACCAGCATGTCGGTACTGGTGGTGAACTCTCAGCATGAGTGACAATAAGACAGAACCAGGAAGTGCTCTGATGGGTAACTGCAAGTTGCTGCTGAATTAATTGGTTGCCAACCAATAGTTGCAGAAAGTTTTGCCGATTTGTTTGATGAGACAGTTTTCCATACCTTAGAGAACAACAGCCCAAGAAAATCCTTGAAGAATCATCCTCTTGTCAGTCTCCAAAAATGTGGTTCAGGTGCCTGGTTCCATTCTACAGGCACTGGCGTGAGCAGTTGACAGCTGACTCAATATAGCCAATAGCTAGCTATACCATCCTTGTGATTGTTCAGGAATAGACATGTTAAATAGGTCAGTCTAATAAGGTCCAATTTCATAACTTTTGCCAAGACTGTTGGAAAAGGAATGTATATTATCTTAGGGACCATGAGTTGTAAGGCTTCTGGAGCAGGCCTGCCCAAGAGACAAAAGCAGAGCCCAGAGATGGAGAGGGACCAGTGTCTGATCAGAGGTAGTTAAGGCCCCAGATGGTGCCTTTGAGGTGGGATTCTCTATAGAAGGCATCATGACACTTTCTGAATAAGGATGAAGAATCTTTCAGCCAAGCTTTAATCCCAAGCAGGCTATATTGCCACCTAAAGATGTCACCGACTAAAGCCTCCTTCCAGAATGGTCCCAAAGAACACTGAAGGGGGATTTTACTGAAGGAAGTACCACAGAGAAACTTCATTTCCAAAGTCACAGTACTGGCAGGTTTGGGCAAAAAATAACTGGTAAACCAGAGGGCCACAGCATCTTGAATCATGCGTCTCCTCCACCATTTGCTTTCAGGCCGGCATTGCCTCACCTTAAATAACTATAAAAGTCCTCAGTTTTAATCCATACCTTCCTATAGTCCATTATTCATGAATCATCTATTAAAAATATAAATTCTGTCATCACTTTCCTGCTTAAAATTCTTTCATGGCTTCTCATTCAAATGGGAATAAAATCCAAATTCCTTACCATGACCTACTTGACCCTATAAGGTCTGTCCCCAACCTTCTGCTCCATCTCATCTCATACCACTCTAAAATCCAGCTGTATTGGCCTTCATTTTGTTTCTTAAACACACCAAGTTCTTTCTCAACTCAGAGCTTTGTTCTTGCTGTTTCCTCCACCTATAATGGACTACTTCATGTTCTCCTCATAGTTGAATTCTTAACCTTCTTCTGATCCTCCTAAAATGCTACCTCCCCTAAGCAGGCTTTCTCTTGCCACTATGTGTGTATATATATATATATATATATATATATATATATATACACACACACACACTCCCACCACAGATATATATATCTCCGCCACTCAGGTTACCTTGATAATTTCCTTCATTCCATTCAAACATGTAATTATATTGCCTCTTAGTAAAGTAGTATGCAAGTATACTATCCAAGTAGTATACTTAGTAAAGTAAGCTATGCAAAGACAGGGATTTGCCTATTTTGTCTACAGAAAATTTTGAACTTCTAGAATGAATCAGTCCCATATTCAGTATTTAATTAGTATTTGTTTGATAAATATATGGGTAGATAGATGGATGAGTGGATAAATGGTGATCCATGGAAATGCAGCTCCTGGTCTCTGTTGAAGGTAGTCATCCTCAGTCTGAAGCACTGGACTTAGATAACTTGGTAACCAAAGCATCTCCAGCTTTTAGTGCCATGAAACAGGTGGCAGGAAGCTGTCACATGTAGAAGCAGAAAATTCAGATTAGAGTCGATATTTTCCATTGTAGTAAGGTCAACTCTACTATTAGAATCATTTGCAATACACTTGATTATTCATATCTCGTTCCATTGGTATGATTATTAACTCCCAAACTGCTGTGTTGTTTGACCTATCTTATTTTGGAAATGAGGGAAGAACTTTAGGAATCAATTAAAAAGTGTCTATGGACACTTGTCTTCCACACTCCAAGAATAGTCCATCCTGGAATTAATCTGAACACATTCAGCTGTCCACTTCACCTGGTAGATATCAGGAAGCCAGGAGTTCAAACTTGACACAAGATGCAAGTGGCTCTGATCCTGAATTCCTTCCAGCACTGACACTCCTCAACATCATTAATCACTCCAGCCCCAGAGTGTGGGCAGAGAAAACTAAGGTCTCAAACAGTCCTTTAGCTGATAAATGTGTCTGTAGGCTCAGAGACATTTTCTGTGTGTTCTTTTGAGCAAAGTAAAATATTGTATGGTTTTAAAAATCAAAAGATAAAGATTATTATGTAAAGAAAATTTAATGCACACACCCCTTCATCTCATGTCTCAGAAAATTTCTTTAAACTCTTTATATTTGTCTTCCTCTGTTCTTTACCTTGATTGCTCTAATATAAGCATACATCTTTTTATTGATTTACTAAATTTAGACAATATCTACTGACTCTCTATAATGAGAAATTAGGGTTTAGTTCACCTACAGCACCCCTTTCCTTCTTTTCTATATTTCATAGTTATTTTAGTCCTTCCATTGATTATATTTTTTCTGAAATATTATTATGACACTTTTCAAACATACATAAAAGTTGAAAGACTTTTACAATGAATACCTATATTCACATAACTTAGATTCTGCAATTAACGTTTTACTATACTAGTTTTATCACATATCTATCCATTTATCCATGCCTGTAACTATCCATTGATCCATCTTGGTTGATGTGTGTCAAAGTAAGTTGAAACATCAGTATGCTCTACCTCTAAACATTTCAGCATTGATATTGATCCAGAATTTAATATTTGTTTACAGTTCCTTTTTTCTTTTTCTTTTTGAAGTAAAATTTACATAAATGAAGTACACAAATCTTTCGTGTACCCTTCCATGAGTTTTGATAAATGCATATTCCTATGGAACTCAAGCCTCTGCCAAGTTATAGGACACTACATTGTCCTAGAGTGTTTCTTTATGTCTCTTCCCAGTCAATTGCTGCCTCACTCCCACCACAGAGACAATGACTGCTCAGATTTTTTCTGTTACAGATTAGTGTTCCCTGTTCTATGATTTATACAAAAGGAATCCGTTGTTATTCTTTTAAATGTTAGTTATTCTGATAGGTGTGTAGTAGTATCTCATTATACTTTTAATTTGCATTTTTCTGATGACCAATGACTCATTAAACACATTAAATAGATTTTCATGTACTTACTTGCATTTGTACATTTTTTTGTGTGTGAAGTGTGTAGTCAAATAATTTACCCATTTAAAAAAATTGTTTAATTTTTATTTTTGAATTGCAGGAAAGGTTAGCCTTTGTCCAATATGTATCTTGCAAATATTTTTTCCCAGTCTGTGGCTTGTTTATTCATTTCCTTAATTATATCTGTTGATGAGCAGATTTTAATTTTGATAAAATTAATTTTTGATTTATAATTATTGCTTTCTGTGAAATGTTTGCCTATGTCCAAGTCACAAGGATATTCCCCTATTGTTTTCTTCTAGCTTTACAAACTATATTTTATTTTATTTTTATTTATTTATTTATTTTTGTGGTATGCGGGCCTCTCACTGTTGTGGCCTCTCCCACCACGGATCACAGGCTCCGGACGCGCAGGCCCAGCGGCCATGTCTCACTGGCCCAGCCGCTCCACAGCATGTAGGATCCTCCCGGACCGGGGCACAAACCCGCGTCCCCTGCATCAGCAGGCGGACTCTCAACCACTGCGCCACCAGGGAAGCCCTACGTACTATATTTTAAAAACAGCTTTATTGAGATATAATTTATATACCATAAAGTTGTATGTATAGAAGTCAATGATTTTAGTAAATTTACAGAGTTGTGTAACCATCGTCACAGTCTAGTTATAGAACATTTCTATCACCCCAGAAATTTCCTCATGTAGGTATCAAAACCCACTCCTACCCCGAGCCACAGCCAACCACTGTTCTGCTTTCTGTTTCTACAAGTTTGCCTTTTCTAAACATTTCCATTTCTAGAAATTTACCCATGAATTTAAAACATATTCTTGCACAAAGACTTGTATACAAATATTCATAGCAGCATTATTCATAATAGCCAAGAACTTGAAGTAATTTAACTTTAAATAATATATTTAAACTTTATTACTTGTCCTAATAACTCTTGACTCTCCACTTAACAAGAATCTTAGTAATCCTAGCAGTTCCTCTACCTCTTCATCTACTCCATCCTCGCTCCTCTAGGTTCTGCTTTCTGTCAAGCTACACTTCTCCTTATGCCTCTGAAGGTACTAACATTTTAATACATCTTTCCACCTCAATAAAGTTTCCCATTCTTTATCCAATAGGGTTTACATTATTGAAATTTAATAAACAATGTTTATATTATTAAGGATGTATAAACATTTATTTATTCACTTGAAAGCATCAGGCAGTGTTCTAAGGTAGTAAAGTTATAGTGATGAGGCAAAGTCCTCTCAGAGTGGGGCAGGAGCAGACAATAAGTGAAAAGACATATAAATAATTTAAATATTCAATCAAGTATTGTACTACTAAGAGTAAGATTGTATTTCATCTCCAGGAGTCTGTGGGAGCCTGGGCCAGAATAGAATGTTCCTAACGGTAATGTCAAGTGGGATTTCTTTCTTTGCTCTTTATTAATTGCTTAAAATTATGGTTCATTTTGGTTTGTTTCATATTTGGACTTAAAGTAACAAGGTATTTTTAAAAGACAAAAACACAGAAAAATGAATAATAACTAAAATTTCTATCTTATCCTTCTTATTTATTATTTTTTCTAGCCTGGTCTTTATTACACGTCTCCTTTCCAGGGATTCCTGTGCTTCCATTGCAAATCTTCCAGGGCTTCTGGACTTTTTTTATATCTAGTGTTTATTAAGCAGTTACTAAGTGCTAAATACTTTACACATTTTATTCCATTTGGTCTTCACAACCTTATGGAATAGGAACTACTATTAGTCCCATTTTATGGATCAAGAACTTGAGATTTAAGGAAGTTGGGTAACTTGATAAATAGTTTGTTGACACAACATGGTTTGAGAGCAATGTGACAAGTGATGTACCAAAACCATATAACATATATATCCTTTGACCCAATTATTCTAATCTTGCTAATTTGTTTTCTGGAGTAATTCAAGAGAATAAAAGAGGTACATTCACAAAGATTTTCACTGCAGCATAATCTTAAATAGTAAAAAAATGTTGAAACAAATATCAAACAAGAGAATTTATAAAACATCAACATGATAGATTATCACATGTCTATTGAAAGAAGAAAGTAACCAGAAAAAGAAAGTAGAAATGTTTCTTTTCTGCTCTCCTATGTAGAATCCACTAGTTCCAGTAGCCCCATGTATTCTTCTTTCTTGGTTGTTTTGTTGTTGTTGTTGTTTTTCTTGTCAAACTTATGAAAATAATTTCATATGCATACATGGTATTTCCCATTTACCTTCTCCCTTCTTTCTTCCTTCCTTTCTTTTTTCTCATCTTTCTCTTTTTTTGCCTCTTCCTCTCATTTCATTTCTTCTCTTTTTCCATGTTCCACAATTTATTCTTTGTCCCCCAAGACAATTCTAATGTTTCTAATGTATAACTTACTTTATTTCTATACATTATTTCAAAATATATACTGGGATTTTTGTTTTGTTTTTCAGTTTTCTAACATCCGAGGTTACTCATGAGAGAGAAATATTGTTTCTTTTTCACTCTCATGCTTCAGAAGTGAATTTATTTTTGTCCCGTTGGAAGAATTTAGGGTATCTCCTTGTCTTTCATGAGAACATGCCCAGGCATGTGATCTTGGTGGTTCATGGTAGCCCTTTCAATCTGAAATTCAAGACTTGCAGCCCTAGGAAAGTCACTTCTAGTATTTATTTGATAATTTCCTCATATTCATTTTCTCTGTTCTCTTCTTCTGGAGCTTCTATTAGATGTTGGATCTTCTGGATTTCTTCTCTCTCTCTGTTTTTTTGTTTGTTTGTTTTGGGGTTTTTTTTGGTTTTTTTAATCTTTAGTCTGGAACATTATCTTTACTTTCTATATTTTCCATTCCTTCTTGTTATTTGTATTTAATTTACCAATTTAAACCATCTTTTTTGTTTTATGGTTATAAATTTTTTTGAGTCTTGTTGAATATATTAGGAATCTTGTCTTCTTTTCAAGTTTTCTATTCCCTGAATTTTCTGTTTCTTCTAGGGTCATGATTTCTTTCTTTTAAAAAAAAATATTTATTTATATATTTATTTTTGGCTGTGTTGGGTCTTAGTTGCAGCACAAGGGGTCTTTCATTGCAGTCCATGGGCTTCTCTCTAGTTGCAGCGTGTGAGCTCAGTAGTTGCAGCACACAGGCTTAAGCTCCACAGCATGTGGGATCTTAGTTACCCAACCAGGGATTGTACCCGCATCCCCTGCATTGGAAGGTGGATTCTTAACCACTGGACCACCAGGGAAGTTCCCGAGTCATACTTTCTATTTGTATATTTTGAGCTTTCCCTTCCATCTTGCTGACTCTCCTCATACGTTTGGTGATCCTTGGGTGGCCTCTCATTTGTACATAGGAGCTCTGTGTGGTGTGGGGAAGAATGCTAGTGTCAGACTTCAGGCCACAATCCATCTCCTTCTTTGCCAGAATGAGGAGGGCTTCCCTCTGGGGCACCATTATCCACAGAAAATGCCTTACTGTTCCCCACCTATTTTTTCAATTTTTTAGAGAAAATCCATCTCGGGCATTGCCTGGAAGAATGTTGTGTTATTTAGTGTCCTTCTCTGGAGATGTGGATGGGGTTGGTCTGTACTCTGGTGTGGCAGTACATACTTCCAATGAATTCCCCTGTTTCCAACCTCTTCTTACCTTCACCTCAGTTGTATCAAAGGACTGTAAGCCCAGATCCTATCCAGAGTGCTGAAGGACAGACTGGCTCTCACCTTCACTACAGCCCAGCGTCTTTCCTAAAATGTAGTTTTCTCTGCCTGTTTCATTAACTTGTCTCCACAAAACTATTTGTCTTCTAGAAATTTGTTGATAATTTTATTTGTGGCACTCCACTTCTCTTTGCTGTTTATTCCTTTTGAACACAAACTTTTTATTTTAACACAGTTCCAAGAGGGTCACATAAACAAATGAACATTCATATTCTGCCATCTGGAACTTGGAGTTGCTAAAATACTGCCAGAGTAATCCATCAGCAAATTCGTAAGATTGTTATTATTAGGATTCCAGGCATAAGCAATATATACAGACTTTTCACATTTTAAATAAATAAAACATGTATGAAAAGATCTTTGAAGATTGTTGGTTTTTCCCTTGTGATTGGCGTGATCATTATGTCTTTCTCTTAAACAACAGGTATGCTCACTTTGACAAGATAAATGAGAACTATGCAACTGAGCCTGTTCTTGTTTTTGCCTTGGCTATCAGGAAGTACTGTGTTAAATTTAGTATACAATTATAGAAATGATCTCAACTCTGATTCTACTTTTAAATATATTTTTGGGCTTCCCTGGTGGCACAGTGGTTGAGAGTCCGCCTGCCGATGCAGGGGACACGGGTTCGTGCCCCGGTCCGGGAAGATCCCACATGCCGCGGAGCGGCTGGGCCCGTGAGCCATGGCCGCTGAGCCTGTGCGTCCGGAGCCTGTGCTCCGCAACGGGAGAGGCCACAACAGTGAGAGGCCCGCATACAGCAGAAAAAAAATATATATATATATATTTTTTTAAATTTTATCCCTTAAACTAAATATATATATACATATATTTATGCATATATACATATATATTTGAATTAACCTCATCTTTTAAAAAATAAGTAGAATACAAATTGTAAACACATAAAATAATTAAACTTAAATGCATACTTGATCCTCTGTATAAAAGGATTTTAGTATAACTGGGGCCTGAACCTAAGTACTGCCCACACCTGCAATCCAGGTCTAACAGGTAAACTGGTTGGGTAAGCTCCCCTGGAGACCATTTTCCAAAGCACTGGATAGTTTTTGGTAGAGTGCTCACCTTAGGGAAGAGGGAGACAGGTATAACAAGGTCCTGACAGGGAAAAAACTTCATGTTGTTGATTATTTTACAGAACAGACATTCTGAATGCTATGTGCTAGTTCTTACCTAGAACATCTTCCAGCCCAGCAACTCAGAGACTCACATTTGAGGCCTGTGGAGATGAGAAAGATCAAGAATAGCAGAATAATTTCTCTGTAAAGTCTTAATGATTCTTGATGAAAGTAGCATCATGGAGTCCTTTAATAGAGGATAATCAAAAAAACAGGATGTTATATACATATAGCTTTATTTTTTCTTATTTTTAGTATTTAAACCACAGATGCTATGGTTTAGAATAAGAATATTGAATTGGAAGGCCCATTGTTTAGCTGGACCTCTTGAAGGGGAAGGTGAGTCTGGAGTTTGATTTTGGAGACACTGACATTGACATTTGACATAGTAGCTTTGCAGAGTGGAATGGTTCCATGAGGTAAAGGAAGGGGATGAGAAGAAAAGCTAGTATGAGAGAAACAGAGAAAGAAGCCATAAAAGTTACATGGTGTCAAGTTTCAGAGCCAGTGGAAAGTTCCCTTCATGGTGTATCAGATACACTTTTAAATGGAGATGCACCCCAGAGCCTGAGTTGAGGAAGACAAGTATCTGTGCTGTCTTCCTTAGGTAATGGCCTGAGTATTCTAGCTTATTCTTACCCTGGGATAGAGCCCTTCTGAGGGCAGGCAGGGGGAAGTCTCAGTTCCAACTGCCCATCTCCCTCAGGCTCACAGCTTCATCTACTTGTAGCCATAAAAACTCAAGCTTTCTGGCCAGTGAGACTGGCAGCATGTGATTTTAACTTTAGTTTTTGGTTTCTGCTTTGGTTTTGTTTTTTTGAGTATTTGTCTTATTTATGTGAGTTAAGCTATTAATTTAAAAACATATTTGCTGCATTTTAGCCATCATTACTGGAGTGTGTGTGTATGTGGGGGGTGGGTGAAATAGATATCAAAAAATAATTTTTATTTTGTCTGCCATATTGCTGAAAAGACACTCCCCATTCACTCTTCAACCTTTTCCAATGTGAATTTTGCCCTATAACTCTAGGGACATTATTCTCACCAATGGCCTTTACTTTTGCCAAATCTACAGAAAACATTTTTATCATTAGCTTTTCATCCTCTCTGTAACTTTTGACATAAGTACTGCCTGCTCCTTCTTGAGAAGTTTCACCATCTTGTTTTCAATATAGACCAATACTTTTCACACTTATGTCTCCAGCAGAGACCTCTTCCATTAGCTCCAGGCTTGCATATCCAACTGTCTCTTAGACATCTCCATTTGGATGTTTCAGAGACACCTCAAAATAGTGTGTCTCAAGCACAATTTCTTGACTGCCTCACCTACTTCCACCCCCACCCCAATATTTACCTCTTTCTGTCACATCTCAGAGAATGACACCTTATCTATCACTTACTCAAGTTAGAAACTTAAATGTAATATTCGGCTATGTATTTTTCTGCTCCCCCTCTCAATATCCACCATTTTGTTTTAATGTTCAACTTGTATTCACATTCAGCCTTGAACCCACTCATGCTTCTCTGTCTTAACTGCAACACTCTTACCTAGAGCATCATCCTCTCTCATTTGGATTTCTACTTTCATCTGCCTCCATCTCATCTGCCTCCTTAACACGAGGCCTAATCCACCTGACAATTATTCCTGGCATCCTGAGAGTAGAGCCTGGGAGTAGGGCACAGTATAGCCTGAGAAGAAAGAAGGAGTCTAGTTCTATAGGAAATGCCCCGTATAATCTGGTCAGCATTGTCATCATGACCATCTGTATTTAAGAAAGGAGGGGGACACCATTTCAGCCCGAACACAGTAATTGTCATATAAAAAGCCTTGGCAATCTCTGAAGCTCTGCAAACATAAATTATTTTCCCCCAAACAGCCTACAAAAACCACAGACTCCCAAACCTACATGCTCTGATTTAGCCAGTTTCTGGCCTCTGGAGACCTCACTGTCCTCTCTCCCAAGAGAAGAAAAATTGACATGCTTCAGGGCCAAGGGCAGGGCTTTGAAACCGTCACTGAAATTAAATCTAGCTTAAGAGTCCTTGTAGAGTGTTTCAGTTTTCAGTCTGTGTGAGTGAATGCTTAGCCTGTAGATAGAATGAATTTCTGTTTCACAATGGCAGGAAGAAGATTCATTAGCCAGTCACTTATCACCAGACAGCCCAGCAGGGGACAGCAGCTCTGCAGACAGTGACAGCAGATTTGATCATCTCGCTGGGCCTTTGACTGGTGCTATTAGGGCTTTAAGATAAGCAGGAAGGTTTTTCTTCCCAAGAAATGAGTAAAAACACATACGAAGTAGAGAGGCTAGACTTTGGTGTTCCAGGGGAAGCTCTTTGGAGTTGAACAAAAGGCCCTGGGCATGAGTGGTGGAAGAATGTGTGCACCTGTCTGACCCAGGAAGGGGTGTCATGCCAGCCATGCTGCTCCTGAGGTGGTCCTGTCAACACTTGGAAGGAAATCATCCACCCACCCCGTATGACTACTTGATAGCACAGCTCCTGAGAGGTAGTACTGTGTGTTCCCCATGAGACAGTAGGGGAGTGGTGATGACCTCATGAAGAAAGGCTCTTGGTGCTCTGTGGGCCTCAATGAAGGCAGAAACTGCTGCAGACAACCTCTGCAAATCCTGGCCTGAGGGCTTTTTGTTTCTGACCATTCCTGCACAAGAGGGAAGCAGCCCTCAACCAAAGATGGAGGGGAGTTGCTGTATGAATACTCCAGCAAAGGGCGGAGTGCACACATGGTGGGAGAGGAGATGATTTTAGGCAATACACTTGTTTTATAGTCTGAGTTCCCTAGAAAACAGAAGATGAGGCAAAAACTCATTTGCTGACACTTTTTTGTGGAGTGCAATCCCAGGGAAGCAGGAGTGAAGATGGTGTGAGAGAGCTATGTTTGCCCCAATTCCTGGTTAGTGAGAGCTGCTGTGCCTCTTGCCCAACATGGGGGAATGGGGGAATGAAGGTGGGAGGAGGAAGGATTAGCCATAGGTTTTTATCTCCCACTGGTCCAAATTTTACTACCATGCAGCATTAACTCTCTCTACTTTTCTACAGTGGTCCTACTTCCCCTGGGATTGCTGAGTGGGTTTCTCAAGATATCATGCTTCAGCAGCAAGAGGGAAACCTCAGGGTAGGGACCAGAGGTATACAGGGCAGGTGGGGTGAGATGCTCTTAGGGTGTGCTTGTGAGCAACTGAGGGCCAGAAACAGCAATTTCAGAGGGCCCCTTGGCCTATGGTGGCAGCAGTGATGACTCCAAACAGGGGGCAGAAACAACTGTGGCGAGAGTCATGTCAGCCAACGTGCACATCTGCAGCAATGCAGAGACTACCTTTTAGAAGTTATGTGTTTATTTTCACGTATTTTAGAAAAATAGGTAACCAGCATATCACACATGATAATTCAAATTTTATTTTTAAAGTTTCAAGTAAATAAGCATATGGATGGTATGTGATTATGACAAAAATTACAAAGGGGGCACATGAACGTGAAGTACTGGGACAGAAGAAAGCTGGTCATGAGCTGCCGGATTTGTGTCTGTCTTAATCCACAGATGTCTGAAAGGGAGGTGTGATACAGGACGGTGATAAATTATGTAGAGCCAGGTCCCATGGGGCCCAGAAAAGGATGACATTTACAGGAAGGTGTGTTTCGATGATATGCAAAGGTTTCTGCCAGAAGGGAAAACACAGCTATGATTTGTAACTTTGTCAAATGGAGCAAATAGGTACCTAACAGAGGTTTTGCCCAGGCATGAGAGAGAGCACCCCAAAATGGTACATAACCTGAAAAACCTCCTCTAATTCGAACTTTCTTTTCTTCTAAAATGAAATAGATAAAAATAGTAAAAGAGATATTGTTATAAGACAAAACTTGAATCTTTCTAAAATAATTTTTAGAAGATGAAATTAATCAAGTTTGGTGAGAATGTGGAACAAAATGGAACACTCATGCACTGATGTATCCAATCCACATTGGTGCAACCACTTTAGAAAGCCAGTTGCCAGTACCTGTAAAGGTCAAGTGTAGGCTACACTATGACCCAGTCATTACATTCATACAGAAATACCTACTTATTCACACCATAAGCAATGTATGAAAACATTCATAAGCAGCACAGTTTATAATAGCAAAATCTGAAATCTACTCAAATGCTCATCAACCATAGAACAATTAAATAAATTGTAGTAAATTCACACTGGGCAACAATTAAAATGAGTGATCTATAATTGTACACCAAAATCTGGGTAAGTCTGGATGAATGTTGCACACCAACATTATTTTGAGGGAAAGAAGTCAGACACAAGAGCACTTAATGATTCCACTTCCATGAAGATCAAGAGCAGCAAAACTAATCAGTGGTGATAAAAGTCAGGATAACTCTTACTCCTGGGAATAGTGACTAGAAGGGGATACAAGACAGGCTTCATGGGAGCTGATTATATTCTGTTCCTTAGTCTGGATTCTGGTAATGCAGATGTTGTTCAGTCTGTGAGAATTCATCAAGCTATATACTTGTGATTTGTGAACTTTTATATATATAAGTTGTACTTTAGCAAAAGATGAAAAATAAAGGAACCAGGTAAATAATTTGTAAATGTTTATACTCTGGTACTATTTTTGGTACCAGATTATGTCAGTTCACCTTACAACTGATTGTACCAGCTAGCTGAGTAAAACTGAATCAGAGAAAGTGGAGGGGATGGTCCTAGGGGGAAGAAGTACAGCTGGGGGGACTTCTGGAGCCCATGCAAGAGGAGGAGGTGTTGGTGAGGAGGTGGTCAATGGAGGTAGCCCTAATGTTGGGACTCCCTGTGACCACATTTGAGTGTCAGGAGGTCACCCAAGAGGTGTCAGTGAGGAACAAGGACTCACATACACTTGCAATCATTGTTCTTCTTCAAAATTAGCCAGTTAAAGGCCCCACAAATGTGCTGTTCATGGGAACAGCTTGAAATCAACACCTTGGAAGAAAAAAAGAAGACAAAAGTTTACTCACTGATCTTTTTCTCAGTATTTTTGAAGCAATTGTATAGACTTTCATTTCTTGTACTGAACATAACAGAATGTGTTGCTGTGCCCATTTGTTGATGAGACAGGTCTGTGGAACAGCAGTTACATTATTGATGAAGGCAAAACAAAACACAGTTTCTGGGACAGTGGAGACGAGGGAGCATACAGAACAGAATTCAGCAGCCGCCGGGCTGTTCAATGTTAGTAGGTACCAGAGTAGATGAGCAAACCGGCGGTTGCTCACTCTTCCTGAAACACAAGAGGGCAGCTCCTGATGCCTTGAGAAACACCAGGGCTGAGCAAAGCAGCCACTTATAAGTATAAATCATGGCTTTACCATAACTTGCATGACCTTGAGCTGATCCTTTAACTTCTCTGAACTTCAGTTTCCTCATCAGTAAAATTAATACCCGCTTCACAAGGTCGTTATGAGGATCAGGGGTGGCAAACATTTTCTGTAAATGACAAAATAGAAAATATTTTAGGTTTTGCTGGCCATATGGTCTTTGTCCCAATTACTCAACTCTGCTATCTGAGACCAGTATCCTGTGCTTTCTCATCCTGAGTCTCCTCAGGGCTCAGCCATCAGAGTCAGCTGCAGGTGCTGACTGCTAGATGGCAGGCATCCTGTTTCTATCCTGAGTTCCCTCAGGGCTCACCATCTGGGTGGCTGCAATGTGATGGCTTGATGGCTGCAACATCCTTTGATTACTGATATGGCAGGCAACACTTTTTTTCATTGGTAATACATTTCCTCCTACACAAATAATGTTTCATTAATTAGATAATTGGGTGCATGTAGAATTTATTTTACAGAAATTGATGATCTTAACCCAGAAAAGGAGCTTTGCCCTTCAGGCAGTGATCAGTCAACTTGCTGCTCTTTGCCTGAGGTGGCCCCAAAGTTCCTAAAACATCTGTATGGGACAGTGAGAAAGCAGAGCTGGGAGGAAAGGCAGCACACCCGAGAACTCACAGGGGTAATGAGTGGAGTGCCCATGCCAGGACAATAGAGAAAGTCTGCTGAGAAAAAAAAGAACTTGGAACAAGGCAGAACTGAGATCAGATCCCCAAAATCCTCCGTGTGGCTTTGGGAAAAGGACATAACATGTCTGAGTCTCAGCTTCTTCATCTGACAAATGGAGAGGGTGATGCCTGCCTCACTGATCTATTATGAGGATTAAACGAGAAAGCAAATTTGTAACAAGCAACAGAAAGTCACACTACCACCATTCATTTCATGGGAAAGACCACATTTTGGGGGAAAAAATAAATTCTCTAATAAGCCACTTGAGAGCCAAGGATTTATGGGCAAGTGATTTGTTTGGGAGGTGATTCCAGGAAGCTCAGGATCAGGTCAGAGTGTCAGGAGAAACTCTCAAAAGAGTTTGAGCATCAAGAGGAACATAAAGAGTAAGAAACTGAACATTCTGAAGCTTCTAACAATAGGAGAATGGTTAAATAAATAAAAATCATGTAATCTTCAAACATGGTTTTATAAAATCTGATAAAATGTGAAAACAAATAATATATTAAGTAAATTAATTAAAAACTATATAAATATATGTATAGCAAATGATGAGTAAGAAGAACTTCTAACTATTCAAAGTGTTAGCCTTTGAGTAGTGAAGTTACTGATGAATTTAATGTGATTTTATTTAACAATGTATATTTCCAAATGGTCTATACAAAGTATATAAAACATACTATTTTATTACATTAAAAATCTGGAAAGAAAATAAACCTAACAGCTACAATAACAAAAGACAATCCAATACAAGCACTGGTGCCTTCCTTCTAACCTGAAAGAACGTTAATACACACAGTTCTTTAAAGTAATAAATTCTCTAATTTAAAGTTTCTAAAAATTGATCAGGAGGAGGGATATTGGACTTATTGTTCAAGTTTAGCTTCTATCCCCAAATGCTTCACAATGATTTTTTCTACAGTCTAGTGTGTGACATTCATAAATGAATGCTTATCATTGGACAGACTATACATCCTACTCAACAGAAGGATGATTCAGGCTGAATCTCCTCTCTCAAAACTACCAGAGTCACTAACCAGTGTCAAGCACAGAGGTCTTGGATGAAGACCCATGGGCCACTGGTGAGTCCATGGATGAGCTCAGTGGTTCCAGCCACCTTCTAATTTTGTATGCAGAGAAGACTGCAGGCCTTTTAATCAAATCTCAAAGTGATTCCAAAAGTTTAAGAACTGCTGTTAAGTGAAGGCTTTACAGCTGTAAAATAACTAAAACACATCGAAGACCATCTCCAAATAGGCTCTCCATTTGTAAACATCTAATTTCAACTTGAGAAAGAGGTTAATAGAAGCAGTGTCCACCTCAGCAAATGAGTCTTGATACCCAGAAAGTAAAATTAGGAAACTTATGCTACTTATTTCCCCACTAGCTGGGTTTTGGATGACTTGTTCCTCATGCAAGTCAGGTTGTAGAAAGAGACCATGCAGTAAATGTTATCTTCTAAACTCATCCCTGGACAACTGAACCTGTGCCTACAGAGTTACCAGGACTCGCCAGCAGGATGAGCTTCAGCCATGGTAAAGCCCTCCCCTCCAGGAGCTCATCACAAGGTTACACTCACAGATATACCATGACCCATTCACTGGGGCTGCAATATTCCCAGGATTATATTATGATTCATCCAGTTCCACATGCCTCCAGAATAAGGCATTTATCTGAGCCTGGCCAGGTAACACAGGAATGATGACTAGAGAAAGGGCTCCATTGTTTGTTAGTAATTTTCACCAGCTTGGGAAAATAATTTATATCTTGTAAAATAATGTTCTGCATGAATGCAGACACACATGTACTGAAGAAGGGAAAGAAAACAAAAAAGAATAAGAAGAAAACATAAGCTGGTCAGCAGAGGAGATAAATATAATCCAATGCAAATATATACTGACACGAAACTTCCCTTAGTCCTTTCTTAGACTCTGAAGGAACTCTCCGCAAGTACCAGTACTTCTTTATCTTAGATTAACCCAGAAGCACATCTTGTGATGACGATTTGGGAGCTATTAGTAACTCCAGGAAGTACCAGCTGAGGAGGAAGAAATTGAGAAGACAGGAAGGGAAGGGAACCAACACAAAGTGTGGGACAAAGCAGGCTACCTCATGGAAACTGGGGTCCAGTCCTGTTGGATTTCCTTTGCAGATGCTGTGTAACACTGTTCAGAGCTGTTCTATCTGAAGGACAAGGAAGTCAAAGTGTTTATTCACTATATCCCATTTGTCACTGATGGAGGGCTGCCTCACGTGGTCTGCCACCTTTGCAAGATTAAGCATGCTTCTGCTGCCAGAGAAGGCAAGTCACTGGGGTTTTCACAAACAGTAATTGCCAAGGAGAAAGTCTTAGACTTCTGGCAATGCCTGTAACACCCCTCACAAAACTACTTAGATTATTGCTGGACATGTAGAGCAGAAATCCCTCTAGCCGATGGAAAACTGGAAATTGTTATGCCTGCCCATTCCTTGGTTCTTTAATCAAGCAATACATCTCTTTTGAGTACCTTCAATATTCCCATCCCTCTTTTTTGTCCCATTGGGGAGGCAAAAGAAAGGGACACTGATCCCTGGCTTTAAGCAGCTCATCATGAAGTTGGAGAGGTAACAACCACAAACTTGAAACAATCCATACTGCACCCATTAAGCTGTGGAGCTGACTTTGAGGACTGCAGACAACTTCTCTCCAAACAAAGGGAATAATAACTATCTCAGCAGCTAGTCATGGTGTAGGGATATTTTTTCAGCTATCAGGTCCTTCCCCAGTTATGCGATAGCTGGAAAAGCAAGGTATTGCCAGACTTCCTCTGGAGTGAGGCAGCTGTCAAGTCCATTTAAGGATAATATCCATCAATCACAAGAAGACTAGTATATTCCTTGAAAAGAAATATATTTCAGGCTGGGCTCTCCCAAGAGCAGATCTGGAAACAAATATTTTGGGGGAAAGGGTTTGCTTGGGAAGTGATCCCAGAAAGCACTGATAGGGGAGTGGGGAAGTAATCAAGAGAAGGAAAGAAGCTAATGTAGAATGGGTTAATGAGCAGGTCACTGCTGGGAGCAACCAGGGCTCACTCCACTGGGGAATTCTGAGACATAACAATCACTTGGAGTCATTGCAGCTGAGAGGCAGTGGAGAGCCATTCACATGCACCAGAATAGGGAGTGCAGAGGGGTTGTGGTTGGGAGGAGTTGGCAGCCCACTGACAGGGTCTACTTGTCTATTACAAAAAGCAAACAGCTTAATATTAGAAAAGGTTTTCGGTTACATCTTCATCTTGGATCAGTGAGTGCATTTTGGGCTTGCTGCTTAGCTCACAATAAGGTCCCTTCTTTTGCGAATGCCTCTGTTGCCTGGCACTGCCTCACTGGTCTCAAGTGATCAATCCAGTGGCAGATACCTGCCTCAGGCCGAGCCATTCAAATTTTCTCTCCAGTGAATTTGAAACATGAAAGAGAGAGGAGCTTGAAGTCACTGAACATGGGTCCTGTAGGAAGTCCATAAACTTTGCAGAGAACCCTACAGTTATCCTGTCCCCCTACCAACCTTCCTATATTTCTAAGTCCTGGTTGTTTAAACTCTTTTTCCCATTCCATATTCTTCTAATAAATTCTCTTTCTTTGTTAGTTTGTCAAACGGAGCTGGAGGAATCAGACTCCCTGACTTCAGACTATACTACAAAGCTACAATAATCAAAACAGTGTGGTACTGGCACAAAAACAGAAATATAGATCAATGGAACAAGACAGAAAGCCCAGAGATAAACCTACATACATATGATCATCTAATCTATGACAAAGGAGCCAAAACTATATGATGGAGAAGAGACAGTCTCTTCAATAAGTGGCACTGGGAAAACTGGACAGCTACATGTAAAAGAATAAAATTAGAACACTCCCTAACACCATACCCAAAAATAAGCTCAAAATGGATTAAAGTCCTAAATTTAAGACTGGACAATATAAAACTCTTAGAGGAAAATATAGGCAGAACACTCTTTGACATAAATCACAGCAAGATATTTTTTGATCCACTTCCTAGAGTAATGAAAATAAAAACAAAAGTAAACAAATGGCATCTAATTAAACTTAAAAGATTTTGCACAGCAAAGGAAACCATAAACAAAACAAAAAACAACTTTCAGAATGAGAAAATATTTGCAAATGAAGCAACCAAAAGGGGATTAATCTCCTAAATATAGAAACAGTTCATGCAGCTCAATATCAAAAAACAAACAACCTAATCAAAAAATGGGCAGAAGGTCTAAATAGACATTTCTCCAAAGAAGACATACAGATGGTCAAAAAGCACATGAAAAGATGTTCAACATCACTAATTATTAGAGTAATGCAAATCAAATCTGCAATGAGGTATCACCTCACACTGGTCAGAATGGCCATAAACAAAAAATCTACAAACAATAAATGTTGAAGAGTGTGTGGAGAAAAGGGAACCCTCCTATAATGTTGGTGGGAATGTAAATTGATACAGCCACTATGAAGAACAGTATGGAGGTTCCTTAAAAAACTTAAAAAATCATAAGAAGTAACATATGATCCAGCAATCCCACTCCTAGGCATATACCTGAAGAAAACCATAATTCAAAAAGATACATGCACCCCAATGTTCATTGCAGCACTATTTACAATAGCCAGGGCATGGAAGCAACCTAAATGTCCATCAACAGAGGAATGAATAAAGAAGGCGTGGTACATATATACAATGGAATATTACTCAACCATAAAAAAGAACAAAATAATGCCATTTGCAGCAACATGGATGGACCTAGAGATTGTCATACTGAGTGAAGTCAAAGAAAGACAAATATCATATGATACTGCTTATACATGAAATCGAAAAAAAAAGGGTACAAATGAACTAATTTACAAAACAGAAGTAGAGTCACAGATGTAGAAAACAAACTTATGGTTACCAGGGGATAATGGGGAGAGGAATGAATTGGGAGATTGAAAGTGACATATACACACTGCTATATATAAAATATATAACTAATAAGAACCTACTGTATAGCACAGGGAACTCTACTCAATAGTCTGTAATGACCTATATGGGAAAAGACTCTATAAAAAGAGTGGATATATGTATAGCTGATTCACCTTGCTGTACACCTGGAACTAACACAACACTGTAAATCAACTATACTCCAATAAAAATTTTAAAAAAGAAAAAGTGAGTCAGTTTGCTTTCCATTGCTTGCTATAAAGACAATGCAAAGGTGCATTTATGTGGGTTCAATTTTAAAAACACTGACAACCTGAATGCCAGAAGAGGTCTCCATGTTTTTTCTAACTCAGTGACACTTACAAACTGGATCTCCATTCAGCCCTACCCAGCAGTCATGCACCAATGCAGAGAGATGCCCATCTAAAGGGGAAATCCAGGCAAAATGGCAGGGACATTCAACATGGAAAAAAACATACCTATATATCCTCATAGAGCACATAAACAAAAGCACATGATTCACACATTTAGTTAGTTTTAATGAGAAGAAAGCACTTAATCCCAAGCTCTCTGGTATAATGCCTCTTAAATAAAAAAGAGAGTTTAAACTGTGAGTTAAGTAATCCTTTGGGCAGAGGGCATCCATATCTCAGTATATTAAATGGTTTTCAATCATCCACTCTGTTCATTATATAAAAGTAAATTTGCTTAGCCACTAAATACCAAATTTTCATTTAGAAAACATTAAGGAATGTGATCAAGAGATTTTCTTTCTTATGAAATAATTGCTTCAAAGCTGCATAAACACAAAGTGCACATTTTCCAGGGAAACATGGGGACAAGCCTCAGCAACTGGCATATTTATAGTGTTGAAAATTACTGTTGCCTCCTTAAGCCAGCCTCTTGTGCATGAACCGTTTTCCTACCATGGGAAAAGTCTGCTATGAGATTTGGGTCCAGATATCTGGTGGGATGGTCTAGTTTTGACATCCTGCACATTTGGTTGGTATTCAGACACAAGAGCTAGGAATCCAGAGAGATGGAACAGGAAGAGTTCTAGACCAGGAGTCAGAAGATCTGTTATTTTCTATGGTCAGCCTCTATCATGAGGTGTGGTTTTGGGTAAGACACTTCCCCTCTCTGTGCCTCAGTTTCCTTATTATAAATAGTTGATCAGTTCCATTCTATAAATTAATGTTTCCCTAAGTCAATGACAGTTATCATTTAAGATATAATATTTTGATACTCCTGGATTCCATCTTTAATAGCATTCTCCCTTTCTCCTTCTATAATAATAGTAGTAGCAAGAGCTGACACATGCATGATGTTTATCATGGACAGGTACTACTCTTAACACTTTAGATGCATTACTTCATTTACTCCATACTGTTAACCTATGAGACAGGTACTATGATTATGCCCAGGTTAGAGACGGGGACACCAAGGCATAGATAGTGTAACTTGCCTAAGTTTACATAGCAAGTAAGTGAAGAAGTGAGAATTTAAATCCAGAATAATTGGCACCAGACTTAAGCACTGTGCTGTATGGTCTCTCTTTTAACAATCCACATTTGGAAAAACACTAACATATTAATTTGTTTTTCCTTTTAGATGTCTGGTTTTTTGTGACATGATTCAATCGTTTCAGAAATATCACAGAGTTGTAAAAAATATATGAGTCAGTTAATCTTTATTGTCTTGTGCAAGTATGTATATGTGTATGTGTGTATGTGAGTGTGTGTCCTAATATTAGGTAGCACAGGAGAGAAAAAAGAAGGTATTGATCCTGTCCTCAGAAAGCTTACAGTCTAATTCAAAGTCTGCCCCATGTACAGCCCAGCCTGGGGGTGAGACGGGAACAAATATCCATAACTATACAAGTTTAATACAATATTGCTATCTTAATACCCTACCTTATTTTTGATGCTGCATATTCCTGGAACTAATTCCTTGCCCAGCCAGTCACCATTGGAGTTTGGATTCATGGAACCCATGGGTGGGAAAAAAAGATGTGGTAGAATCCCAAACAACCCCTGCAAAAACCCAGAACTGGTGCCTAGCATAGGGTTCCGGTAGGAATCCCAGCTCAAGTGTGACTTCCTCCACAAATCCTTATTTACTCTATCGGTCTGAAAGACTCTCACCAAATGACCTTCTTTGGCCTCCCACATTCATGGTTTTTCATATTTATCTAGTGCATTCTGCCATTCTGTTTGGGGCCCAGTCATACCTCTTCCACTAGACTCTAAGTTCCTCAAGGACAGGGACAGTGTCTTCATCCTCCCTGATGCTGACATATTCCCAGGACAGATTCTTGCAGACAGTAAACTGTATAGATTAAGCAACAAACAAATGAGTGAAAAAGATATATCAAGACCCTTTTGGTTGCAAGAGTTGAAAGTCAACCTGAAACTAACCAAGAAAGGAAACCCATATGCTCATGTATCTGTAAGGTTGAGAAGTAAGCCTAACTCCAGGACCTTAAATGTTGCCTCTCTTCCTTACCTCTGTTTCCTTTTTGTGTCCCCTTTCTCAGGCTAGCTCGAGTGATATGGTAGCATCCACCCGTCCAAGTCTTCCATTGTAGCAGGTAAGCAAATTCAGAGAAAAGAGAGGGAAGTTTTCCCAGTGGTTGCCTCCAAGTTGTTGAGTCTGATGCTATCATGTGTTCAAAGATAAATCAGTCATGGTGGCTGGGAGATGGAGGTCACTGATGGCCAAGCACAGGCTTCAGGTATCTTCCTAGAGCTAGGTCAGAGCCTGCCCAACCACAGGGAGCTAGAGCAAGTGAGAGTCCATTCACCAAAGAGCAATCAAGAAGTGTTACCAGTAGAAAGGATGGATATTAACCAGGTAGCATGCTATAAATCTTTTGCAGGAGATATTGGAATAGGGCCCCAGCAAGTTGGCTCAAAAGAACTTATACAAGGTAGAAAGAAGAATCTGGCCTCATAGATGTCTGGACTGTTCTCTATAAAGTAAGATTTGCCTTGTGTCTACAATGCATTTATACAATGATTAGCCCAGTTGTTGACACTGAGTAAGAGAAAAAGTGAAGTGGTTTATAAAATTCAGGCTCTATTAACCTGTCCATCATTTCAGACAAAAAAGTGTCATTCCCACAATTTGTTTGTGAGCACTTTGAGCTGAAAGTGAGCCCTAAGCTCACAGCTAGTTAGTAGTAGAACTGCAATTTGAACCTAGGGCATCTCTGGAGAGTTGCCTCTGAGAATTCTATACCAGGAGATAGCTGCCAGCTCTGGGAGACCTAACAGTTTATGCAATGTGCCCTTTGCAAAGCTGTTGTCAGTTTCAACTGCATTTATACCCAAGGCAGCTGCATACCAACATTAGCACATCCTTTGCAGGAACGGTTCTCTTACTGTCAGCGAGCAGAAATGGCTTATTTGTCCCCCGATGACCATATTGCAGCAAAACAGCCTCATTCTCCATTAGCAGGCTGGGATAGCACAGTCAGGGATTGCTTTTAAAAACAAACATTGTAGAACTTGCAGTGTGTTTCACTGTCATGGATTCACCTATTGCTGGAGCCCATTGGGCTGGCCAGCCCCTGGCCTCTCCACCAGTGTGTGATGCATCCCTTCCTCATCTACCTATGTGAAAGCATCTGTCTGTGATGAGGATGAGATGGTGGTCCACACAGAATCCAGAGACAAGAAGTAAAACCATGTGGCTGAGAGGGTTTTGGTGCTCAAGCGAGGTGTCAGGCCTGAGCCTCTGAGGTGGGAGAGCCGAGTTCAAGATATTGAACAACCAGAGACCTCCCAGCCCCATGTAATATCAATCAGCAAGAGCTCTCCCAGAGACCTCCGTTTCAATGCTAAGACCCAGCTCCACTCAACAACAAGGAAGCTCCAGTGCTGGCCACTCAATACAAGACAACTAGCAAGACAGGAACACAACTCCACCCATAAGCATAGAGGCTGCCTAAAATCATAATAAGGTCACAGACACCCCAAAACACACCACCAGACGTGATCCTCCCACCAGAAAGACAAGATCCAGTCTCATCCACAAGAACACAGACATGAGTCCCCTCCATCAGGAAGCCTACACAACCCATTGAACCAACCTTACCCACTTGGGATAGACAACATAAACAAGACGAGCTACGAACTTGCAGCCTGCAGAAAGGAGACCACAAACACAGTAACTTAGGCAAAATAAGACACAGAGAAATACGCAGCAGATGAAGGAGCAAGGTAAAAACCCACCAGACCAAACAAATGAAGAGGAAATAAGTCTACTGGAAAAGGATTCCAAGTAATGATAGTAAAGATAATCCAAAATCTTGGAAATAGACTGGAGAAAATACAAGAAACCTTTAACAAGGACCTAGAACTAAAGAGCAAAAAAGCAATGCTGAACAACACAATAAACACAATTAAAAATTCTCTAGGGCTTCCCTGGTGGCGCAGTGGTTGAGAGTCCGCCTGCCGATGCAGGGGACATGGGTTCGTGCCCTGGTCCGGGAAGATCTCACATGCCGTGGAGCGGCTGGGCCCGTGAGCCATGGCTGCTGAGCCTGCACGTCCAGAGCCTGTGCTCCGCAATGGGAGAGGCCACAACAGTGAGAGGCCTGCGTACCGCAAAAGGAAAAAAAAAGGAGCAAGGGAAAAGCAACAAATAATATACAAGGGAATCCCCATAAGGTTAACAGCTGATCTATCAGCAGAAACTCTGCAAGCCAGAAGGGGCGGGCAGGACATATTTAAAGTGATGAAAAGGAAAAACCTACAACCAAGATTACTCTACCTAGCAAGGATCTCATTCAGATTTGAAGGTGGCATTGAAACCTTTACAGACAAGCAAAAACTAAGAGAATTCAGCACCACCAAACCAGCTTTACAACAAATGCTAAAGGACCTTCTCTAGGCAGGAAACACAAGAGAAGGAAAAGACCTACAACAACAAACCCAAAACAATTAAGAAAATGGTAATAGGAACATACATATGGATAACTACCTTAAATGTAAATGGATTAAATGCTCCAGCCAAAAGACATAGACTGGCTGAATGGATACAAAAACAGGACCCATATATATGCTGTCTACAGAGAAGCACTTCAGACCTAGGGACACATACAGACTGAAAGTGAGGGGATGGAAAAAGATACTCCATGCAAATTGAAATCAAAAGAAAGCTGGAGTAGCAATGCTCATATCAGACAAAATACACTTTAAAATAAAGACAATTACAAGAGATAAAGAAGGACACTACATAATGATCAAGGCATCAATCCAAAAAGAACATAGAACAATTGTAAATATTTATGCACCCAATATAGGAACAACTAATATATAAGGCAAATGCTAGCAGTCATAAAGGGGGAAGTCAACAGTAACACAATAATAGTAGGGGACTTTAACACCCCACTTTCACTAATGGACAGATCATCCAAAATGAAAATAAATAAGGAAACACAAGCTTTAAACGACACATTAAACAAGATAGACTTAATTGACATTTATAGACATTCTATTCAAAAACAACAGTATATACTTTCTTCTCAAGTGCTCATGGAGAGAGTCTCCAGGAGAGATCATATCTTGGGTCACAAATCAAGCCTTGGTAAATTTAAGAAAATTGAAATCACATCAAGTATCTTTTCCAAGGACTACGCTGTGAAACTAGATATCAATTACAGGGGGAAAAAACTGTAAAAAAACAAACCCATGGAAGCTAAATAACACACTACTAAATAACCAAGAAATCACTGAAGAAATCAAAGAGGAAATTAAAAATTAAGTAGAAACAAATGACAATGAAAACACTATGACCCAAAAACTGTGGGATGCAGCAAAAGCAGTTCTAAGAGGGAAGTTTATAGAAATACAATCCTACCTCAAGAAACAAAGAAAAATATAAAAAAACCTAAGCTTATACCTAAAGCAACTAGAGAAAGAAGAAAAAGAAAACCGCAAAGTTAGCAGAAGGAAAGAAATCATAAAGATCAGATCAGAAATAAATGAAAAAGAAATGAAGGAAATGATAGCAAAGATCAATAAAACTAAAAGCTGGTTATTTGAGAAGATTAAAAAAACTGAAAAACCATTAGCTAGACTCATTGAAAAAAATGGGAGAAGACTCAAATCAACAGAATTAGAAATGAAAAGGGAGAAGTAACAACTGACACTGCAGAAATACAAAGGATCATGAGAGAATACTAGAAGCAACGATATGCCAATAAAATGGACAACCTGGAAAAAATACATATAGCTGATTCACTTTGTTTTATAGCAGAAGTTAACACACCATTGTAAAGCAATTATACTCCAATAAAGATGTTTTAAAAAATGTTTTGTTGAAACCTTTGGGGAGTTCAGGTTTTTTGAGCATGAGTCACTCATCTCTCCTTGCTCGGCCCTGCAATAAACGTTTCTCCGCTCCAGCTCTGACTGTTTTGGTTTGTTTGGCCTCACTGTGCTTCTGGCATACAAATGCGTTCGGTAACACACTCTGTTCAGTGCTGAACAGAAAAGCACAGAGAGCTTGAGAAAAAAAACTGTGGGATAATCCAGTTTGAAGAAGAGGGGAAGGGATGGTCATCACAGGTGTGAGAGAGGGAGGAGTAGCTGGAGCCAAGTACCTCACAGCCTTGGAGGAAATGGGGTTCTGTCACGATCCTGCCACTGTAGCCCTTCCTATAGCTTTTAAAAGACGGTCATCCAAAGATCCACCAGGTGGCGCTACAGGATAACGTATTGTTCAACACCAGTACACCGGCATCAAGGATTTGTGTAATTAATGAGCACCTTAGAAATCTGGGTGGGGTAAAAACTCCTTCAGACAGGAGGCCTAGGGCCAGAAGTCCAGAAACAGATTCTAGTCCAGTTCAGCTCTCACATTTGTTTTCTTCAGCACATTTTTTAATCCCTGGGGCCTCACATGTAAAAGGAGTAGTTGAACAAAAATTGTCCTTTTTCTGATTCAAGATCCTGTCCTTGATACTGTGGGTGTAACCATGTCCGTGGGGGAGTGAGATAGAGGAGGGAAACTCCTGTTCTGAATATCCAGGTACTATTTGCCCCAGTGTATTTGAGAGCTGTTTCTAAAGAGAGACTCACGGCGTTGGGTCTCAACAATTTAACCTATGGTCTGGAACATCACTGATACCCTTTCCCCTTCCCCTCTTCCCCTTCTCTTAGCCTCACCTTATCTTCTTTCTCATTCCATTCCTCCCCCACATGAAGGTGAGTGGGAGGTCACTGCTCAGTGGTCCAGGGCCTGGAATTCAGATCTAAGCTTTGCCAGGGACTTACTGTGGGACCCTTTGGACAAGTGACTCCCAAGAGGACTTCTAACTTCCCTTGGAAAGCATCAGGAAAAAAAGCTCTGACCCAGCCTGTGGTCTGCAGTCTTCCTCAGGCAGAAACAGGCCCAGTTCATGCTCTCCCCATAGGAGGCCACCAAGAGTTTATTCCAGGGTAGACTTCCTATCTCCAAGCTGCAATCCTGAAGCTGGCCAAAAGCTTGAGCCAAAGTTTTCTGATTAGAAGAATAGGGAGTTAATAGAGAGAAGAAGCTAGTTCCTGTGGAGAGTTACCCCACTGAGCATCCACCAGCACAGGGGTCCCCAACCTCCAGGCCACGGACCAGTACCAGTCCATGGCCTGTTAGGAACCTGACCGCACAGCAGGAGGTGAGTGACAGGAGAGTGAGTGAAGCTTCATCTGCTGCTCCCCATCGCTCTCATTACCACCTGAACCGTCCCCGCCTTCCCCGCACCCCATCTGTGGAAAAACTGTTTTCCATGAAACCGGGCCCTGGTGCCAAAAAGGTTGGGGACTGCGGCCCCAGCAGGTTGGCCACCAGTCACTGTGACACGATTGTCAAATGTCCTTTGGATGACAGGATGGTTACTCTCATTTACAAGAGGGAATTAGGGAGGCATACGAAGCAAGTTTCAAAGGGACATTTTGACAAAAGCATTTGTTCCCCTCTGTGAGGGATAGTTCAGCATGGCCATCGAAGCTGAAATGCTTTCAGGTAAGGGAGTCATGGACTGGCCTTTGCTCGTCCTACCCTCTGAGGGCTGGGTGGTCAGGTCAGGAAAGGCCTCACAAGGCAAACTGCACACTGGAGAGATGTTTGGCACTTGGGAGGTGCCTGATGGATGTATGCTAAAATGGAGAAGAAAGGGCTGAAGGGCAGGTACCTCAAGGACAGAGATTCAGCCTTCTCTTGCTCTTTGTCAATATTCATCCCATCAGTCAACACTTCTTGGGAACCCACCACAGACCAAGCACCTTGCAGGAGCCTCTAAACAAGGTCCTTTAAGGGGGTCACAAAAGCCAAGGACTCTTTCTTTTATGAGTGGTAGAAACCAAATTCACACTGATGTGGGGAAACAAAAACAAAAATGCCTTGGTTCATGCATAGAGCTGTCACTTTGCAAGGTCTGACTGCAGGCACTGACAGATCCGGGCATCAAAAAGGGACAGAAATCTGTCTCCATGGCTCCCCTCTGCTTCCCCAGAAGGTGGTTTTGTGTTCGACATGATTTCTCCCATTATACCAACTTAGCCCCCACGGCCCATCCAAAAATAAACTTATATTTCCCAGTATTTCAACCCAAAATCTGTAGACCAACCATCCTTTGAACTATTTGTGTCACATCCCCACCTGTTAATCAACTGCTACGGTCATTCAGTGGAATAAGATTGGCCAGATCTAAGCAATATGCTGTTGGTGGGTTGTAGGATCAATTCCATCCAAACTACATGGACTGAGACTGGGGGAGGCAAGATTTCCCAAAATACAATGAGAATGTCACGAACAGGATACGGGTGAATAGATTCTAGATCGGCCACAACAGTTATTCTAGACATATAAACAGAGTGCTGTGGGACACATCTGCTTTGACAAGATGAAAGCTCAATGGAGGGAGGGGTCAGTACAAGGAGGGAAGACTATAAGGGAAGATTGAAGAGACAAATAAGCTAAGGGTTGTTTGAGTTAAGATGTGAAAGAGTATAGGTTCAGCAGGTTGAGGGAGAAGGAGTCAATGCAGACAGCGGCACCAGTTTGGGCAAAGACCTAGACAGACACACAAATGCAGGGAGAGTCAGCTCCGTGGCTGCAGGCACTTAACTAGATGTGTTACACACTTTTTTCCAGTTTAATTACCACGGTAACCCTACCAGAAAGCTCACATTTTATGGGTCTAGTATGGGGCTTGATAACTTGAAATTTTAACAAGTTCTGTGGTGACGCTGATATTGCTGTTGCAAGGACCACAACGAGTCAGACATGTCATCAGCAAATCTGCAGAATTTTTATATTGAGATCTTATTTGGAGGTTGAACTCAAATATAAATACTGGGGCACAACTACACTGTGAGAACTCAGTGCCCTGTTCTTAATCTCAGGGAACAATCCATATATCTGAGAAGACTTAAGATCCAGAAACCTGGAGAGTACCTTGAGATGTGCTCATAGCTGGATGATATGGGAATAGGTAGCCTCACCTGCTTAGTGTAAAATCATAAGGTCATTGGTTTTATAACCAGTGATCCCAATGTCACACAACTTTTGAGAAAAAATCTAGACCCCATCTCACTCCTCTGCACAGTTACCGGGCTGCATCACAATCAATGACCCCTGCATAATCTGCCGTTAAGCTCTCTGTGGAGTATGCACAGAAGGGCTCAACTGCTCATCTTCCCAAAGCCTAAGGAAGCCCTATCTGGGAGAGTGTGCAATGTTCATCACTGCATTTTCTCTTTTCTAATTCAGCCCATTTACCCCCTTGCACCACTCCCCACAAGTTTCTTCTTCCTCTGCCCCAAATCTGCATCAGCTTGGAGTCAAGCACAACCAACAATCAATGCATACTTCTGGGAGTCCATATGGCAGTCATCAGTCTCCTGCCACCCAAGAACAATAAGATGCCCCAGGTCAGGGAGAGCCTGGGACATTGATGCCTAATCATGGAAAGCAAGTGCCCTGTCCAGAGGCAGGATTTCTGGTTTATTGGTTCAAGGTTTATTGCAGGAAACAGAAACCATTCTAGCTATTTCAAGCAGAAGGGGGTTTAAAACTAGAAATAACATACTTACAAAATCCCTGGAAGGCCTAGGGCTCTACAGGCTTTACAAGACTGAGAACAAGACCATCACTGTAGAAGTGGCCACCAAAATGAACTCCTTGCTACTTTTTTTTTTTTTCGGTACGCGGGCCTCTCACTGTTGTGGCCTCTCATTGCGGAGCGCAGGCTCCGGACTCTCAGGCTCAGCTGCCATGGCTCATGGGCCCAGCCGCTCCGTGGCATGTGGGAACTTTCCGGACCGGGGCACAAACCCGTGTCCCCTGCATTGGCAGGCGGACTCTCACCACTGCGCCACCAGGGAAGCCCTCCTTGCTACTTTTGTCACAGTCAGGCAGGGGTAAATCAACATGTCTCTGTCCTAAGCACTAACTCCAGGTTCTACCACTTTGGCAGAATATAGAGACTAAGAAACACCCCTACAACTGCTATCTCTGCACAAGTATTGATAAAATGATGTCTCCTCTCTTTCGCCATTTATCTTGGCTGTAAATCAAGTCTTACAGGAATGCATCTGATTGGTAAAACCTTAATCACATACAGAGTCCTAGCTGTAAGAACTCTTTGATTTGGAGCTTTTAGCTTCCCCTCCGCCATTCCTTCAGTAAAGGAAAACCCACTAGAAAGAGACTGGAAATGATGTTGAGTAAACCAATCTACTGTATTCCCCACTGAGACCCAGTGTCTCAGAACTATGAGTGTTGAAAGTGAAAGAAAACTCACCACAAACTGGCCAAGAATAGAGGGAATTAATTGCCTCACATAACTGGAAAATGCAACGTTTGTTATCTTCAAGTGTGCTTTGATCCAGGGGCTCATAAAAAGAAAAAAATAATGTACTGGAACCCAATCTTTTGTCTCTGCTTTCCTCCCTGATGTTTTATTCTCAGATTCCACCTGGTGGTTAAAGGACTCCCAAATGTTACACCCTCACATTCTCCCAACATCGAATCCAGTGGGAAAGAAATTGTTATTCCCAATAGCTCCTACACTCATCCTGGGTGCCATTCTCATTGGACTAGGTTGGGTCACAGGATGTGCCATGAATTAATCACCATCTCTAGGGCATTTGAGGGTCCAACTGCCCAGGCTTGAGTCACATGCAATCCCTTGGAACCAGAGGGCCCTGGAGTCTAACTGGGGCACATAAATTAAATGTGGGGGTGGAGGTGATTTCCCAGAAGAATATACATGTATCCTGGAAGCAGAACAACACAACACAACACAAAAGAACAGCTGTTTACCTCCTCTGGGATCTTGGACAAGTCCCTCCACCTTTCTGATCCCCTCTTGCTTACATATACAATGAGAGGATTTGACCGCCAGACATCTAGAAGGCCCCTGACAGATCCAAGTTACCTGGATCTGTGGTACTTCCCAAGCAGTTCTCCCATGTTGCCTTTACCATTTCTTTAAAAATCCTTAGGTCTTGAGTAATTTCTCCATTCTCAGGTGTGGAGATTATTTTATCACTGCCTCTTTTCCATATCCAACCTGTTACCATGCTGCTCCCAGCCCTCACTCCTCAACTCTCTCATATATTTGTTTTGTTTTGTTTTGTTTATTTTTAATTACACCTTCCAGGGCAGCATCACCAGAAGGTCTCATCAGCAGGTGGATTAAGATCGATAAGAAAGTTAAATGACAACACAGATGACCCATTTCCACAGAATTCCAGGAGACATAATCCCACTCCTTGAAGGAAAACAATTTGAGTGCCATTTGCAAGCATTTCTTTCTGAAACACATTATAGTAGTCACCATTAATTAATTGCCTACTACATATCATGCAAGGTAATGGGTACTTTGCCTACGTTATCTTTAATCCTCCCAACACCCCTAAAAGGTGTACATCCATTATTGTTCCTATTAAAGAGTAAGATTTGGGGCTCAAACAGGCATTATCAAACAAGTGGCTACTCAGAGCTGAAATGCCCGTCACTGCCAGACGCTGAGTGAGTGAGCAAAAGAAAGTGAGAACCAGCTCCTGCTTCTCCAGAAAACAGTCTGGAAAGGCAAATTTAGACAACAAAGAACAGTCAAGGCGTCATACACTGAAATCCTAAAATGCAGAATATCTGACCCTTTGGCAAGTTGGCTCAGTGAATACATCATGGAGGTAGTGTGGCTTCCATCGGGGCTTAGAGGCATTCCTTGTAAATATCATCACAAAGTTCAAATGCAGTTCATGAAAAGGGTTCATTCTTACTCTAATGTGATGATTATATTAGGGAGAGAAAAGGAATGTGTGCCTTAACTCCTCCACAAAAGCTCGTCTGAGACCCCCACGTCTGCAACTCCACATGCCATCTGTCCCCTTCTTAAAAGACCTTACATAATTGGCTCTGATCTAGAGCTATGGGTCAGCAATTTTTCATATTATATCTAGAAAAAGTAATAAAATGGTTTTCCTCACAGGCTTTGCCAACTGGATGGTGTTATTTCAAATTAAAAAACAAAAGCTGAAAACAAGAAAGGAAACCAGATTACGCACTTGTGGAAAGAAAGGTACACAAATCATTCATAGGGTCCCTTCCAGGCTGCTCACAACCTGCCTCAACCTGGCTGCATTTGGGGTATCCTGGTCCCTGGTAACTCCCTGAAGTCTCACAGTGTGCAGTGTGAGACCTGGCTGCAGCCCCAGTTGCTTAGTGCAAGATCTACAGAATCACAAACACCTGTTTTGAAATCCTGATCTGACACTTAGCAGTTCTGTGACTGGGAAAGTCAGTTAACCTCTCTCTGCCTCTTATTCATTTGTAAAGTGAAAAAGATAATAATTCCTGCCTCCTAGTGTTAAAATAAAGTGAGACAATGCACGTGAGGTGCTGGTGCGGTGTCTGGCACATAATAAGAGCTTGGCAAATGGTAGTGATCATGATTACTGTTAATCACTTTGCTTGCTAATTGATTTTCCCAGGCCTACCACTGTTTAATAAAACATGAATCCACTGTCTCTTTCTAAACACAGAGAAAACAGGAGCAATGAGAGCAACATTCAGCATGAAGGGCCGTTTTGTCAAAGGCAGTGATAAGGGCTGGGTTTCCTGGTAGAAATAGGCTGTTGAAGAAATATCTTTGGGGGAAAATAAAGCTTCCATCTAACATGTAACCCACACTGCCTGAGGGTCCTCTAAGAAAACCTCTTAAGGAGGCTGAGATGGGGACATCAAGGTTGATTTCTGTGAAAGATTTTCCTTTGAGTACTGAGAGCTAAACAGCCCAAATTTTTTGGCAATGGGAACCGTCCTGTGAGAAGATAGGTAGCACAAAGGCACATTTAGGGTGTCCTTCTCCATGTGCTCCCATAATGGTCTCCTAACATGGAGGCAAAAGGATTATGGAACCTAGGAAAATGTGAAGGCTGGTTATTTTAATTCTTTAAAATCCATGTGTGTGCAAAGGTGTTAATATATTTTTCTGTAACATAACCTTTGCATCATAGTTAATCCAGATAAATTTAATCCAGAAATTTTATTCTCCCCAGAGTAGCATCTAAATATGTAAGACATCTTGCTTTGAAACAGTTTTGAGGAGAGGGGGGTTTATCCTTGGGCAGCCTCTGTCCACACTGACATCTACAGTGCTGTCTTGTTCTTATTGCGCTTCGGTCATTGTACACACACTCTGAATGCCCAAGATTCTGTTAACAAGGTCTACTTAAGCCACTTTCTCATCTTTGCAGTATTGAGCTGTGAGATACTTCAGTGCCTGCTCACTTGTGAGCTGTGAGGGACTACTATCTGCCCCATGCTGAGCTCTAAGGTAGTTGGTGTCTGCACAGACCTGGGTTGTAGGGAATAAAATGTGTGCACCGTCCTGGGCTGTGAGGGACTATGGTGTCTGCTCAGTCCTGGGTATGAGGGATGACTATGTTGGCACCATCCTGTGTTATGTAGGACTAAGATATCTGCACCGTCCTAAGCTGGAGGGACAACTGTGTCTTCCAGTCCTGAGCTGTGGGAAACTATATTGTGGGCACACTCTGGGCTGTTAGGAACTACAGTTTCTGCCCAGCCTGGGCTCTGAGGAACTACCTTGTCTGCCCTAATACTCTGGGCTTTGGGAAGATCCCATCTTCCGGGCTTTGGGGAGATCCCATAACAGAGACATGTGATTCCATGGAAATTAGCATAGGTCCTGAGTTCAGATTCCCCAGCGTTTCTGGGATTTCCATACCTTTTCTTGGATCACCAGGGGCTCACATTCCCATCTCAGAGACTTTTCAAATGTCCATGTCTCTTGCTACTCCTCAGCTCCCCTCAACCTCCCAGCTCAGCCCAAACCAGTCTTCTATATTAAGGGCAGTGAATGCAAAACTTAATTAGAATGAAGAGAAGGGGAACAAGGAAAAAAACAGAGGTGCGTGTGTGGGAGATTCAACATCAGCCCACCCAGAGAATCCTAGATTTCCTTCTCTTCTTGGTTGCTGCCTCTGGAGGAGGGCTCTGCTTCTGGAATTCCAACTAAAACTGTCTGTTCAAGTTTTACAGGGAGGTAGAGCCCTCTGTGGCTCCATGAAGGGAAAGGGAACCCAAGCCTGGGTTTCCTTTCCTGCTGCCTGCTCTCAGCTGTGTCATTTGTGGAACTATCATAATTTCCTGCCTGAAGCGGGATGAGAACTCTGTCCCTGAGGTCCTCACAGATTCTAACTGAGAAGTTTAGTGAGGGAGGGTCAGTCACTGGGGCGGACTAATCACAGAAGAGGGCCAGTCACTGGGAAGGATCATAAAGTGGGAAAGGGCAACATGGGGTGGGGAGGGCCATATCCCAGAGGAAAGCCAATCACAGAGGACAGCCAGTCACTGGGGGGAACCATTTGAGGGGGTGGAGGGAGGAGCCAATAGCCAGGAAGGACCACGTTGTGCGCTCTCGAGTCTACCTAACCCGCAAGTTCTCTAGTTTGCTGTTACGCCAGACCGGGGAGAAAATGATCCCTCAGGCAGCAAAATGAGGTTGATCGGGGGAAAAAAAGAATTTAGTGGGAGACAAGATCCAAAGGAATTGCTTAAAGGAAAAACGGTGGGTAACAAAGGGCACAAATGTTTGTGGGTGAGGAGGGATGGGGGTGCTGGCAGGGAAGGGATGCTAATGAGAACCCTGGAGGACTCCAGACCCTGGGAGAGGTCACTAGACAGGAGATATTATTTACTTGCTTTTCTGGCTCTTCCTGAAATGGAGGAAATATGGGAGCCCTCAGAGAGTACTAGAGACCAATTCAAAGGATTCCTTTTTCTTCTAGGTTTTTTCTTTTCTTTTTTGAGGTAACATTAGTGTATAACATTATATAAGTTTTGTATATAGTTTATATACACATTATGTGTAGTTTATATATGCATTATGTATGTATAGTGTATAACGTTGCATACACTATAAGAGTGCTCACCGTCAAAATTTTAGTTTCCATCAGAGAGATTATCTTGGTTAGGCTAATAGATTGAGCAAATCAAGCACTGCTGGAGTATTATTCTTAATATCAAATAATTGTAAACAATTTCAATGCCTGCCTTTTAGAGGTGGCTGAAATAAATTATAGTACAATGTGATATTCTGAAGATTTCTATTTCTATTATATGAAAGGACGTGGTTAAAAGATATTAAATGCCACAGATTAGGTGTTAAATGAAAAGAAGCAGGTTGAAAAACAACTCCTATAGTGCTGTGTCCCAAGTCTGTTATTTTCTCTTCTTCACCTCATCTCTCATCTACTTCCTGCTTCACCCCTGCCTGGCCTCACTTCCCTTACTCTCCCCATCAAATGCTTTTCTCCATAAGCAGCTAGAGAATTTTTGTAAAGGATAAATTGTATCATCTCACCCCCTTGCTTAAAAACCTCCAATGGTTTCCCAATTGCATTTAGAATCAAATAGAAATGTCCTACTATGACCTACAGGCCCCAGTTGTCTGGGCCCTCCTAGATCTTTGGATTTCTCTCCTCCTCCTCTCTCTTTGGGTCCTGGTCACTATGTTCCAGCCACACTGGCCGTCCTTCTGTCTGTTAAATTCTCTAAGCACATACCACTTTAGGGCATTTGCACTAGCTGCTCCCTCACTTGGAACGCTTTCCCTGTAGAGAAGGGTCAATAAACTATGACCCATAGCCTGTTTTTGTACAGCCATGAGCTAAAAACGTTTTTATAATTTTAGAGGGGTTTTTGTTGTTGTTCTTTTTTAGAAGAAGATGTGACAGAGATCACATGTAGCCTACAAAGGCTAAAACATTTACTGTATTGCACTGTACAAAAAAAGTTTGCCAATCCCTGACCTAGATTTTTCTTTGGGTGTCTCTTTCCCGTCATTCTGGTTTTAGCTCAAATGTTGACATTACACAGAGGCCTTTCTTAACCTCCTTCAACCTAAAGTGACCTCCTTTCCTTGACTTGATACACCTACTCTTCATCAAACAAAAACAATCATTATTGAAAATTTACCACGTGCCAGGGAATGTTCTAGTTTCCTGAAAAATCATGGATTTTGCAGTTTGGGGAGAGAGGCAAACACAAATAAGGCCTATGAAGAACAGTGAAGCGGCGGGTGGTGGGGGGGCCCTTTTATATATACTTGTCAGGAAAGGTCTCTCTGATAAGATAATATTTGAGAAAAGACCTGAAATAATGAGGAAGAGTGTTCCATGGCAGAGAGAGCAGCCAAGTAATTGTACAAAAAAAATATAACTAAGAGTTTGATGCTGGGAAGAAGGGGGTGCTTTGGAAACAACAGATCAAGGTCACTCATTTAAAGTATGCAGATCATATTTCACACACTCCTGCTGTTTTAATCTAGGATAGTTTCTAGCCTTAAATCATTAAATGTCCCCTTATGTTGGTTTCTCTTTATATTCAGCAGTATTTTGGCAAAGAACACACAATATCTATTTTAAAGTTTGAGAAAATAGGGATAAGAAAACTTTTAAAATACTACTGTAATAGACCCTGAGTGCCAAAGACCATTTAAATCTTGCTAGAGTTGTCTTATTTTCAGCTTATCCTAAAACCTACTCTCTTTTTATAGGAGAACAGCAGAATATCACCACTTATTTAACTGGAATTTGTATCTCTCTCATCATATCACCTGTTTTTGCACAGTTATTATTTGAAATTCTTAGTTATAATGTGTTTGTTTTCTGTGGCCTTCAATGGAATGCCAGCAAACTTGTATGATTTTTCACCTTGGTGTTTCAAGAGCTTAGAATAGATTTTGGACAATTTTAGCATACTCACTAATGCTGAATGTGTGTGTGTGTGTGTGTGTGTGTGTGTGTGTGTGTGTTTATGAAGGGTGTGCACCAAAAAAGTTTATGGTAGTATTCTCTGTGCCATAAGATTATGGGTTATTTACTTACCTACATTTTTCTAATCGTGCTACAATAAACATGCATTATATATTACTTATGTAATGGCAAAAAATATCAACCCCCCAAAAAATACTACCATTCAAAGAGAGGAGCTATACAGTCTGCTGAGCCTACTAGAGCAAGAAGGGAGGGTTCTTATGAACCATGCAAATTGTCTTCAATAGAGACCCAAAGAGGGTGCCACACAGCTGATTAAAAGCAGAGCTGAGATGCAAGCCAGGGCATCCTGAGTCAGTGTTCCCCGTTCCATCACAGAGCCCTGGCGGGTTTTTTCATTCCTGTCATGAAGCTCTGGATCCAAAGAATGATGGTGAGTCCTCCACTTACTTGGGGCAGCCAAGAAAGAGGCAAAAAATCCTGAGAACTCTGAACCCAGAGTTGGAATCCAGGGTTCCCAGTCAAGGTCTGGACCCCATATATCTCTTGACTCCATATTTAAAGAGCAATTACAGCAGATGTCATCAGTGCTCACCCACCACTCCGCAGTGCTCACCATTTCTGTGTACTCTGCTCAGAATCCCAACAGCTAAGACCTGCGTTCTTCTGCCTGAAGACTTTGGCTGGCTGCCAGAACCATACCAGGTTCAAAGGGTTAGGCAATTAGGAGCGGCCCAAAAATGACTAACAGGGGTTGTTGGATGAATATCTTAGCTCCCTCACCCCTGGGGTGGGATAACTCTGTGTTCAACACTGTCCCCCAGTGTTCCCCAGTGGGATTCAGCTCAGTTGCCCCTGGTGGTCCCTGACTTGATAACACACCTCTTACTGCTGCCTTCCCTTCCTTGTCTTATTTCATCAAAATAAACTACTTGTATTCAAATCCTTGTCTCAAGCTCTACTTTGGGGAATATTTAAACCAAGACCACCTTTGATCCGCAAGGAAGACGGAGGCCCCTAAATGTGTTTCTTTCTGCTGCCCTCTCATGGTGGTTGTTTGAATCATGAAGAAAATTTGAGTTAACTTAATAAACAGACATTTATTTAGCTTCTGGCACTTATTGGTCACTTTATCAAATGCAGAATGAGACAAAAAGGAAAAGAATAATGACACATGGTTGCTGCCTTAAGGAAAATACAGTCAAGCTGGGAATATGTGGCTTCTGCACTTGGAGAAACTACTGCCTAACACAAGAAATATTGCAAAGCATTACTCATGTTAATATTCACTTATTTATTAATTATATTGTGTATTTATTGAGAATTCAACTGGGCACCAGAGGTTCAAAAATGAATGACAAGGCCCCAGATCTTGCAGGGATCCCAGAGGATGTGAGAATCATCACAAAGCTAGTGTCAGAGTTGGAGGGTTTAGGAAAAGACAAGTTCAAGCCACATTTGTGGGAGCCCAGAGAGGGCAAGATGGATTCCTCATATCTGGTTGGAGGGATGAGGAGTAGTGGTTCATTTTTTTCCTCTATGTCATTTTTTTGCTGCATGATTTAGGATAAATCTTTACAATGTCTCTGCATAGACCTCTACAGTCCTGTGAAAGTAGCCCAGCATGGTTATGAAGCTTCACTAAAAACTCAGAAACACACAAAATCAATTTTAAATTGTTAAAAATGAGGATTAATGGGATAATATGTGTGAAATGCAAATTTATATGTTTTATAAATTCAAGGATTATTACTGTCATTTCTAATGCATCCCTTCATGTGTTCCTAATTGCTCAATTCTTCAGCATTCATCAGGGCTTTTATTTTTTTTATTTATATTTTAAGTAACACACTCTCCCTTTCCCATCACAGTGTGAAACTAGCAGACTCGTTTTACAACCTTGTCTAGATCAAGGGTGCCCAGGAACCTGGTCTCTTTCCTAAAAACCTAAACAGGCTCCAGTTCGGGAAATTTGCCTAAAGCTCATGATTTGAGTGGCCTGTGCTGAGTCCTGGGAATTGAGCAGCCCTGACCCAGCCTAGCCAGAAGGCCAGCCCCAGCCTGCTGGTTTCCCTGCCCTGCACTTTGGGGCCATAATTACCTCCAGAATGACTTGGCTGTTACCAATTTTCTGGCTGCTCTAAACAAAAAGTCCTGGAGCAGGCATGGTCCCCCAAGAAGGGCAGATACCTTACTTCACAGCAAGAGAATTTGTATACATTTCTTTTGGGGGGGGCCGCGTCACAGGGCATGCAAAATCTTAGTGCTCCAAACCCATGCCCCCTGCAGTGGAAGCAAGGAGTCTTAACCACTGGACCGTCAGGCAAGTCCCCTGTATGTTTTTGTTAAATCCCACAATAACTTTGACACCCTGTGTTTGGAAGGGCAACTTCGTTTGCCAGTTTCCAGTCTTCTGAAGGCCATTAGAGGCACCATTCCCTTTGTTTAACACTATGTGAGATTGATGGTGATCTATAAGGACCATGTGGCAAATGTTATAAACAGTGAATTTTCCTTTTTATTTCAGTTACTTTGTGTGTTGGGATTTCTGAATTTGGAATCCCTTTGCATTGTTGTCTACTTGCATTTTTAATCAACCGATTTTATTGGGCATCTATTATGCCCTCAGCTCTGGGTACTCATGCAAAGATGTATAAACTGGATATTTGCTTTGAGGAGCTGATAATCTGGCAGGGAAGCCCATGGGATGTATCTGTCTCTCTCTCCTCAGAGCAGAGAGTCTCTTTCCTACTGCCTTGATTTTACTTAAATGTTTCCTCCTCTGTGAGTGCCTTAAGATAAGGGCTGCTCCATTCTGGTCCCCAGACCCTGTTTCTAGCACAGTGCCAGGCACAAAGCCCATACTCAGGAGATACTGGTTGAATGGGTAGGGAGAGGTGTACATGGCTACCTCTTCCCGGGACACAGCACAACACACTGGGTGTGCTGGTTCAGGTGGAGTCTGGCCTGGCAGATGGGAATTGGTGGCAATGATCACGGACACACCACTGCCCCCTTCCCAGTACCCCATGTTGCCCCAAACTGTTAGGTAAGCAGAAGGGTCATGGCCCTCCCCAGAATGATATGAGGGAGGAAACATGTCCTTGTATAATCCTCTCCTTTCAAAATTAGCTATATTCAAGTCAGCATTCTGTGTCAACTGCAAGAAATTGGGCAGAAATGCTTATTTTTCAGACTGAAGGACACATCCAAATAGCACTGTCAGAGCTGGCAGTGCACTGTTACAGGAACCACTCTGTCAGGTGCTTCCTGACACTTACCATGGCTGACAAGGTCAACCCCTGTCTGTGAGGCAGTAAGCTTGGAGTCGCCTAAAGGCCTGGGAATGCCCTTTGTGTGTTCTCATCTGTGTGCCGGGCACCATGTCAAGTGGCCTATCTCAAGTATTCCATGCAGTACTTCACAAGCCTGAGAAAGTTGTCATAAACCCTCATTCTCACTTGCAGATAACAGATTCCCCAAAGATCTTCTCACCAATATATAACACCTAACAATCATGAAGTGTTTCCTATGAGCTTAGCCCTCCACTACTTCCTTCAGAGCTAGATGAAGGTGAGGCAAGAGTGCCACCTAGGGGGCAAAATTTGAGACATTCATTCTCAGGGTCCTGAAAATGCAGAGTTGACCTCCTTCCATTTTGCACTTCAGGCATGTTTTCTGTCTCACCTTAGCTTCTTCCCTTTCATGTAAAACAATCCTGCAAGGTAAAGATTATTTTACTCCCTTATTGAGGAGGACTTTCAGAGAAGTGACTTAGGTTATTCGAGGGGCACAAAGAAAGCAGAACCTAGGGTTGGACCCTTAGTTCTGTGTTCCTACCACCATACAGCTCAAGGTCATACTGCTGGTGCATGATGGAGCTAATAACAACTGCAGCGTTCCCCCACTGCATGCCTTACTGTAACAGCACCGATGCCAGCTACATGGGCACTGTTCCACCTCAGCCCCTACGGAGGCCTGAATGTCCAGAGTGAATCTGACCTCTTTCCATGAGATTCTCCTGGCTCAGCCCCAGTCAGCCAGGTTTGGTCTTCAAGCTAACTTCCCAGGCAAGGTGATAGGGGCCTAGAGAGGTATCAGAGCTCCATTACAGGGCAAAACAGGCATCGGGCACTCTAGGCAGTAGCTGTCCATGCTTGACCTACAGACAGCATTTGGCTTTTGAGCACACAGCTTTGCTTCAGATCCCAGTGCCTCAGTTACTTGCTAGCTGGCTTTAGACAAGTTACATAATCTCTCTGCACTTGTTTTCTTATCAAGAAAATGGGAGTAAAATGGTGCCTAATAGGGTTGTTAAAAATTACATAAGTTAGTATGTATGGAAGTGCTTGCAAGAGCACCTGGTACTTTGTAATTGCTTTGTGAGTGTTTGCTATTATTATATGACTAATAGACATATTTGACCGTCACAGTGTTAAAATGTGAATCAGTTATAAATATTTACAAATTAAAGGATGTAATAATATGGATTTCTAGCTTTTTGCAAAAAATCAGGTATTTTTGCCAGTGCTGGAATTGTTATGTACAAATGGCCAGCAGCTGACTCCTACTGCCAGGATCTCCCCTCCCAGACTTTGTAGGTCCTGCCTGGGACTCTTTGCCCACCTGTACCACTCACCTGGCCTTGTACAGGCCTTTGAGTCTGCACCTTTTTATTCAGTGTATGCTCACTGTGCACCTGGCATAGGAGCTGAAAAGATACTGTCCCCACTTTTGAGGCAAAACAATAGGAGAAAAACAGGTTAGGGTTTGCATCTGGAGAGTGTGACCCAGGATGAGGGGCCATAGGGGGAGAGTGGGGAGAAGCTGGGGCAGGGGCCCTCTGTATGGTATGTCTCCTGATGGTGGAAACCATACGTCTCAGCGTAAAGCTCCAGCCAAGAGAATGTTGCCAGCTTGAAAATAGTGGTCCACTCCCTGACATGCCCTCACCTGCTAATTTACAGAGCTTGAAACTATTCAGAATACATGGACACACATTCCAGTCATCTCCTAAGGGAACACAATAAGGAGGCCCCAGCACAGGCATCTGGCACAGGTACTCATTGTCCAGCTGAATGAAATGCAAGCTGCTCCTCATGGCCACAAGGTCCCACCAGTCTGGCCCCTGCCCACCTTCCTGACCCTATTTCCTATCAGCTTCTACCTGGCCCAACATGTGCCAGCTCTACTGGCCTTCTCCCTATTTCAGGCACTTTCTCAGCTCAGTTGCTTCCCCTACCTCCTATGGTTGGCTCCTTCTCAGTCAAAATGTCCCACCCTCAAACTGTCCCTGAACTCTCCATCCCCACTTCTTATCACATCACTTTGATTCATTTCCTTTGTGGCTCTTATCACTATCAGGAATTATTTACTGACTTTTTCCCCTCAATAGACTGCAGCTCCCCAGACAGGGACCTCAGTTCCTTGTTCACCTCTGATCACCCTGTGCTTAGAAGAGTATGGATACATAGTAGGTGCTCAATAAACAGGGTAGTATGCATAGATGAACAGTCTGCATACTGAAGGTGCTCAGTAACTATGTAGTGAATGTATGATCGAACTGAAAAGAGTTTCATTTGAGAGACACATGTGTCCATCCAGTTAATGTAAGGAAAGAAATGCCACAAGAAAAGTACGGATAAGGATGGGAGGGGACATGACACAGGAGTCATTTGTTTTACCCAAGGAGAAAATGGCATGCAGTCTGGGTCAAGGAAAAACAACAGAGAGAAGGCAGCAAACCAAACCTCCTTGGATTAATGTCACTAAAGTAGTCTTAAGTCTGCCCAAAGATACCTGTCAAAAATCTTTGAAAGAAGGCCTTCCAAATTCCATGAGTCTAAAAGAGTGTTCCTTCTGCCTTATGACAATGAAAACAAAGTAGAAATTAAGCAACTTTGCACATTTCTCTGCCATTTTGAAATACAACCAATACAATTTTATGCCCTTAGTCTGCTCAATTAATTTATATTCCACTTTAGGAAGTTCTGCATTCTATTTCCTATGTAGTTGAGCCCTTTCTATTTAGTTAATGGCTGACTACATGTGGCCTTTGTGACCAGTTGTGGAAATTCAGGCAAGTCATTCATGCACAGAGGTACACAATCCCTATGGCAATACTGTTTCCATGAGACAATTGAATATTATGTTGTTTCTTTTTTCAGGGGTATCACAGCCTTCTACAATGGAAAAATGTCTTTAATATTCTGTACACACACATATACACATGTACATGTATGCACATGACAATTAATAAACAAATCTTGGTGTAAGTTATCTCTGCCCTTCAAACTGAAGCTAGATAAAAATTTCTCTTGGCCTGTGACATGATTGATTTGTCTCCTCAGCTCTTTTCCCCTATCTTAGGTGTGCTTTTCCTCATTTACTGAGCCGCAGATATGTATGCAAGGGATTTACTAAGAAAGTACACTCTGGAGAACCCCATAGGAATTAGGGGAAGAAGGAACTGGAAGAAGAAGTTGCAGAAAAGGTCTTTAGAATATAGGTAACACCTGAGAGTTTGTGGGTGTGGCATAAACACACTTCCAGTCTACGCTCTTGAAGGTCAAGTGGCTTTAGCCTGAGACAGCGTTCAGGCTGTTGGAAGCTAAAGAAATTGGAAACTGGAGGAGGGATCCAAGGGGATGCAGGCAAAGCACCATCAATATCCCTTACACTCCTCATTCTGTTCTCCTCTTCTCCCCTTTTCTTTCTTTCTTTTTCTTTCTTTCTTTCTTTTCTTTCTTTCTTTCTTCTTTATCTCATTCTTTCTCTTTCTTTCTTCTTTTTCTCTTTCTTTCTTTCTTCTTTTTCTCTTTCTTTCTTTTTCTTTCTCTCTCTAATTTCCAGGGCCAGGGAGGTTAATGCCAATAATCCTGGCTGAGTTTGTACTGCTTTCTATTTCTCTTCAAGAAGACTATAACTGACATGATCCCCGTTTCACTGATGCAGAATCTACAGTCCAGGAAGCAAAATAACAGATTTAACTAAGGCCATGGGACAAGTTGGTGGCAATGCTGGGTCTACAGTCAGCTCACAGTCCACAGTCCCATGTGGTCTCTGAGGGGCACTGAGCACAGTGGCTCCACTAACTCAGGTGCTGCCCGTGGTAAAGCCATTCCAGTCACCCAATCATATGTGACATTTATGTACCCAATATGCACATTGTAATGTACATCCAATTACGACCATTTTAATGATGTCATACACCTGCATGCAGCCTCTGGGACATTCCTTGCCCTGACCCAAGCGGTAGATCTTGTGAGCTGACAGCTTCACTTTAATACATCTAATAAAATTAAATGGCATCATATAAAAATTAAAGCCATAATTAAAAATTGATTAGCATGTACTGTCTGCTGGCTTCAGTATCTACTGTAGTATCTAAAACACTAGCTATATAGCATTATTGATTGGAAAAAGATAAAGTGAAAAATAAAACTAGCAAGTTAGCTGTCCACAGATGAAAGTAACCAGATTGTCCAATCACAAACGCTACATAAAGTGTCAGATCTGATGTTTTAGAAGCGTGTTCTGGCAAGGGGAAGTCAGGGAAGGAGATACTGACCTGGACAGCAAAATGCCTCTGGGAGTCCTTCACAGAAGGGCAAATGCTTGCTTTTATACAGGCAATATTGGTGGAATTTTAGTCACTTGGCGAGTTAGCAATTGCATTAAAAGTCCAACTGTAAGTATCAAACACAAAAACATTTTTTCCTTTCAGTGAAATGTGGGGAAATCAATATTCAGATCTCACCTGGTCATCTTTTCCATGTATATTTTTAGTCATGGGGAACTGCAGAAGGGCAAAACATTTTTTTTTTTTTTTTTTTTGTGGTACGCGGGCCTCTCACTGTTGTGGCCTCTCCCATTGCGGAGCACAGGCTCCGGACGCACAGGCTCAGCGGCCATGGGTAACGGGCCCAGCCGCTCCGAGGCATGTGGGATTTTCCCGGACCAGGGCACGAACCCGTGTCCCCTGCGTCGACAGGCAGACTCTCAACAACTGCATCATCAGGGAATCCCAGGGGAACACATTTCAACTTCAGACAAATGACAATAACATCATACTCTGTTTCCAGAGGGCTTATTTCTTTTCTATGTTTGTAAATTTCCTGTAGTGTTGTTTTTAATGTTTTATTTTTTCTGGGTTAATATATAAATAATGCTGTTTTTTAACTTGCTATCATCAATTCTACCAAAGTAGAAATAAAAGGAACCATTTTGTGTCTGCTTTTTCTCTGCCAAAAAAAATCCTTAAATTGGGTTTATGCAAATAAGGAGCTAGGGAATGCTGGCCCTCTAGAGGATGTGGGACCTTGGATTTCCTTAGGGAAGCTAAGCTCAGACAGGATGGAAAGACTAGCAAACAGAAGTGTGGAAGCAAAGCTAGACCTTGATCAATTGAGTCGGAGTCACTGGATTCCTTAGCTACCTGATAACTGCCATTTGCTGACCGCTGTCTGTACTAGCCATGGTGAAAGCACTGCATATAAATGATCTGGTGAAATTGGCACTGATACTATCCCATGAAATATATGGTGGGATCAAGACTCTGAACATGGTGATTTTTCCCATCACCACGATGTTAGTAAAGCCAGAGTGGGGATGCAGACCTGGTTGGCCCAATTCTGGTTCTCATATGTTGCCTATTCCTAAATTTCTACTTTTTCTTCAATTCAGGGCCTGAAAACTGATATTTTTAGCAGTTTTAGCAGTTTAGCAGAGTGAGAGTTCTGAGTCCCACATTGGGCTCCCTTGCACCAGGAAGATAAGCCTCCAGAGTATCTGGCTTTGAAGACAATTGGGACTTAATTTCAGGAGCCCCATAGGACTGGGAGAAATAGAGACTTCACTCTTAAAGGGTGCACACAAGATCTCATGTGCATCCAGGGCAAAAGCGGTAATCTGATAAGAGCCAGGGCTAGACTTGCCTGCTGGTCGTGGAGAGTCTCCTGGAGAGGCAGAAGGGGTGGCTATGGCTTACCTGTGGGACATAGACATTGGTGGCAGCCACATTTGGGAATATTCTACCACAAGAACACTCCTGCTGGTGACTGCCATCTTGAGATCTTAGCTCATTAGCACCAAGACCTAACCACACCCAATAGTCTGTAGGTGCCAGAACTGGGACATCTCAGGCCAAACAACTGACTGGGTGAGGACAGACTAACCTATCAGCAGGCAGGCTGCCTAAAGACTTCCTGAGCCCACAGTTACCTCTAGACACACCCCTAGACATGGGCCTGCCCTCCAGAAAGCCTGCACTAGACTCTAGACCAGCCTACTCACCAGTGGGCAGACATCAGAAGCAAGAAAACCACCATCCTACAGCCTGAAGACACAGCCTGCCCACAACAGGCCAGCCTCTACCCTGGGACCAGCCGAGACTTAGCACTGTACACTAGCAGGACAACATAGGATTTTGGACATCCCAAACCCCATACACAACTGTGTAGGAACCGATCCTCCCTCCACCAATAATCTTAAATGACCTCTGGGATCCCTGGGCTTTGCAACCAGACTCCAGGAACCATCTCTGCCTTCCAGTACTCCAGCACTAACCCCAGGATCTGGCTTCACCTACCTGTGGACAGGCAACAGCCCCAGAGTCTTTGAGACTCTAGACTCTGCCCATGGTGAGCCAGCACTAGCCCCAGGACACCCTACAATTCTACAGCCAGCTGTCTCATGAACAGACCCTGCCAAACAGCAGCCTGCAGCATCCACAGAAGGAAGAATCTGGCAACCAACCCAGGCTAGGGGCCAACAGAGCCTACTAGACCAGTCACACAGCCCACCACAAAAGAAGGACACTTGCAGCCCTCTTAGGGGAAATCCCTAGAGTGCATAGCTTGGGTAAAGAGATGGGTGTGCACTGCTGGATGCATAGGACATCTCCTACAGAAGCCTACTTCTCCAAGGTCGAGACAGTTTAACAAACCTCAGGGACAACATCAAACTCATTAATATTTGCATTTAGGGGTTCCACGAGGAGAAGAGAGAGAGAAAGGGCCTGAGAAAATATTTGAAGACATGCTAGCTGAAAACTTTCTTATCCTGGGAAAAGAAACATGACCCAAATCCAAGAAGGAGTGTCCCATACAGGATTAACTCAGAAAAGAACACAGTAAGACACATCATAATTAAAATGACAAAAATGGATAAAGAGAAAATATTAAAAGCAGCAAGGGAAAAGAGACAAAAAATATACAAGGGAAATCCCATAAAGCTATGAGCTGATTTTTCAGCAAAAACTCTGCTGGCCAGGAGTGACACAATATATTTAAAATGATGAGAGAGAAAAACCTACAATCAAGAATACACTTGGGCTTCCCTGGTGGTGCAGTGGTTGACAGTCCGCCTGACAATGCAGGGGACATGGGTTAGTGCCCCCGTCCAGGAGGATCCCACATGCTGCGGAGCGGCTAGGCCCGTGAGCCATGGTTGCTAAACCTGCGCGTTTGGAGCCTGTGCTCCACAGCGGGAGAGGCCACAAGAGTGAGAGGACCGCATACAGCAAAAAAAAAAAAAAAAAAGAATACCCTACACAACACTGTTCTTGGTCACATTTTATAGAGAAATCAAAAAATTTATAGATAAGCAAAAACTAAAAGTTCAGCAAATGCCAAACTAGCTTTACAACAAATGTTGTAAAAGAACTCCTCTAGGACAAAAAATAAAGGCCATAACTAGAAACAAGAAATTTACAAAATGAAAAAGCTCACCAGGAAAGACGAATGTACAGTAAAGATAGGAAACAATCCACACACAAAGCTATTAGGAAGGTTAAAGGATAAAATTCAAAAGATAAAAGTAGAAAAATCAACTATAGAAAAATCAACTATGTTTGTGCTTCTGGCCAGCATCACACAAGGACTTTGACACGCAGGATTCTTACCTTTACTCTAAGCTGTCCCTGTTGGCTGAAGCAGTCGGCGTGTCTGTAGCGCAGCCTGGGAGGCAGGGTGTTGGGGGGAGTCTGCCAAGTGACTGGCCTCCATTATATAGCTAACTGAGAAAAACGCGTCGAGGCTTTCGGGAGCCACTTACAGGGAAAGGTTGCAATTCGGAATTGGAGACTGTGCTGGCAAACGTCAGCAGCTCCTCTGCCTCGGAGTGCTCTTGGTGTGCCGACTCCTAACAGCCACCACGGTCCCCAGCGTGGGAACGGTCCCATTGCGAGCCGGTTTCATCCGTGCAAGATCCACGGGAGGCTGATCTCCAACGATCGGGCTCCACACCTTGAGCCTTTGGGACAGGGCAGTCCTGAGCCGATGTGCCCACCAGGGGACGCAACCAAAGTTTACTTACCACAGGAAAGCGCATCAAGGCCTCGTGTTCTCTCCATGAAATGAATGTGAGCTTGAAGGGTGATGCGCCAGAGTACGCTGTGAACAGCTCGCTGGTACCCCTGTCTTGCCCCCTCTCATGGTCTCACGCACCCGGGCTCACTTCCGTGTAGGAATGCTGAGAAGGAGCGCCAGGCTTGCTTCTGGACTCTGAAACCTTCCACCCCTAATGGCAAGCCTGTGTGTCTCTTAAGAGGGGGGAGGAATGAGGTCGCCCACAGAGGTTCTGACATGAAAGAACTAAAGACGCACGGTGCTGAGGAGCTGGTTCCTCATGGAGGGAGCCCAAAGGCCAGAATGCCGAAGGTCTCTTTCAAAGCTGCCGGACGCTCTGTCGTTCTAGGCCTGAGATACGGACCTTGGGACGGCACGGAAACCCTGTGAGATTTAGGAGACATCGCCAGTGCAAGTGGCAATCCGGAAGGAAGAACCTTCAAGGCGGAGTGTGCTTTCCTGTACAAAACTGCGCCCAAGTGGCTGAGGCAGGTAGGCTTTTACTTCACAGAACCGGTATCCACGTATGCATGTGGGTTACTCTAAAGAAACGACACTGTGAGCAACCTCTTCTAAAAAGCCTTCGCAAACGGCTTTGGAGACAACAGCAGCGAGCGCAGTGGAGGCACAGACCATTATCCTAGATAGCAGCACAGTGTCTCTAGCAGCGATCGCTTCCCAGAGGATACTTACGCCACACCGAGATTCCAGCAGGGAGTTTTTCCTTGTAGCAGTACGACTCTCAAGAAACAGGGATGAGGTGTAGGGCTAATCTACGTGCGCTCACTCTATGTGTCCGCGAGAAGGTTTCACGGAGCAGAATGCATCACCAACTGCGACCACGTGTGTGCACCAAAGAAGCCCTGGGCCGTGGGTGTTCTCAGGCCGACAGAGAAGACCTAGGTGTGTGCTGCACCCGCTCTCGGTGGTTCACACGTTGTGTGACCCTGTGCCTTTGGAAGGTTTTCAGAGCGGGTGGCACCTGTGTGCTGCGAGCGCGAAGAGGCGTAGAGGCCTTTCACACTGAAGGAAGGGCTTGCATCTCATGGAGAAACTGTGTACGTCACCCGGCAGATGGAGGCACGCTCTTGACACCATTTCTTCTGCCCGTTTAAAACACAAGTCTTTGTACTCGATCTGGGCTGCCTGGTGAAGTACTTGGCAGTCCGCATCACCCTGAGTACCTTTCCTGAAGTTTGATTCGTAGCTGGGTAAACTCGGGCTTCAGAGGCTAGATGAGACCAAACGTGTTCAGCTTGTGGCGAAAGCCTTTGACCAGAGGCCTATACGCCTGTGCTTGTGGCGAGGGCTAGGCAAGAACGTTTACACACTGGGTTTTTACCTTTACTCTAAAGCTGTCCCTTTCGGCTGCAGCAGGCGGCGTGTCTGTATCCCAGCCAGGGAAGCAGGCCACTGGGGGAGTCTGCCAGGCGACAGGCCTCCACTCTAGATAACGGCGAAAATGCATCACGGCCTTTGGAAGCCCCTTTAAAGGAAAGACTCCTCTTCAGATTAGAAGACTTTGCTAGCGGACTTCAGCAGCTCCTCTCCTTCAGGGTGCTCGGGCTGTGAAGACTAGTGAAAGCCACCACGGTCCCCAGCTTTTGAACGGCTCTTTCCCGAGTTGGTTCCATCCGTAGAAGCGCCGAAGGGGCTGATCTCAACCAATCGGGCTGCGCACCGTGAGTCTCTGGGGTAGGGCACTCCTGAGCCAGTGTGCCACCCAAGGAATGAAAAGCAAAGTTCCCTTACCCACAAGAAGGCACACTGAGGCCCGGTGTGTTCTCTATGACATTTACATGGGCTTGATGGGTGATGTCTATACTACATTGTGGAAAGGCTCGGGGTCACGGCTCTCTTTCTCCCTCTCTCGGTCCCATATCCTGGTGCTCAGCTGTTATGAGAATGCTGAGTGAGAGACACTGCCTCTGTGCTGGACTCAGAAGGCTTCCTCCCTTTATGGCAATTCTGTTTGTCTCTTACGCCGAGGAGCAATGAGGGTGCGCACAGGTATTCTGAAATCAACTAACTGACGACAGAGGATCCAGAGAACCCACGTCACCAACGGGTTGGGACTGAGGCAGGCAGGAGTAGCCTCACAACAGAGGGCCCACAGAATAAAAAGTGTGAGGATGCAGGAGCTGGACCCTCCCAACAGGCGGCCCAGGGTAACGAGGCTATGGGATAAATGCCAGAGTGAACTCACACAAGGGGGCCCACATCATGGAACTGTGAGCAACCCAGCCGTTGGGACCTCAGAGCAGAAGGCCCACATCCCCATGAGGATGGGAACCTGGCAGGAGTGTCCTCGCACCACTGGGCGCACAGCAGAAAATGTGGGGAACCAATCAGTTAGGGGCTGACGACACGGGGCCCTCATCTCCGAGGGTAAGAGGCTCCCAGCAGGCTCCAACTGCCAACAGATGGCCCACGTCGCCAAGGTGACGTGTGCCAAGCAGGCAGGAATGACCTCCGAGCAGAGGGCCCAACTTAGAGAACGGTGAGGGACCCAGCCAGGATCAGACTCTCACCAGAGGGCCCACATGACCAAGGGGATGGGAACCTGGCAGGCGTGTCCTCACACTAGTTGGGCCACATCATCGAAATGTTAGAAACCCAGCACATGTGGCCTCAACCCAGAGGACCCACATCACCAAGGGGCTGGGAGTGAGGCAGGCAGGAGTAGCCTCACCACAGAGGGCCCATAGAATAAAAAAGGTGAGGAATCCAGCAGTTGGAACCTCCCATCAGGCGGCCAGGAACACAGAGGCCATGGGATCCTGGTCGGAGTGAACTTACATCAGAGAGCCCACACCATGGAACTGTGAGCAACCCAGCCGTTGGGACCTCAGAGCAGAAGGCCCACATCCCCAGCAGGATGGGAACCTGGCAGGAGTGTCCTGGCATCACTGGCTGCACATCAGAAAACGTGGGGAGCCCAGCAGTTAGGATCTTAAGCCATAGGGACCTCATCAACCAGGGGAGGAGGCGCCCAGCGGGCTCCAACTGCCACCCGAGGGCCCACGTCACCAAGGCGACGTGTGCGAGCCAGGCAGGAGTGACCTCACATCAGAGGGCCCACCTCACAGAAGTCTGAGGAACCCAGCCAGGATCAGACTCTCACCAGAGGGCCCACATCACGAAGGGGATGGGAACCAGGCAGGAGTGTCCTCACACCAGGGGGGCAACATCATCGAAAGGGGAGGCACGCTGCACACGTGGCCTCAAACCAGAGAACCCACAACACGAAGGGGCTGGGACTGAGGCAGGCAGGAGTAGCCTCACAGCAGAGGGCCCACAGAGTAAAAAATGTGAGGAATCCAGGAGCTGGGCCCTCCAAACAGGCGGCCCAGGGCCACGAGGCCATGGGATCAATGCCAGAGTGAACTCATACAAGAGGGCCCACTCCAAGGAACTGTGAGCAACCCAGCCGTTGGGACCTCAGAGCAGAAGGCCCACATCCCCAGCAGGATGGGAACCTGGCAGGAGTGTCCTCGCACCACTGGGCACACAGCAGAAAATGTGGGGAGCCCAGGACTTAGGGCCTGATGCCAGAGGGCTCTGATCACCCAGGGGAGGAGGCTCCCAGCAGGCTCCAACTGCGACCAGAGGGCCCATGTCGCCAAGGCGACGAGTGCCAGCCAGGCAGGAGTGACCTCACAGCAGAGGGCCCACCTCACAGAACGTTGAGGGACCCAGGCAGGATCAGATGCTCACCGAAAAGGCCCACATTACCAAGGGGATGGGAAGCAGGCAGGAGTGTTCTCAAACCAGTGGGGCCACTTCGTCGAAAGGTGAGGAACCCAGCACATATGGCCTCAAACCAGAGGACCCACGTCGGCAAGGGGCTGGGAGTGAGGCACGCAGGAGTAGCCTCACACCAGAGGGCCCATAGAATCAAAAAGGTGAGGACTCCAGCATTTGGAATCTCCCAGCATGTGGCCCACAGCACCAACTCTATGGGATCCTGGTCTGAGTGATGTCACACCACAGGTTCCACTTCATGAAACTGTGAGGTACGCAGCAACTGGGACCTCAGAGCAGAAGGCCCACGTCCCCATGGGTATGGAAACCTGGCAGGAGTGTCCTCGCACCACTGGGCGCACATCAGAAAACATGGAGAGCCCAGCAGTTAGGTCCTGAAGCCAGAGGCCCCTCATCACCGAGAGGAGGAGGCACCCAGCAGGCTCCAACTGCCAACAGAGGGCCCACGTCGCCAAGGTGACGTGTTCCAGCCAGGTAGGAGTGACCTCACAGAAGAGGGCCTACCTCACAGAAGGGTGAGGAACCCAGCCAGGATAAGACTCTTGCCAGAGGGCCCACATCACCAAGGGGATGGGAACCCGGCAGGAGTGTCCTCACACCAGTGTGGCCACATCAACGAAAGATGCGGAACCCAGCGCACGTGGACTCTAATCAGAGAACCCACATCACGAAGGGGCTTGGAGTGAGGAAGGCAGGAGGAGCCCCACAACAGAGGGCCCACAGAATAAAAAAGTTGAGGAATCCATCAGTTGACACTTCCCAGCACGCGGCCCAGAGCACAGAGGCTATGGGGTCCAGGCCGGAATGAACTCACAACAGAGTGCCCACATCATGAAACTGTGAGTAACTCAGCCGTTGGGACCTCAGACCAGACGGCCCACATCCCCATGGGAATGGGAACCTGGCAGGACTGGCCTCTAACCACTGGGGGCACATTCAGAAAATGTGGAGAGACCAGCAGTTTAGGGCCTGACGCAAGCGGGCCCTCATCAATGAGGGGAGGAGGCACCCAGCAGGCTCCAATTGCCACCAGAGGGCCCACGTCGCCAAGGCGAAGCATGCCAGCCAGGCAGGAGTGACCTCACAGCAGAGGGCCCACCTCACAAAAGGGTGAGGAACCCAGCCAGGATCAGACTCCCACCAGAGGGCCCACATCACCAAGGGGATGGGAACCAGACAGGAGTGTCCTCATACCAGTGGGGTCACACCATCGAAAGGTGAGGAACCCAGCACATGTGGACTCAAACCTGAGGACCTACATCACCAAGGGGCTCTGAGTGAGGCATGCTGGAGAAATCTCACAACTCAGGGCCCATAGAATAAAAAAGGTGAGGAATCTAGCAGTTGGCACCTCCCAGCAGGTGGCCCAGAGCGCCGAGGCTACAGGATTCAGGCCGCAGTGAACTCACACCAGAGAGCCCACATCATGGAACTGAGCAACCCAGACTTTGGAACCTCAGAGCAGAAGGCCCATATCCCCAAGTGGATGGGAAGCTGGCAGGAGTTTCCTCGCACCACGGGGTGAACATCAGAAAATGTGGGGAGCCCATCAGTTAGGCCTTGACAGCAGAGGGCCCTCATCTCCGAGGGTAAGAGGCTCCCAGCAGGCTCCAACTGCCAACAGATGGCCCACGTCGCCAAGGTGACGTGTGCCAAGCAGGCAGGAATGACCTCCGAGCAGAGGGCCCAACTTAGAGAACGGTGAGGGACCCAGCCAGGATCAGACTCTCACCAGAGGGCCCACATGACCAAGGGGATGGGAACCTGGCAGGCGTGTCCTCACACTAGTTGGGCCACATCATTGAAATGTAAGAAACCCAGCACATGTGGCCTCAACCCAGAGGACCCACATCACCAAGGGGCTGGGAGTGAGGCAGGCAGGAGTAGCCTCACCACAGAGGGCCCATAGAATAAAAAAGATGAGGAATCCAGCAGTTGGAACCTCCCATCAGGCGGCCAGGAACACAGAGGCCACGGGATTCTGGTCGGAGTGAACTTACATCAGAGAGCCCACACCATGGAACTGTGAGCAACCCAGCCATTGGGACCTCAGAGCAGAAGGCCCACATCCCCAGCAGGATGGGAACCTGGCAGGAGTGTCCTGGCATCACTGGCTGCACATCAGAAAACGTGGGGAGCCCAGCAGTTAGGATCTTAAGCCATAGGGACCTCATCAACCAGGGGAGGAGGCGCCCAGCGGGCTCCAACTGCCACCCGAGGGCCCACGTCGCCAAGGCGACGTGTGCGAGCCAGGCAGGAGTGACCTCACATCAGAGGGCCCACCTCACAGAAGTCTGAGGAACCCAGCCAGGATCAGACTCTCACCAGAGGGCCCACATCACGAAGGGGATGGGAACCAGGCAGGAGTGTCCTCACACCAGGGGGGCAACATCATCGAAAGGGGAGGCACCCTGCACACGTGGCCTCAAACCAGAGAACCCACATCACCAACGGGCTGGGACTGAGGCAGGCAAGAGTAGCCTCACAACAGAGGGCCCACAGAGTAAAAAATGTGAGGAATCCAGGAGCTGGGCCCTCCCAACAGGTGGCACAGGGTCACGAGGCTATGGGATCAATGCCGGAGTGAACTCACACAAGAGGGCCCACACCATGGAACTGTGAGCAACCCAGCCATTGGGACCTCAGAGCAGAAGGCCCACATCCCCAGCAGGATGGGAACCTGGCAGAAGTGTCCTCGCACCACTGGGCGCACAGCAGAAAATGTGGGGAGCCCAGGACTTAGGGCCTGACGCCAGAGGGCTCTGATCACCCAGGGGAGGAGGCTCCCAGCAGGCTCCAACTGCGACCAGAGGGCCCACGTCGCCAAGGCGACGAGTGCCAGCCAGGCAGGAGTGACCTCACAGCAGAGGGCCCACCTCACAGAACGTTGAGGGACCCAGGCAGGATCAGATGCTCACCGAAAAGGCCCACATTACCAAGGGGATGGGAAGCAGGCAGGAGTGTTCTCAAACTAGCAGGGCCACATCGTCGAAAGGTGAGGAACCCAGCACATATGGCCTCAAACCAGAGGACCCACGTCGGCAAGGGGCTGGGAGTGAGGCACGCAGGAGTAGCCTCACACCAGAGGGCCCATAGAATCAAAAAGGTGAGGACTCCAGCATTTGGAATCTCCCAGCATGTGGCCCACAGCACCAACTCTATGGGATCCTGGTCTGAGTGATGTCACACCACAGGTTCCACTTCATGAAACTGTGAGGTACGCAGCAACTGGGACCTCAGAGCAGAAGGCCCACGTCCCCATGGGTATGGAAACCTGGCAGGAGTGTCCTCGCACCACTGGGTGCACATCAGAAAACGTGGGGAGCCTAGGAGTTTGGTCCTGAAGCCAGAGGCCCCTCATCACCGAGGGGAGGAGGCACCCAGCAGGCTCCAACTGCCAACAGAGGGCCCACGTCACCAAGGTGACGTGTTCCAGCCAGGTAGGAGTGATCTCACAGAAGAGGGCCTACCTCACAGAAGGGTGAGGAACCCAGCCAGGATAAGACTCTCGCCAGAAGGCCCACATCACCAAGGGGATGGGAACCCGGCAGGAGTGTCCTCACACCAGTGTGGCCACATCAACGAAAGATGCGGAACCCAGCGCACGTGGACTCTAATCAGAGAACCCACATCACGACGGGGCTTGGAGTGAGGAAGGCAGGAGGAGCCTCACAACAGAGGGCCCACAGAGTAAAAAAGTTGAGGAATCCATCAGTTGGCACCTCCCAGCACGCGGCCCAGAGCACGGAGGCTATGGGGTCCAGGCCGGAATGAACTCACACCAGAGTGCCCACATCGTGAAACTGTGAGCAACCCAGCAGATGGGACGTCAGAGCCGAAGGCCCACATCCCGATGGGGATGGGAACCTGGCAGGATGTTATCGCACCACTAGACGAACAAATACTTGTGTTTTAAACGGGCAGAAGAAATGGTGTCAAGAGCGCGCCTCCATCTGCCGGGCGACGTACACATTTTCTCCATGAGATGCAAGCCCTTCCTTCAGTGTGAAAGGCCTCTACTCCTCTTCGGGCTAGCAGCACACAGGTGCCTCCCGCTCTGAAAACCTTCCAAAGGCACAGGGTCACGCAACGTGTGAACCACCGAGAGCGGGTGCAGCACACACCTAGGTCTTCTCTGTCGGCCTGACAACACCCACGGCCCAGGGCTTCTTTGTTGCACACACGTGGTCGCGGTCGGTGAAGGATTCCCCTCCGTCAAACCTTCTCGCGGACACATAGAGTGAGCGCACGTAGATTAGCCCTACACCTCATCCCTGTTTCTTGAGAGTCGTACTGCTACAAGGAAAAACTCCCTGCTGGAATCTCGGTGTGGCGTAAGTATCCTCCGGGAAGCGATCGCTGCTAGAGCCACTGTGCTGCTATCTAGGATAATGGTCTGTGCCTCCACTGCGCTCGCTGCTGTTGTCTCCAAAGCCGTTTGCGAAGGCTTTTTGGAAGAGGTTGCTCACAGTGTCGTTTCTTTAGAGTAACCCACATGCATACGTGGATACCGGTTCTGTGAAGTAAAAGCCTACCTGCCTCAGCCACTTGGGCGCAGTTTTGTACAGGAAAGGACACTCCGCCTTGAAGGTTCTTCCTTCCGGATTGCCACTTGCACTTGGCGATGTCTCCTAAATCTCGCAGGGTTTCCGTGCCGTCACACAAGGTCCGTATCTCAGGCCTAGAACGGCAGAGCGTCCGGCAGCTTTGAAAGAGACCTTCGGCTTTCTGGCCTTTGGGCTCCTTCCATGAGGAACCAGCTCCTCAGCACCGTGCGTCTTTAGTTCTTTCATGTCAGAACCTCTGTGGGCAACCTCATTCCGCCCCCCCCCGCCACCCCCCCCCCCCCCCACGTAAGAGACACACAGACTCACCATTGGGGTGGAAGGCTTCAGAATCCAGAAGGGAGGCTGGCGCTCCCACTCAGCATTCCTACACGGACCTGAGCCCGGGTGTTGAGACCGTGAGAGGGGGCAAGACAGGGGTACCAGCGAGCTGTTCACAGCGTACTCTGGCGCATCACCCTTCAAGCTCACGTTCATTTCATGGAGAGAACACGAGGCCTTGATGTTCTTTCCTGTGGTAAGTAAACTTTGGTTGCATCCCCTGGTGGGCACATCGGCTCAGGACTGCCCTGTCCCAAAGGCTCAAGGTGTGGAGCCCGATCGTTGGAGATCAGCCTCCCGTGGATCTTGCACGGATGAAACCGGCTCGCAATGGGACCGTTCCCACGCTGGGGACCGTGGTGGCTGTTAGGAGTCGGCACACCAAGAGCACTCCGAGGCAGAGGAGCTGCTGACGTTTGCCAGCACAGTCTCCAATTCCGAATTGCAACCTTTCCCTGTAAGTGGCTCCCGAAAGCCTCGACGCGTTTTTCTCAGTTAGCTATATAATGGAGGCCAGTCACTTGGCAGACTCCCCCCAACACCCTGCCTCCCAGGCTGCGCTACAGACACGCCGACTGCTTCAGCCAACAGGGACAGCTTAGAGTAAAGGTAAGAATCCTGCGTGTCAAAGTCCTTGCGTGACGCTGGCCAGAAGCACAAACATTTAGGGCAGGGCATCAAGGCTCTTCGCCGCACGCTGAGCAAGTTTGTTCTCATCTCGCCTCTGAACGCCGAGTGTAAGCAGCTAGGAAGCAAACTTCAGGAAAGGTACTCAGGGTGCCGCCGATTCAAAATTCTTTCACCAGACGGCCCAAATCGTGTCCGCCTCATTGTATTTTCCGTGGGCAGAACAAACTGGTGTCCACCTGCACGCCTCCAGCTGGGGGTGGAGTGGGGTGGGGTGGGGGTGGGGGGTGGGCGACGTACACTTTCTCCCTGGGAAACAAGCCCACGCCTTCAGTGTGAAAGGCCTCTACGCCTCTCTGCTTTCGCAGCCCAGGGGTAGCCTCAGCTCTGAAAAGCTTCCAGAGGAGGAAGGTCAGAGAACCTTTGAAGCACCCAGCAGGTGCAGCACAGAACAAGGACTTCTCTCTTGGCCTGAGAACACCCAGTGCCCGGCGCTCCTTTGGTGTACACACGTGATGGAGGAAGGGTGCTGGATTTGGCTCCGTGACAACTTCTCCGGGCCACGTAGTATGAACGCAAGTAGATGAGCCCTACATCTCTTGCCACTTTCCTGTGCAAGTTGGACAAGGCAAACCCCCTGCTTGAATCCCTGGGTGGGTTAAGTACCCTCCGGGGAAGGATCGTTGCTTGGGACACGGGGCTGGTATCGAGGTGACTGTTCTGTGCATCCACTTGGCAGCTGTTCTCTCTCAGCGGGTTCCGAAGACTCTGCTGAAGAGTTTCCTGAGGGTGGCGGAAACGGGGAAGTAGCCGTCAGGCCCACGAGGGTACCAACCCTCTCAAGCAAAACGCTACCAGCCTCAGACGCTTGGGCTCGCTTTCGTACATGAAACCACACTGTGCTTCGAAGGTTCCTGGCACCCAGCTTGCGAGTCGCACTTCCACCGTGTCTTAGGGTTCCCAGGCTCTCCATGCCGTCACAATGTCCAAGTGTTAGGCCTAAGACGGCAGGGTGTCCGGGAGCTCTAGAGGAGACCTTAGGAAGGTGGGCCTTTTGGCTCCTTCCACCGAGAAACCAGCTCCCCCGGATCCTCTGTCGTCAGTTAGTTGATTTCAGAATACCTGTGCGCACCCTCATTGCCCCTCGACGTAAGAGACAAACAGAATTGCCATAAAGGGAGGAAGCCTTCTGAGTCCAGCACAGAGGCAGTGTCTCTCACTCAGCATGCTCACAACAGCTGAGCACCAGGCTATGGGACCGAGAGAGGGAGAAAGAGAGCCGTGACCCCGAGTCTTTCCACAACGTAGTATAGGCATCACCCTTCAAGCCCACGTAAATGTCACAGAGAACACACCGGGCCTCAGTGTGCCTTCTTGTGGGTAAGGGAACTTTGCTTTTCATTCCTTGGGTGGCACACTGGCTCAGGAGTGCCCTACCCCAGAGACTCACGGTGCGCAGCCCGATTGGTGGAGATCAGCCCCTTCGGCGCTTCCACGGATGGAACCAACTCGGGAAAGAGCCGTTCAAAAGCTGGGGACCGTGGTGGCTTTCACTAGTCTTCACAGCCCGAGCACCCTGAAGGAGAGGAGCTGCTGAAGTCCGCTAGCAAAGTCTTCTAATCCGAAGAGGAGCCTTTCCTTTAAAGGGGCTTCCAAAGGCCGTGATGCATTTTCGCCGTTATCTAGAGTGGAGGCCTGTCGCCTGGCAGACTCCCCCAGTGGCCTGCTTCCCTGGCTGGGATACGGACACGCCGCCTGCTGCAGCCGAAAGGGACAGCTTTAGAGTAAAGGTAAAAACCCAGTGTGTAAACGTTCTTGCCTAGCCCTCGCCACAAGCACAGGCGTATAGGCCTCTGGTCAAAGGCTTTCGCCACAAGCTGAACACGTTTGGTCTCATCTAGCCTCTGAAGCCCGAGTTTACCCAGCTACGAATCAAACTTCAGGAAAGGTACTCAGGGTGATGCGGACTGCCAAGTACTTCACCAGGCAGCCCAGATCGAGTACAAAGACTTGTGTTTTAAACGGGCAGAAGAAATGGTGTCAAGAGCGCGCCTCCATCTGCCGGGCGACGTACACATTTTCTCCATGAGATGCAAGCCCTTCCTTCAGTGTGAAAGGCCTCTACGCCTCTTCGCGCTCGCAGCACACAGGTGCGACCCGCTCTGAAAACCTTCCAAAGGCACAGGGTCACACAACGTGTGAACCACCGAGAGCGGGTGCAGCACACACCTAGGTCTTCTCTGTCGACCTGAGAACACCCACGGCCCAGGGCTTCTTTGTTGCACACACGTGGTCGCGGTCGGTGAAGGATTCCCCTCCGTCAAACCTTCTCGCGGACACATAGAGTGAGCGCACGTAGATTAGCCCTACACCTCATCCCTGTTTCTTGAGTGAGTCGTACTGCTACAAGGAAAAACTCCCTGCTGGAATCTCGGTGTGGCGTAAGTATCCTCCGGGAAGCGATCGCTGCTAGAGCCACTGTGCTGCTATCTAGGATAATGGTCTGTGCCTCCACTGCGCTCGCTGCTGTTGTCTCCAAAGCCGTTTGCGAAGGCTTTTAGGAAGAGGTTGCTCACAGTGTCGTTTCTTTAGAGTAACCCACATGCATACGTGGATACCGGTTCTGTGAAGGAAAAGCCTACCTGCCTCAGCCTCTTGGGCGCAGTTTTGTACAGGAAAGGACACTTCGCCTTGAAGGTTCTTCCTTCCGGATTGCCACTTGCACTTGGCGATGTCTCCTAAATCTCGCAGGGTATCCGTGCGAGGCTCTTTGACGACTGGGCCACTCAACCCAGGCAAGCCAGAGAGCAGTACGTTGCCCTTGCTATGAATGTGAAGAGCTTTCTCCAGGGGCCTGTTTAGGCTAAGGTCCCTCAGAAGCCAGGAGCCGCCGTTCCGGCACGGAGAGAACTCATCCTGCGAAATTGGCGAAAGGGCTCCTATCCTGTGTGCCCCCAGGCGCCCCCAGGTTTCATTTGGGAAGCACCTTGGTGTCTCACAGAAGAGCCCAAATTCCTAACTGGGGGCACACCAGCATGGAATGTAAGGCTGTTTACAACTGCGCAGCCTGAGGCCGTTGGAAGGCCTTACAATCCAGAGCTTTGGAGCGAACAGGGCAGCGCTTCGCCATCGTCGTTGCACGTTCACGGAGCTTAATCAAACGAAAGCATTTACTTCCTGTGGCTCAAACGCAACAGAGGAGTTGGAAGGCATACAGTGCCCTTTGACAGTTGTTACAACGAACGTGAGTGCACAGTGTCTCGTGAAATAAATCCCTAGCACTGTTGAAGCATTCTATTAACGCATGCTTCTTCGCTCCTATGGCACTCCGAGGTGTTACTGACGGGGGAAATCTGGACTTTTACTTGAGGCCGGGGGGGGCTCACAATTCTTTTGTCGGCGAGCTCCAGAGTGCTCTTGCTGAAGCTCCCAGCAAGGAACTGAGAGCAGCAGGCCTCACACGAGTACACTCAGACGGCTTCCGTCACGAGTAAACTCAGGCCTCTTATGTGAGGCCTTCCGGCAGCAAAGAGAAGGTGCGCGCGAGGAGTGTGCTTCAGGCAGCTTAGGACCCGCAACTGTCTCGTCTACCACGGAGGGGAATCAGGTTTGCCCAGGGTCGCCCAGTTTCAAAGCGGAGCTCACGTCGTTATCCTCAGTGGTTTCTGATTACCTCAAGGAAACACACGGGAGGAACTGGGCCCTTCCATGGAGGCCCTTTTGGGCACAGGGACCTCTGCGTGGGATCTCCTGGGTAAGTATGGCAGTACCTTAGATAGGCCTCAGTGACCAAGGCTGTCGTCTGGCTCATGCCTTAGCTGTGTTAAGTTTGGACAACGTGCTGGTCCTCAGGCTGGGCCAACAGCCTAGCTTTCGCTTCTGTGAGAGTGCTGTCCCGAGTCTCTTCCCGGAGCCAGTCGTCAGCGCGGTGTCTTTTGGCACTGCAGTTCTCTTTCAGTCAAGGAGGCCGTGCGACTGGCAGAGGGAGTCTGCGCAGCACTGCCTTCGCGAGGCTCTTTGACGACTGGGGCATTCAACCCAGGCAAGCCAGAGAGCAGTACGTTGCCCTTGCTATGAATGTGAAGAGCTTTCTCCAGGGGCCTGTTTAGGCTAAGGTTCCTCAGAAGCCAGGAGCCGCCGTTCCGGCACGGAGAGAAGTCATCCTGCGAAACTGGCGAACGATCTCCTATCCTGTGTGCCCCCAGGAGCTTCGCAGAGTTAAGGCACTCCGGGGTGGAGTATGGCCTCATGGAAACCACTGCACACCCAACTCCCCCGACGTGAAACACTGGAACCTACCTTGAGGCCTGAGGTCACCTTTCGTTCGGCCGGAGCTGAACCTGTGGTGCCGTGGGAGGAGCTCCTAGAAAGGGATTGCCAGCACGGTTTTCGCTTTGGGAGAACACGCAGCCTCGGCCCACAACGACAATCCTGCCGTGCAGAGACGTCGGGCCGCTAGTGCTGTTCAGGCAGCTTTGAAGCCAAGCGCAAGGCGCCTCCAAACGGGGAGAAAGCGTACTCTCCCCTCCGCGTCCCACGTTCAAGCTGAATGACGCAGCATGTTTCTCGGAAGGCTCTGCCGAGCTATCTAGTACAAGGGAGAGAGTGCCTGCCTCTGCTGAGAAAGGTTTTGACGTGGGGATTGCTGGACAGGCGGAAGAGCGTTCCCCAGGCCGTGCAAAGTTGAGGCCTTGGTGATTCTGGATGGTCCCAAGGGTCCAGAATTGTCCCTGGGAAAGCTGTCCTTTTCCCTCTTTTTCCGGCTGGAAGTACACCTCTGGCATCCGGCTGCCGGTCGGCGACGTCCTGGGGGAGACGCCCTGGTTTCACTTGTGGCGCACACTGGTGTTTCTCAGAAGAGCCCAAATTCCTCCCTGCGGGTGGGTGGGGGGCTTGGCACACCAGCATGGAATGTAAGGCTGTTTAGAACTGCGTACCTTGAGGCCGTGTGAAGGCCGCACGAACGAGAGCTTTCGAGCGAACAGGGCAGCGCTTCGCCATCACCGTTGCACGTTCACGCAGCTTAGTCAAACGAACGCATTTCCTTCCTGGGGCTCCAACGCGGCCGAGGAGTTGGAAGGCATACAGTGAGTGCCCTTTGACAGTTGTTACAACGAACGTGAGTGCACAGTGTCTCGTGAAATACCTTCCACGGTTGAAGCATTCCGTTAAGGCATGCCCCTCCGCTCCCTCTGGCACTCCGAGGTGTTACTAACGGGGGAAACCTGGACTTTTGCTTGAGGCCGGGGTGGGGCGGCGGGACTCACAATTCTCCTGCCGGCGAGCTCCAGAGCGCTCCTGCTGAAGCTCCCAGCAAGGAACGGAGAGCAGCAGGCCTCGCACGAGTCAACCCAGACTTCTTCTGTCACGAGTCGACTCAGACTTCTTATGTGAGGCCTTCCGGCAGCAAAGAGAAGGTGCGCGCGAGGAGTGTGCTTCAGGCAGCTTAGGACCCGCCACTGTCTCGTCTACCACGGAGGGGAATCAGGTTTGGCCAGGGTCGCCCAGCTTCATACCTGAGCTCCTACAGGTATCCTCAGTGGTTTCTGATTACCTCAAGGAAACACAACGGGAGGAACAGGGCCCTTCCGTGGAGGCCCTTTGGGGCACAGGGACCTCTGCGTGGGATCTCCTGGGTAAGTACGGCAGTACCTTAGGTAGGCCTCAGTGACCGAGGCTCTCTGGCTCACGCCTAGCTGTGTAAAGAAGTGTGGCAAACGTACGTACTGCTCCTCAGGCTGGGCCCACGGCCTAGCTTTCGCTTCTGTGAGAGTGCTGTCCCGAGTCTCTTCCCGGAGCCAGTCGTCAGCGCGGTGTCTTTTGGCACTGCAGTTCTCTTTCAGTCAAGGAGGCCGTGCGACTGGCAGAGGGAGTCTGCGCAGCACTGCCTTCGCGAGGCTCTTTGACGACTGGGGCATTCAACCCAGGCAAGCCAGAGAGCAGTACGTTGCCCTTGCTATGAATGTGAAGAGCTTTCTCCAGGGGCCTGTTTAGGCTAAGGTTCCTCAGAAGCCAGGAGCCGCCGTTCCGGCACGGAGAGAAGTCATCCTGCGAAACTGGCGAACGATCTCCTATCCTGTGTGCCCCCAGGAGCTTCGCAGAGTTAAGGCACTCCGGGGTGGAGTATGGCCTCATGGAAACCACTGCACACCCAACTCCCCCGACGTGAAACACTGGAACCTACCTTGAGGCCTGAGGTCACCTTCGTTCGGCCGGAGCTGAACCTGTGGTGCCGTGGGAGGAGTTCCTAGAAAGGGATTGCCAGCACGGTTTTCGCTTTGGGAGAACACGCAGCCTCGGCCCACAACGACAATCCTGCCGTGCAGAGACGTCGGGCCGCTAGTGCTGTTCAGGCAGCTTTGAAGCCAAGCGCAAGGCGCCTCCAAACGGGGAGAAAGCGTACTCTCCCCTCCGCGTCCCACGTTCAAGCTGAATGACGCAGCATGTTTCTCGGAAGGCTCTGCCGAGCTATCTAGTACAAGGGAGAGAGTGCCTGCCTCTGCTGAGAAAGGTTTTGACGTGGGGATTGCTGGACAGGCGGAAGAGCGTTCCCCAGGCCGTGCAAAGTTGAGGCCTTGGTGATTCTGGATGGTCCCAAGGGTCCAGAATTGTCCCTGGGAAAGCTGTCCTTTTCCCTCTTTTTCCGGCTGGAAGTACACCTCTGGCATCCGGCTGCCGGTCGGCGACGTCCTGGGGGAGACGCCCTGGTTTCACTTGTGGCGCACACTGGTGTTTCTCAGAAGAGCCCAAATTCCTCCCTGCGGGTGGGTGGGGGGCTTGACACACCAGCATGGAATGTAAGGCTGTTTAGAACTGCGTACCTTGAGGCCGTGTGAAGGCCGCACGAACGAGAGCTTTCGAGCGAACAGGGCAGCGCTTCGCCATCACCGTTGCACGTTCACGCAGCTTAGTCAAACGAACGCATTTCCTTCCTGGGGCTCCAACGCGGCCGAGGAGTTGGAAGGCATACAGTGAGTGCCCTTTGACAGTTGTTACAACGAACGTGAGTGCACAGTGTCTCGTGAAATACCTTCCACGGTTGAAGCATTCCGTTAAGGCATGCCCCTCCGCTCCCTCTGGCACTCCGAGGTGTTACTAACGGGGGAAACCTGGACTTTTGCTTGAGGCCGGGGTGGGGCGGCGGGACTCACAATTCTCCTGCCGGCGAGCTCCAGAGCGCTCCTGCTGAAGCTCCCAGCAAGGAACGGAGAGCAGCAGGCCTCGCACGAGTCAACCCAGACTTCTTCTGTCACGAGTCGACTCAGACTTCTTATGTGAGGCCTTCCGGCAGCAAAGAGAAGGTGCGCGCGAGGAGTGTGCTTCAGGCAGCTTAGGACCCGCCACTGTCTCGTCTACCACGGAGGGGAATCAGGTTTGGCCAGGGTCGCCCAGCTTCATACCTGAGCTCCTACAGGTATCCTCAGTGGTTTCTGATTACCTCAAGGAAACACAACGGGAGGAACAGGGCCCTTCCGTGGAGGCCCTTTGGGGCACAGGGACCTCTGCGTGGGATCTCCTGGGTAAGTACGGCAGTACCTTAGGTAGGCCTCAGTGACCGAGGCTCTCTGGCTCACGCCTAGCTGTGTAAAGAAGTGTGGCAAACGTACGTACTGCTCCTCAGGCTGGGCCCACGGCCTAGCTTTCGCTTCTGTGAGAGTGCTGTCCCGAGTCTCTTCCCGGAGCCAGTCGTCAGCGCGGTGTCTTTTGGCACTGCAGTTCTCTTTCAGTCAAGGAGGCCGTGCGACTGGCAGAGGGAGTCTGCGCAGCACTGCCTTCGCGAGGCTCTTTGACGACTGGGGCATTCAACCCAGGCAAGCCAGAGAGCAGTACGTTGCCCTTGCTATGAATGTGAAGAGCTTTCTCCAGGGGCCTGTTTAGGCTAAGGTTCCTCAGAAGCCAGGAGCCGCCGTTCCGGCACGGAGAGAAGTCATCCTGCGAAACTGGCGAACGATCTCCTATCCTGTGTGCCCCCAGGAGCTTCGCAGAGTTAAGGCACTCCGGGGTGGAGTATGGCCTCATGGAAACCACTGCACACCCAACTCCCCCGACGTGAAACACTGGAACCTACCTTGAGGCCTGAGGTCACCTTCGTTCGGCCGGAGCTGAACCTGTGGTGCCGTGGGAGGAGTTCCTAGAAAGGGATTGCCAGCACGGTTTTCGCTTTGGGAGAACACGCAGCCTCGGCCCACAACGACAATCCTGCCGTGCAGAGACGTCGGGCCGCTAGTGCTGTTCAGGCAGCTTTGAAGCCAAGCGCAAGGCGCCTCCAAACGGGGAGAAAGCGTACTCTCCCCTCCGCGTCCCACGTTCAAGCTGAATGACGCAGCATGTTTCTCGGAAGGCTCTGCCGAGCTATCTAGTACAAGGGAGAGAGTGCCTGCCTCTGCTGAGAAAGGTTTTGACGTGGGGATTGCTGGACAGGCGGAAGAGCGTTCCCCAGGCCGTGCAAAGTTGAGGCCTTGGTGATTCTGGATGGTCCCAAGGGTCCAGAATTGTCCCTGGGAAAGCTGTCCTTTTCCCTCTTTTTCCGGCTGGAAGTACACCTCTGGCATCCGGCTGCCGGTCGGCGACGTCCTGGGGGAGACGCCCTGGTTTCACTTGTGGCGCACACTGGTGTTTCTCAGAAGAGCCCAAATTCCTCCCTGCGGGTGGGTGGGGGGCTTGACACACCAGCATGGAATGTAAGGCTGTTTAGAACTGCGTACCTTGAGGCCGTGTGAAGGCCGCACGAACGAGAGCTTTCGAGCGAACAGGGCAGCGCTTCGCCATCACCGTTGCACGTTCACGCAGCTTAGTCAAACGAACGCATTTCCTTCCTGGGGCTCCAACGCGGCCGAGGAGTTGGAAGGCATACAGTGAGTGCCCTTTGACAGTTGTTACAACGAACGTGAGTGCACAGTGTCTCGTGAAATACCTTCCACGGTTGAAGCATTCCGTTAAGGCATGCCCCTCCGCTCCCTCTGGCACTCCGAGGTGTTACTAACGGGGGAAACCTGGACTTTTGCTTGAGGCCGGGGTGGGGCGGCGGGACTCACAATTCTCCTGCCGGCGAGCTCCAGAGCGCTCCTGCTGAAGCTCCCAGCAAGGAACGGAGAGCAGCAGGCCTCGCACGAGTCAACCCAGACTTCTTCTGTCACGAGTCGACTCAGACTTCTTATGTGAGGCCTTCCGGCAGCAAAGAGAAGGTGCGCGCGAGGAGTGTGCTTCAGGCAGCTTAGGACCCGCCACTGTCTCGTCTACCACGGAGGGGAATCAGGTTTGGCCAGGGTCGCCCAGCTTCATACCTGAGCTCCTACAGGTATCCTCAGTGGTTTCTGATTACCTCAAGGAAACACAACGGGAGGAACAGGGCCCTTCCGTGGAGGCCCTTTGGGGCACAGGGACCTCTGCGTGGGATCTCCTGGGTAAGTACGGCAGTACCTTAGGTAGGCCTCAGTGACCGAGGCTCTCTGGCTCACGCCTAGCTGTGTAAAGAAGTGTGGCAAACGTACGTACTGCTCCTCAGGCTGGGCCCACGGCCTAGCTTTCGCTTCTGTGAGAGTGCTGTCCCGAGTCTCTTCCCGGAGCCAGTCGTCAGCGCGGTGTCTTTTGGCACTGCAGTTCTCTTTCAGTCAAGGAGGCCGTGCGACTGGCAGAGGGAGTCTGCGCAGCACTGCCTTCAGCGAGGCTCTTTGACGACTGGGGCATTCAACCCAGGCAAGCCAGAGAGCAGTACGTTGCCCTTGCTATGAATGTGAAGAGCTTTCTCCAGGGGCCTGTTTAGGCTAAGGTTCCTCAGAAGCCAGGAGCCGCCGTTCCGGCACGGAGAGAAGTCATCCTGCGAAACTGGCGAACGATCTCCTATCCTGTGTGCCCCCAGGAGCTTCGCAGAGTTAAGGCACTCCGGGGTGGAGTATGGCCTCATGGAAACCACTGCACACCCAACTCCCCCGACGTGAAACACTGGAACCTACCTTGAGGCCTGAGGTCACCTTTCGTTCGGCCGGAGCTGAACCCGTGGTGCCGTGGGAGGAGCTCCTAGAAAGGGATTGCCAGCACGGTTTTCGCTTTGGGAGAACACGCAGCCTCGGCCCACAACGACAATCCTGCCGTGCAGAGACGTCGGGCCGCTAGTGCTGTTCAGGCAGCTTTGAAGCCAAGCGCAAGGCGCCTCCAAACGGGGAGAAAGCGTACTCTCCCCTCCGCGTCCCACGTTCAAGCTGAATGACGCAGCATGTTTCTCGGAAGGCTCTGCCGAGCTATCTAGTACAAGGGAGAGAGTGCCTGCCTCTGCTGAGAAAGGTTTTGACGTGGGGATTGCTGGACAGGCGGAAGAGCGTTCCCCAGGCCGTGCAAAGTTGAGGCCTTGGTGATTCTGGATGGTCCCAAGGGTCCAGAATTGTCCCTGGGAAAGCTGTCCTTTTCCCTCTTTTTCCGGCTGGAAGTACACCTCTGGCATCCGGCTGCCGGTCGGCGACGTCCTGGGGGAGACGCCCTGGTTTCACTTGTGGCGCACACTGGTGTTTCTCAGAAGAGCCCAAATTCCTCCCTGCGGGTGGGTGGGGGGCTTGGCACACCAGCATGGAATGTAAGGCTGTTTAGAACTGCGTACCTTGAGGCCGTGTGAAGGCCGCACGAACGAGAGCTTTCGAGCGAACAGGGCAGCGCTTCGCCATCACCGTTGCACGTTCACGCAGCTTAGTCAAACGAACGCATTTCCTTCCTGGGGCTCCAACGCGGCCGAGGAGTTGGAAGGCATACAGTGAGTGCCCTTTGACAGTTGTTACAACGAACGTGAGTGCACAGTGTCTCGTGAAATACCTTCCACGGTTGAAGCATTCCGTTAAGGCATGCCCCTCCGCTCCCTCTGGCACTCCGAGGTGTTACTAACGGGGGAAACCTGGACTTTTGCTTGAGGCCGGGGTGGGGCGGCGGGACTCACAATTCTCCTGCCGGCGAGCTCCAGAGCGCTCCTGCTGAAGCTCCCAGCAAGGAACGGAGAGCAGCAGGCCTCGCACGAGTCAACCCAGACTTCTTCTGTCACGAGTCGACTCAGACTTCTTATGTGAGGCCTTCCGGCAGCAAAGAGAAGGTGCGCGCGAGGAGTGTGCTTCAGGCAGCTTAGGACCCGCCACTGTCTCGTCTACCACGGAGGGGAATCAGGTTTGGCCAGGGTCGCCCAGCTTCATACCTGAGCTCCTACAGGTATCCTCAGTGGTTTCTGATTACCTCAAGGAAACACAACGGGAGGAACAGGGCCCTTCCGTGGAGGCCCTTTGGGGCACAGGGACCTCTGCGTGGGATCTCCTGGGTAAGTACGGCAGTACCTTAGGTAGGCCTCAGTGACCGAGGCTCTCTGGCTCACGCCTAGCTGTGTAAAGAAGTGTGGCAAACGTACGTACTGCTCCTCAGGCTGGGCCCACGGCCTAGCTTTCGCTTCTGTGAGAGTGCTGTCCCGAGTCTCTTCCCGGAGCCAGTCGTCAGCGCGGTGTCTTTTGGCACTGCAGTTCTCTTTCAGTCAAGGAGGCCGTGCGACTGGCAGAGGGAGTCTGCGCAGCACTGCCTTCGCGAGGCTCTTTGACGACTGGGGCATTCAACCCAGGCAAGCCAGAGAGCAGTACGTTGCCCTTGCTATGAATGTGAAGAGCTTTCTCCAGGGGCCTGTTTAGGCTAAGGTTCCTCAGAAGCCAGGAGCCGCCGTTCCGGCACGGAGAGAAGTCATCCTGCGAAACTGGCGAACGATCTCCTATCCTGTGTGCCCCCAGGAGCTTCGCAGAGTTAAGGCACTCCGGGGTGGAGTATGGCCTCATGGAAACCACTGCACACCCAACTCCCCCGACGTGAAACACTGGAACCTACCTTGAGGCCTGAGGTCACCTTTCGTTCGGCCGGAGCTGAACCTGTGGTGCCGTGGGAGGAGTTCCTAGAAAGGGATTGCCAGCACGGTTTTCGCTTTGGGAGAACACGCAGCCTCGGCCCACAACGACAATCCTGCCGTGCAGAGACGTCGGGCCGCTAGTGCTGTTCAGGCAGCTTTGAAGCCAAGCGCAAGGCGCCTCCAAACGGGGAGAAAGCGTACTCTCCCCTCCGCGTCCCACGTTCAAGCTGAATGACGCAGCATGTTTCTCGGAAGGCTCTGCCGAGCTATCTAGTACAAGGGAGAGAGTGCCTGCCTCTGCTGAGAAAGGTTTTGACGTGGGGATTGCTGGACAGGCGGAAGAGCGTTCCCCAGGCCGTGCAAAGTTGAGGCCTTGGTGATTCTGGATGGTCCCAAGGGTCCAGAATTGTCCCTGGGAAAGCTGTCCTTTTCCCTCTTTTTCCGGCTGGAAGTACACCTCTGGCATCCGGCTGCCGGTCGGCGACGTCCTGGGGGAGACGCCCTGGTTTCACTTGTGGCGCACACTGGTGTTTCTCAGAAGAGCCCAAATTCCTCCCTGCGGGTGGGTGGGGGGCTTGGCACACCAGCATGGAATGTAAGGCTGTTTAGAACTGCGTACCTTGAGGCCGTGTGAAGGCCGCACGAACGAGAGCTTTCGAGCGAACAGGGCAGCGCTTCGCCATCACCGTTGCACGTTCACGCAGCTTAGTCAAACGAACGCATTTCCTTCCTGGGGCTCCAACGCGGCCGAGGAGTTGGAAGGCATACAGTGAGTGCCCTTTGACAGTTGTTACAACGAACGTGAGTGCACAGTGTCTCGTGAAATACCTTCCACGGTTGAAGCATTCCGTTAAGGCATGCCCCTCCGCTCCCTCTGGCACTCCGAGGTGTTACTAACGGGGGAAACCTGGACTTTTGCTTGAGGCCGGGGTGGGGCGGCGGGACTCACAATTCTCCTGCCGGCGAGCTCCAGAGCGCTCCTGCTGAAGCTCCCAGCAAGGAACGGAGAGCAGCAGGCCTCGCACGAGTCAACCCAGACTTCTTCTGTCACGAGTCGACTCAGACTTCTTATGTGAGGCCTTCCGGCAGCAAAGAGAAGGTGCGCGCGAGGAGTGTGCTTCAGGCAGCTTAGGACCCGCCACTGTCTCGTCTACCACGGAGGGGAATCAGGTTTGGCCAGGGTCGCCCAGCTTCATACCTGAGCTCCTACAGGTATCCTCAGTGGTTTCTGATTACCTCAAGGAAACACAACGGGAGGAACAGGGCCCTTCCGTGGAGGCCCTTTGGGGCACAGGGACCTCTGCGTGGGATCTCCTGGGTAAGTACGGCAGTACCTTAGGTAGGCCTCAGTGACCGAGGCTCTCTGGCTCACGCCTAGCTGTGTAAAGAAGTGTGGCAAACGTACGTACTGCTCCTCAGGCTGGGCCCACGGCCTAGCTTTCGCTTCTGTGAGAGTGCTGTCCCGAGTCTCTTCCCGGAGCCAGTCGTCAGCGCGGTGTCTTTTGGCACTGCAGTTCTCTTTCAGTCAAGGAGGCCGTGCGACTGGCAGAGGGAGTCTGCGCAGCACTGCCTTCGCGAGGCTCTTTGACGACTGGGGCATTCAACCCAGGCAAGCCAGAGAGCAGTACGTTGCCCTTGCTATGAATGTGAAGAGCTTTCTCCAGGGGCCTGTTTAGGCTAAGGTTCCTCAGAAGCCAGGAGCCGCCGTTCCGGCACGGAGAGAAGTCATCCTGCGAAACTGGCGAACGATCTCCTATCCTGTGTGCCCCCAGGAGCTTCGCAGAGTTAAGGCACTCCGGGGTGGAGTATGGCCTCATGGAAACCACTGCACACCCAACTCCCCCGACGTGAAACACTGGAACCTACCTTGAGGCCTGAGGTCACCTTTCGTTCGGCCGGAGCTGAACCTGTGGTGCCGTGGGAGGAGTTCCTAGAAAGGGATTGCCAGCACGGTTTTCGCTTTGGGAGAACACGCAGCCTCGGCCCACAACGACAATCCTGCCGTGCAGAGACGTCGGGCCGCTAGTGCTGTTCAGGCAGCTTTGAAGCCAAGCGCAAGGCGCCTCCAAACGGGGAGAAAGCGTACTCTCCCCTCCGCGTCCCACGTTCAAGCTGAATGACGCAGCATGTTTCTCGGAAGGCTCTGCCGAGCTATCTAGTACAAGGGAGAGAGTGCCTGCCTCTGCTGAGAAAGGTTTTGACGTGGGGGTTGCTGGACAGGCGGAAGAGCGTTCCCCAGGCCGTGCAAAGTTGAGGCCTTGGTGATTCTGGATGGTCCCAAGGGTCCAGAATTGTCCCTGGGAAAGCTGTCCTTTTCCCTCTTTTTCCGGCTGGAAGTACACCTCTGGCATCCGGCTGCCGGTCGGCGACGTCCTGGGGGAGACGCCCTGGTTTCACTTGTGGCGCACACTGGTGTTTCTCAGAAGAGCCCAAATTCCTCCCTGCGGGTGGGTGGGGGGCTTGGCACACCAGCATGGAATGTAAGGCTGTTTAGAACTGCGTACCTTGAGGCCGTGTGAAGGCCGCACGAACGAGAGCTTTCGAGCGAACAGGGCAGCGCTTCGCCATCACCGTTGCACGTTCACGCAGCTTAGTCAAACGAACGCATTTCCTTCCTGGGGCTCCAACGCGGCCGAGGAGTTGGAAGGCATACAGTGAGTGCCCTTTGACAGTTGTTACAACGAACGTGAGTGCACAGTGTCTCGTGAAATACCTTCCACGGTTGAAGCATTCCGTTAAGGCATGCCCCTCCGCTCCCTCTGGCACTCCGAGGTGTTACTAACGGGGGAAACCTGGACTTTTGCTTGAGGCCGGGGTGGGGCGGCGGGACTCACAATTCTCCTGCCGGCGAGCTCCAGAGCGCTCCTGCTGAAGCTCCCAGCAAGGAACGGAGAGCAGCAGGCCTCGCACGAGTCAACCCAGACTTCTTCTGTCACGAGTCGACTCAGACTTCTTATGTGAGGCCTTCCGGCAGCAAAGAGAAGGTGCGCGCGAGGAGTGTGCTTCAGGCAGCTTAGGACCCGCCACTGTCTCGTCTACCACGGAGGGGAATCAGGTTTGGCCAGGGTCGCCCAGCTTCATACCTGAGCTCCTACAGGTATCCTCAGTGGTTTCTGATTACCTCAAGGAAACACAACGGGAGGAACAGGGCCCTTCCGTGGAGGCCCTTTGGGGCACAGGGACCTCTGCGTGGGATCTCCTGGGTAAGTACGGCAGTACCTTAGGTAGGCCTCAGTGACCGAGGCTCTCTGGCTCACGCCTAGCTGTGTAAAGAAGTGTGGCAAACGTACGTACTGCTCCTCAGGCTGGGCCCACGGCCTAGCTTTCGCTTCTGTGAGAGTGCTGTCCCGAGTCTCTTCCCGGAGCCAGTCGTCAGCGCGGTGTCTTTTGGCACTGCAGTTCTCTTTCAGTCAAGGAGGCCGTGCGACTGGCAGAGGGAGTCTGCGCAGCACTGCCTTCGCGAGGCTCTTTGACGACTGGGGCATTCAACCCAGGCAAGCCAGAGAGCAGTACGTTGCCCTTGCTATGAATGTGAAGAGCTTTCTCCAGGGGCCTGTTTAGGCTAAGGTTCCTCAGAAGCCAGGAGCCGCCGTTCCGGCACGGAGAGAAGTCATCCTGCGAAACTGGCGAACGATCTCCTATCCTGTGTGCCCCCAGGAGCTTCGCAGAGTTAAGGCACTCCGGGGTGGAGTATGGCCTCATGGAAACCACTGCACACCCAACTCCCCCGACGTGAAACACTGGAACCTACCTTGAGGCCTGAGGTCACCTTTCGTTCGGCCGGAGCTGAACCCGTGGTGCCGTGGGAGGAGTTCCTAGAAAGGGATTGCCAGCACGGTTTTCGCTTTGGGAGAACACGCAGCCTCGGCCCACAACGACAATCCTGCCGTGCAGAGACGTCGGGCCGCTAGTGCTGTTCAGGCAGCTTTGAAGCCAAGCGCAAGGCGCCTCCAAACGGGGAGAAAGCGTACTCTCCCCTCCGCGTCCCACGTTCAAGCTGAATGACGCAGCATGTTTCTCGGAAGGCTCTGCCGAGCTATCTAGTACAAGGGAGAGAGTGCCTGCCTCTGCTGAGAAAGGTTTTGACGTGGGGATTGCTGGACAGGCGGAAGAGCGTTCCCCAGGCCGTGCAAAGTTGAGGCCTTGGTGATTCTGGATGGTCCCAAGGGTCCAGAATTGTCCCTGGGAAAGCTGTCCTTTTCCCTCTTTTTCCGGCTGGAAGTACACCTCTGGCATCCGGCTGCCGGTCGGCGACGTCCTGGGGGAGACGCCCTGGTTTCACTTGTGGCGCACACTGGTGTTTCTCAGAAGAGCCCAAATTCCTCCCTGCGGGTGGGTGGGGGGCTTGGCACACCAGCATGGAATGTAAGGCTGTTTAGAACTGCGTACCTTGAGGCCGTGTGAAGGCCGCACGAACGAGAGCTTTCGAGCGAACAGGGCAGCGCTTCGCCATCACCGTTGCACGTTCACGCAGCTTAGTCAAACGAACGCATTTCCTTCCTGGGGCTCCAACGCGGCCGAGGAGTTGGAAGGCATACAGTGAGTGCCCTTTGACAGTTGTTACAACGAACGTGAGTGCACAGTGTCTCGTGAAATACCTTCCACGGTTGAAGCATTCCGTTAAGGCATGCCCCTCCGCTCCCTCTGGCACTCCGAGGTGTTACTAACGGGGGAAACCTGGACTTTTGCTTGAGGCCGGGGTGGGGCGGCGGGACTCACAATTCTCCTGCCGGCGAGCTCCAGAGCGCTCCTGCTGAAGCTCCCAGCAAGGAACGGAGAGCAGCAGGCCTCGCACGAGTCAACCCAGACTTCTTCTGTCACGAGTCGACTCAGACTTCTTATGTGAGGCCTTCCGGCAGCAAAGAGAAGGTGCGCGCGAGGAGTGTGCTTCAGGCAGCTTAGGACCCGCCACTGTCTCGTCTACCACGGAGGGGAATCAGGTTTGGCCAGGGTCGCCCAGCTTCATACCTGAGCTCCTACAGGTATCCTCAGTGGTTTCTGATTACCTCAAGGAAACACAACGGGAGGAACAGGGCCCTTCCGTGGAGGCCCTTTGGGGCACAGGGACCTCTGCGTGGGATCTCCTGGGTAAGTACGGCAGTACCTTAGGTAGGCCTCAGTGACCGAGGCTCTCTGGCTCACGCCTAGCTGTGTAAAGAAGTGTGGCAAACGTACGTACTGCTCCTCAGGCTGGGCCCACGGCCTAGCTTTCGCTTCTGTGAGAGTGCTGTCCCGAGTCTCTTCCCGGAGCCAGTCGTCAGCGCGGTGTCTTTTGGCACTGCAGTTCTCTTTCAGTCAAGGAGGCCGTGCGACTGGCAGAGGGAGTCTGCGCAGCACTGCCTTCGCGAGGCTCTTTGACGACTGGGGCATTCAACCCAGGCAAGCCAGAGAGCAGTACGTTGCCCTTGCTATGAATGTGAAGAGCTTTCTCCAGGGGCCTGTTTAGGCTAAGGTTCCTCAGAAGCCAGGAGCCGCCGTTCCGGCACGGAGAGAAGTCATCCTGCGAAACTGGCGAACGATCTCCTATCCTGTGTGCCCCCAGGAGCTTCGCAGAGTTAAGGCACTCCGGGGTGGAGTATGGCCTCATGGAAACCACTGCACACCCAAGCTCCCCCGACGTGAAACACTGGAACCTACCTTGAGGCCTGAGGTCACCTTTCGTTCGGCCGGAGCTGAACCTGTGGTGCCGTGGGAGGAGTTCCTAGAAAGGGATTGCCAGCACGGTTTTCGCTTTGGGAGAACACGCAGCCTCGGCCCACAACGACAATCCTGCCGTGCAGAGACGTCGGGCCGCTAGTGCTGTTCAGGCAGCTTTGAAGCCAAGCGCAAGGCGCCTCCAAACGGGGAGAAAGCGTACTCTCCCCTCCGCGTCCCACGTTCAAGCTGAATGACGCAGCATGTTTCTCGGAAGGCTCTGCCGAGCTATCTAGTACAAGGGAGAGAGTGCCTGCCTCTGCTGAGAAAGGTTTTGACGTGGGGATTGCTGGACAGTGAGGAAGAGCGTTCCCCAGGCCGTGCAAAGTTGAGGCCTTGGTGATTCTGGATGGTCCCAAGGGTCCAGAATTGTCCCTGGGAAAGCTGTCCTTTTCCCTCTTTTTCCGGCTGGAAGTACACCTCTGGCATCCGGCTGCCGGTCGGCGACGTCCTGGGGGAGACGCCCTGGTTTCACTTGTGGCGCACACTGGTGTTTCTCAGAAGAGCCCAAATTCCTCCCTGCGGGTGGGTGGGGGGCTTGGCACACCAGCATGGAATGTAAGGCTGTTTAGAACTGCGTACCTTGAGGCCGTGTGAAGGCCGCACGAACGAGAGCTTTCGAGCGAACAGGGCAGCGCTTCGCCATCACCGTTGCACGTTCACGCAGCTTAGTCAAACGAACGCATTTCCTTCCTGGGGCTCCAACGCGGCCGAGGAGTTGGAAGGCATACAGTGAGTGCCCTTTGACAGTTGTTACAACGAACGTGAGTGCACAGTGTCTCGTGAAATACCTTCCACGGTTGAAGCATTCCGTTAAGGCATGCCCCTCCGCTCCCTCTGGCACTCCGAGGTGTTACTAACGGGGGAAACCTGGACTTTTGCTTGAGGCCGGGGTGGGGCGGCGGGACTCACAATTCTCCTGCCGGCGAGCTCCAGAGCGCTCCTGCTGAAGCTCCCAGCAAGGAACGGAGAGCAGCAGGCCTCGCACGAGTCAACCCAGACTTCTTCTGTCACGAGTCGACTCAGACTTCTTATGTGAGGCCTTCCGGCAGCAAAGAGAAGGTGCGCGCGAGGAGTGTGCTTCAGGCAGCTTAGGACCCGCCACTGTCTCGTCTACCACGGAGGGGAATCAGGTTTGGCCAGGGTCGCCCAGCTTCATACCTGAGCTCCTACAGGTATCCTCAGTGGTTTCTGATTACCTCAAGGAAACACAACGGGAGGAACAGGGCCCTTCCGTGGAGGCCCTTTGGGGCACAGGGACCTCTGCGTGGGATCTCCTGGGTAAGTACGGCAGTACCTTAGGTAGGCCTCAGTGACCGAGGCTCTCTGGCTCACGCCTAGCTGTGTAAAGAAGTGTGGCAAACGTACGTACTGCTCCTCAGGCTGGGCCCACGGCCTAGCTTTCGCTTCTGTGAGAGTGCTGTCCCGAGTCTCTTCCCGGAGCCAGTCGTCAGCGCGGTGTCTTTTGGCACTGCAGTTCTCTTTCAGTCAAGGAGGCCGTGCGACTGGCAGAGGGAGTCTGCGCAGCACTGCCTTCGCGAGGCTCTTTGACGACTGGGGCATTCAACCCAGGCAAGCCAGAGAGCAGTACGTTGCCCTTGCTATGAATGTGAAGAGCTTTCTCCAGGGGCCTGTTTAGGCTAAGGTTCCTCAGAAGCCAGGAGCCGCCGTTCCGGCACGGAGAGAAGTCATCCTGCGAAACTGGCGAACGATCTCCTATCCTGTGTGCCCCCAGGAGCTTCGCAGAGTTAAGGCACTCCGGGGTGGAGTATGGCCTCATGGAAACCACTGCACACCCAAGCTCCCCCGACGTGAAACACTGGAACCTACCTTGAGGCCTGAGGTCACCTTTCGTTCGGCCGGAGCTGAACCTGTGGTGCCGTGGGAGGAGTTCCTAGAAAGGGATTGCCAGCACGGTTTTCGCTTTGGGAGAACACGCAGCCTCGGCCCACAACGACAATCCTGCCGTGCAGAGACGTCGGGCCGCTAGTGCTGTTCAGGCAGCTTTGAAGCCAAGCGCAAGGCGCCTCCAAACGGGGAGAAAGCGTACTCTCCCCTCCGCGTCCCACGTTCAAGCTGAATGACGCAGCATGTTTCTCGGAAGGCTCTGCCGAGCTATCTAGTACAAGGGAGAGAGTGCCTGCCTCTGCTGAGAAAGGTTTTGACGTGGGGATTGCTGGACGTGAGGAAGAGCGTTCCCCAGGCCGTGCAAAGTTGAGGCCTTGGTGATTCTGGATGGTCCCAAGGGTCCAGAATTGTCCCTGGGAAAGCTGTCCTTTTCCCTCTTTTTCCGGCTGGAAGTACACCTCTGGCATCCGGCTGCCGGTCGGCGACGTCCTGGGGGAGACGCCCTGGTTTCACTTGTGGCGCACACTGGTGTTTCTCAGAAGAGCCCAAATTCCTCCCTGCGGGTGGGTGGGGGGCTTGGCACACCAGCATGGAATGTAAGGCTGTTTAGAACTGCGTACCTTGAGGCCGTGTGAAGGCCGCACGAACGAGAGCTTTCGAGCGAACAGGGCAGCGCTTCGCCATCACCGTTGCACGTTCACGCAGCTTAGTCAAACGAACGCATTTCCTTCCTGGGGCTCCAACGCGGCCGAGGAGTTGGAAGGCATACAGTGAGTGCCCTTTGACAGTTGTTACAACGAACGTGAGTGCACAGTGTCTCGTGAAATACCTTCCACGGTTGAAGCATTCCGTTAAGGCATGCCCCTCCGCTCCCTCTGGCACTCCGAGGTGTTACTAACGGGGGAAACCTGGACTTTTGCTTGAGGCCGGGGTGGGGCGGCGGGACTCACAATTCTCCTGCCGGCGAGCTCCAGAGCGCTCCTGCTGAAGCTCCCAGCAAGGAACGGAGAGCAGCAGGCCTCGCACGAGTCAACCCAGACTTCTTCTGTCACGAGTCGACTCAGACTTCTTATGTGAGGCCTTCCGGCAGCAAAGAGAAGGTGCGCGCGAGGAGTGTGCTTCAGGCAGCTTAGGACCCGCCACTGTCTCGTCTACCACGGAGGGGAATCAGGTTTGGCCAGGGTCGCCCAGCTTCATACCTGAGCTCCTACAGGTATCCTCAGTGGTTTCTGATTACCTCAAGGAAACACAACGGGAGGAACAGGGCCCTTCCGTGGAGGCCCTTTGGGGCACAGGGACCTCTGCGTGGGATCTCCTGGGTAAGTACGGCAGTACCTTAGGTAGGCCTCAGTGACCGAGGCTCTCTGGCTCACGCCTAGCTGTGTAAAGAAGTGTGGCAAACGTACGTACTGCTCCTCAGGCTGGGCCCACGGCCTAGCTTTCGCTTCTGTGAGAGTGCTGTCCCGAGTCTCTTCCCGGAGCCAGTCGTCAGCGCGGTGTCTTTTGGCACTGCAGTTCTCTTTCAGTCAAGGAGGCCGTGCGACTGGCAGAGGGAGTCTGCGCAGCACTGCCTTCGCGAGGCTCTTTGACGACTGGGGCATTCAACCCAGGCAAGCCAGAGAGCAGTACGTTGCCCTTGCTATGAATGTGAAGAGCTTTCTCCAGGGGCCTGTTTAGGCTAAGGTTCCTCAGAAGCCAGGAGCCGCCGTTCCGGCACGGAGAGAAGTCATCCTGCGAAACTGGCGAACGATCTCCTATCCTGTGTGCCCCCAGGAGCTTCGCAGAGTTAAGGCACTCCGGGGTGGAGTATGGCCTCATGGAAACCACTGCACACCCAAGCTCCCCCGACGTGAAACACTGGAACCTACCTTGAGGCCTGAGGTCACCTTTCGTTCGGCCGGAGCTGAACCTGTGGTGCCGTGGGAGGAGTTCCTAGAAAGGGATTGCCAGCACGGTTTTCGCTTTGGGAGAACACGCAGCCTCGGCCCACAACGACAATCCTGCCGTGCAGAGACGTCGGGCCGCTAGTGCTGTTCAGGCAGCTTTGAAGCCAAGCGCAAGGCGCCTCCAAACGGGGAGAAAGCGTACTCTCCCCTCCGCGTCCCACGTTCAAGCTGAATGACGCAGCATGTTTCTCGGAAGGCTCTGCCGAGCTATCTAGTACAAGGGAGAGAGTGCCTGCCTCTGCTGAGAAAGGTTTTGACGTGGGGATTGCTGGACGTGAGGAAGAGCGTTCCCCAGGCCGTGCAAAGTTGAGGCCTTGGTGATTCTGGATGGTCCCAAGGGTCCAGAATTGTCCCTGGGAAAGCTGTCCTTTTCCCTCTTTTTCCGGCTGGAAGTACACCTCTGGCATCCGGCTGCCGGTCGGCGACGTCCTGGGGGAGACGCCCTGGTTTCACTTGTGGCGCACACTGGTGTTTCTCAGAAGAGCCCAAATTCCTCCCTGCGGGTGGGTGGGGGGCTTGGCACACCAGCATGGAATGTAAGGCTGTTTAGAACTGCGTACCTTGAGGCCGTGTGAAGGCCGCACGAACGAGAGCTTTCGAGCGAACAGGGCAGCGCTTCGCCATCACCGTTGCACGTTCACGCAGCTTAGTCAAACGAACGCATTTCCTTCCTGGGGCTCCAACGCGGCCGAGGAGTTGGAAGGCATACAGTGAGTGCCCTTTGACAGTTGTTACAACGAACGTGAGTGCACAGTGTCTCGTGAAATACCTTCCACGGTTGAAGCATTCCGTTAAGGCATGCCCCTCCGCTCCCTCTGGCACTCCGAGGTGTTACTAACGGGGGAAACCTGGACTTTTGCTTGAGGCCGGGGTGGGGCGGCGGGACTCACAATTCTCCTGCCGGCGAGCTCCAGAGCGCTCCTGCTGAAGCTCCCAGCAAGGAACGGAGAGCAGCAGGCCTCGCACGAGTCAACCCAGACTTCTTCTGTCACGAGTCGACTCAGACTTCTTATGTGAGGCCTTCCGGCAGCAAAGAGAAGGTGCGCGCGAGGAGTGTGCTTCAGGCAGCTTAGGACCCGCCACTGTCTCGTCTACCACGGAGGGGAATCAGGTTTGGCCAGGGTCGCCCAGCTTCATACCTGAGCTCCTACAGGTATCCTCAGTGGTTTCTGATTACCTCAAGGAAACACAACGGGAGGAACAGGGCCCTTCCGTGGAGGCCCTTTGGGGCACAGGGACCTCTGCGTGGGATCTCCTGGGTAAGTACGGCAGTACCTTAGGTAGGCCTCAGTGACCGAGGCTCTCTGGCTCACGCCTAGCTGTGTAAAGAAGTGTGGCAAACGTACGTACTGCTCCTCAGGCTGGGCCCACGGCCTAGCTTTCGCTTCTGTGAGAGTGCTGTCCCGAGTCTCTTCCCGGAGCCAGTCGTCAGCGCGGTGTCTTTTGGCACTGCAGTTCTCTTTCAGTCAAGGAGGCCGTGCGACTGGCAGAGGGAGTCTGCGCAGCACTGCCTTCGCGAGGCTCTTTGACGACTGGGGCATTCAACCCAGGCAAGCCAGAGAGCAGTACGTTGCCCTTGCTATGAATGTGAAGAGCTTTCTCCAGGGGCCTGTTTAGGCTAAGGTTCCTCAGAAGCCAGGAGCCGCCGTTCCGGCACGGAGAGAAGTCATCCTGCGAAACTGGCGAACGATCTCCTATCCTGTGTGCCCCCAGGAGCTTCGCAGAGTTAAGGCACTCCGGGGTGGAGTATGGCCTCATGGAAACCACTGCACACCCAAGCTCCCCCGACGTGAAACACTGGAACCTACCTTGAGGCCTGAGGTCACCTTTCGTTCGGCCGGAGCTGAACCTGTGGTGCCGTGGGAGGAGTTCCTAGAAAGGGATTGCCAGCACGGTTTTCGCTTTGGGAGAACACGCAGCCTCGGCCCACAACGACAATCCTGCCGTGCAGAGACGTCGGGCCGCTAGTGCTGTTCAGGCAGCTTTGAAGCCAAGCGCAAGGCGCCTCCAAACGGGGAGAAAGCGTACTCTCCCCTCCGCGTCCCACGTTCAAGCTGAATGACGCAGCATGTTTCTCGGAAGGCTCTGCCGAGCTATCTAGTACAAGGGAGAGAGTGCCTGCCTCTGCTGAGAAAGGTTTTGACGTGGGGATTGCTGGACGTGAGGAAGAGCGTTCCCCAGGCCGTGCAAAGTTGAGGCCTTGGTGATTCTGGATGGTCCCAAGGGTCCAGAATTGTCCCTGGGAAAGCTGTCCTTTTCCCTCTTTTTCCGGCTGGAAGTACACCTCTGGCATCCGGCTGCCGGTCGGCGACGTCCTGGGGGAGACGCCCTGGTTTCACTTGTGGCGCACACTGGTGTTTCTCAGAAGAGCCCAAATTCCTCCCTGCGGGTGGGTGGGGGGCTTGGCACACCAGCATGGAATGTAAGGCTGTTTAGAACTGCGTACCTTGAGGCCGTGTGAAGGCCGCACGAACGAGAGCTTTCGAGCGAACAGGGCAGCGCTTCGCCATCACCGTTGCACGTTCACGCAGCTTAGTCAAACGAACGCATTTCCTTCCTGGGGCTCCAACGCGGCCGAGGAGTTGGAAGGCATACAGTGAGTGCCCTTTGACAGTTGTTACAACGAACGTGAGTGCACAGTGTCTCGTGAAATACCTTCCACGGTTGAAGCATTCCGTTAAGGCATGCCCCTCCGCTCCCTCTGGCACTCCGAGGTGTTACTAACGGGGGAAACCTGGACTTTTGCTTGAGGCCGGGGTGGGGCGGCGGGACTCACAATTCTCCTGCCGGCGAGCTCCAGAGCGCTCCTGCTGAAGCTCCCAGCAAGGAACGGAGAGCAGCAGGCCTCGCACGAGTCAACCCAGACTTCTTCTGTCACGAGTCGACTCAGACTTCTTATGTGAGGCCTTCCGGCAGCAAAGAGAAGGTGCGCGCGAGGAGTGTGCTTCAGGCAGCTTAGGACCCGCCACTGTCTCGTCTACCACGGAGGGGAATCAGGTTTGGCCAGGGTCGCCCAGCTTCATACCTGAGCTCCTACAGGTATCCTCAGTGGTTTCTGATTACCTCAAGGAAACACAACGGGAGGAACAGGGCCCTTCCGTGGAGGCCCTTTGGGGCACAGGGACCTCTGCGTGGGATCTCCTGGGTAAGTACGGCAGTACCTTAGGTAGGCCTCAGTGACCGAGGCTCTCTGGCTCACGCCTAGCTGTGTAAAGAAGTGTGGCAAACGTACGTACTGCTCCTCAGGCTGGGCCCACGGCCTAGCTTTCGCTTCTGTGAGAGTGCTGTCCCGAGTCTCTTCCCGGAGCCAGTCGTCAGCGCGGTGTCTTTTGGCACTGCAGTTCTCTTTCAGTCAAGGAGGCCGTGCGACTGGCAGAGGGAGTCTGCGCAGCACTGCCTTCGCGAGGCTCTTTGACGACTGGGGCATTCAACCCAGGCAAGCCAGAGAGCAGTACGTTGCCCTTGCTATGAATGTGAAGAGCTTTCTCCAGGGGCCTGTTTAGGCTAAGGTTCCTCAGAAGCCAGGAGCCGCCGTTCCGGCACGGAGAGAAGTCATCCTGCGAAACTGGCGAACGATCTCCTATCCTGTGTGCCCCCAGGAGCTTCGCAGAGTTAAGGCACTCCGGGGTGGAGTATGGCCTCATGGAAACCACTGCACACCCAGCTCCCCCGACGTGAAACACTGGAACCTACCTTGAGGCCTGAGGTCACCTTTCGTTCGGCCGGAGCTGAACCCGTGGTGCCGTGGGAGGAGCTCCTAGAAAGGGATTGCCAGCACGGTTTTCGCTTTGGGAGAACACGCAGCCTCGGCCCACAACGACAATCCTGCCGTGCAGAGACGTCGGGCCGCTAGTGCTGTTCAGGCAGCTTTGAAGCCAAGCGCAAGGCGCCTCCAAACGGGGAGAAAGCGTACTCTCCCCTCCGCGTCCCACGTTCAAGCTGAATGACGCAGCATGTTTCTCGGAAGGCTCTGCCGAGCTATCTAGTACAAGGGAGAGAGTGCCTGCCTCTGCTGAGAAAGGTTTTGACGTGGGGATTGCTGGACGTGAGGAAGAGCGTTCCCCAGGCCGTGCAAAGTTGAGGCCTTGGTGATTCTGGATGGTCCCAAGGGTCCAGAATTGTCCCTGGGAAAGCTGTCCTTTTCCCTCTTTTTCCGGCTGGAAGTACACCTCTGGCATCCGGCTGCCGGTCGGCGACGTCCTGGGGGAGACGCCCTGGTTTCACTTGTGGCGCACACTGGTGTTTCTCAGAAGAGCCCAAATTCCTCCCTGCGGGTGGGTGGGGGGCTTGGCACACCAGCATGGAATGTAAGGCTGTTTAGAACTGCGTACCTTGAGGCCGTGTGAAGGCCGCACGAACGAGAGCTTTCGAGCGAACAGGGCAGCGCTTCGCCATCACCGTTGCACGTTCACGCAGCTTAGTCAAACGAACGCATTTCCTTCCTGGGGCTCCAACGCGGCCGAGGAGTTGGAAGGCATACAGTGAGTGCCCTTTGACAGTTGTTACAACGAACGTGAGTGCACAGTGTCTCGTGAAATACCTTCCACGGTTGAAGCATTCCGTTAAGGCATGCCCCTCCGCTCCCTCTGGGCACTCCGAGGTGTTACTAACGGGGGAAACCTGGACTTTTGCTTGAGGCCGGGGTGGGGCGGCGGGACTCACAATTCTCCTGCCGGCGAGCTCCAGAGCGCTCCTGCTGAAGCTCCCAGCAAGGAACGGAGAGCAGCAGGCCTCGCACGAGTCAACCCAGACTTCTTCTGTCACGAGTCGACTCAGACTTCTTATGTGAGGCCTTCCGGCAGCAAAGAGAAGGTGCGCGCGAGGAGTGTGCTTCAGGCAGCTTAGGACCCGCCACTGTCTCGTCTACCACGGAGGGGAATCAGGTTTGGCCAGGGTCGCCCAGCTTCATACCTGAGCTCCTACAGGTATCCTCAGTGGTTTCTGATTACCTCAAGGAAACACAACGGGAGGAACAGGGCCCTTCCGTGGAGGCCCTTTGGGGCACAGGGACCTCTGCGTGGGATCTCCTGGGTAAGTACGGCAGTACCTTAGGTAGGCCTCAGTGACCGAGGCTCTCTGGCTCACGCCTAGCTGTGTAAAGAAGTGTGGCAAACGTACGTACTGCTCCTCAGGCTGGGCCCACGGCCTAGCTTTCGCTTCTGTGAGAGTGCTGTCCCGAGTCTCTTCCCGGAGCCAGTCGTCAGCGCGGTGTCTTTTGGCACTGCAGTTCTCTTTCAGTCAAGGAGGCCGTGCGACTGGCAGAGGGAGTCTGCGCAGCACTGCCTTCGCGAGGCTCTTTGACGACTGGGGCATTCAACCCAGGCAAGCCAGAGAGCAGTACGTTGCCCTTGCTATGAATGTGAAGAGCTTTCTCCAGGGGCCTGTTTAGGCTAAGGTTCCTCAGAAGCCAGGAGCCGCCGTTCCGGCACGGAGAGAAGTCATCCTGCGAAACTGGCGAACGATCTCCTATCCTGTGTGCCCCCAGGAGCTTCGCAGAGTTAAGGCACTCCGGGGTGGAGTATGGCCTCATGGAAACCACTGCACACCCAGCTCCCCCGACGTGAAACACTGGAACCTACCTTGAGGCCTGAGGTCACCTTTCGTTCGGCCGGAGCTGAACCCTGTGGTGCCGTGGGAGGAGCTCCTAGAAAGGGATTGCCAGCACGGTTTTCGCTTTGGGAGAACACGCAGCCTCGGCCCACAACGACAATCCTGCCGTGCAGAGACGTCGGGCCGCTAGTGCTGTTCAGGCAGCTTTGAAGCCAAGCGCAAGGCGCCTCCAAACGGGGAGAAAGCGTACTCTCCCCTCCGCGTCCCACGTTCAAGCTGAATGACGCAGCATGTTTCTCGGAAGGCTCTGCCGAGCTATCTAGTACAAGGGAGAGAGTGCCTGCCTCTGCTGAGAAAGGTTTTGACGTGGGGATTGCTGGACGTGAGGAAGAGCGTTCCCCAGGCCGTGCAAAGTTGAGGCCTTGGTGATTCTGGATGGTCCCAAGGGTCCAGAATTGTCCCTGGGAAAGCTGTCCTTTTCCCTCTTTTTCCGGCTGGAAGTACACCTCTGGCATCCGGCTGCCGGTCGGCGACGTCCTGGGGGAGACGCCCTGGTTTCACTTGTGGCGCACACTGGTGTTTCTCAGAAGAGCCCAAATTCCTCCCTGCGGGTGGGTGGGGGGCTTGGCACACCAGCATGGAATGTAAGGCTGTTTAGAACTGCGTACCTTGAGGCCGTGTGAAGGCCGCACGAACGAGAGCTTTCGAGCGAACAGGGCAGCGCTTCGCCATCACCGTTGCACGTTCACGGCAGCTTAGTCAAACGAACGCATTTCCTTCCTGGGGCTCCAACGCGGCCGAGGAGTTGGAAGGCATACAGTGAGTGCCCTTTGACAGTTGTTACAACGAACGTGAGTGCACAGTGTCTCGTGAAATACCTTCCACGGTTGAAGCATTCCGTTAAGGCATGCCCCTCCGCTCCCTCGGGCACTCCGAGGTGTTACTAACGGGGGAAACCTGGACTTTTGCTTGAGGCCGGGGTGGGGCGGCGGGACTCACAATTCTCCTGCCGGCGAGCTCCAGAGCGCTCCTGCTGAAGCTCCCAGCAAGGAACGGAGAGCAGCAGGCCTCGCACGAGTCAACCCAGACTTCTTCTGTCACGAGTCGACTCAGACCTCTTATGTGAGGCCTTCCGGCAGCAAAGAGAAGGTGCGCGCGAGGAGTGTGCTTCAGGCAGCTTAGGACCCGCCACCTGTCTCGTCTACCAGCGGAGGGGAATCAGGTTTGGCCAGGGTCGCCCAGCTTCATACCTGAGCTCCTACAGGTATCCTCAGTGCTTTCTGATTACCTCAAGGAAACACAACGGGAGGAACAGGGCCCTTCCGTGGAGGCCCTTTGGGGCACAGGGACCTCTGCGTGGGATCTACTGGGTAAGTACTGGCAGTACCTTAGGTAGGCCTCAGTGACCGAGGCTCTCTGGCTCACGCCTAGCTGTGTAAAGAAGTGTGGCAAACGTACGTACTGCTCCTCAGGCTGGGCCCACGGCCTAGCTTTCGCTTCTGTGAGAGTGCTGTCCCGAGTCTCTTCCCGGAGCCAGTCGTCAGCGCGGTGTCTTTTGGCACTGCAGTTCTCTTTCAGTCAAGGAGGCCGTGCGACTGGCAGAGGGAGTCTGCGCAGCACTGCCTTCGCGAGGCTCTTTGACGACTGGGGCATTCAACCCAGGCAAGCCAGAGAGCAGTACGTTGCCCTTGCTATGAATGTGAAGAGCTTTCTCCAGGGGCCTGTTTAGGCTAAGGTTCCTCAGAAGCCAGGAGCCGCCGTTCCGGCACGGAGAGAAGTCATCCCTGCGAAACTTGGCGAACGATCTCCTATCCTGTGTGCCCCCAGGAGCTTCGCAGAGTTAAGGCACTCCGGGGTGGAGTATGGCCTCATGGAAACCACTGCACACCCAAGCTCCCCCGACGTGAAACACTGGAACCTTACCTTGAGGCCTGAGGTCACCTTTCGTTCGGCCGGAGCTGAACCTGTGGTGCCGTGGGAGGAGCTTCCTAGAAAGGGATTGCCAGCACGGTTTTCGCTTTGGGAGAACACGCAGCCTCGGCCCACAACGACAATCCTGCCGTGCAGAGACGTCGGGCCGCTAGTGCTGTTCAGGCAGCTTTGAAGCCAAGCGCAAGGCGCCTCCAAACGGGGAGAAAGCGTACTCTCCCCTCCGCGTCCCACGTTCAAGCTGAATGACGCAGCAGTGTTTCTCGGAAGGCTCTGCCGAGCTATCTAGTACAAGGGAGAGAGTGCCTGCCTCTGCTGAGAAAGGTTTTGACGTGGGGATTGCTGGACGTGAGGAAGAGCGTTCCCCAGGCCGTGCAAAGTTGAGGCCTTGGTGATTCTGGATGGTCCCAAGGGTCCAGAATTGTCCCTGGGAAAGCTGTCCTTTTCCCTCTTTTTCCGGCTGGAAGTACACCTCTGGCATCCGGCTGCCGGTCGGCGACGTCCTGGGGGAGACGCCCTGGTTTCACTTGTGGCGCACACTGGTGTTTCTCAGAAGAGCCCAAATTCCTCCCTGCGGGCGGGTGGGGGGCTTGGCACACCAGCATGGAATGTAAGGCTGTTTAGAACTGCGTACCTTGAGGCCGTGTGAAGGCCGCACGAACGAGAGCTTTCGAGCGAACAGGGCAGCGCTTCGCCATCACCGTTGCACGTTCACGGCAGCTTAGTCAAACGAACGCATTTCCTTCCTGGGGCTCCAACACGGCCGAGGAGTTGGAAGGCATACAGTGAGTGCCCTTTGACAGTTGTTACAACGAACGTGAGTGCACAGTGTCTCGTGAAATACCTTCCACGGTTGAAGCATTCCGTTAAGGCATGCCCCTCCGCTCCCTCTGGCACTCCGAGGTGTTACTAACGGGGGAAACCTGGACTTTTGCTTGAGGCCGGGGTGGGGCGGGGGGGACTCACAATTCTCCTGCCGGCGAGCTCCAGAGCGCTCCTGCTGAAGCTCCCAGCAAGGAACGGAGAGCAGCAGGCCTCGCACGAGTCAACCCAGACTTCTTCTGTCACGAGTCAACTCAGACCTCTTATGTGAGGCCTTCCGGCAGCAAAGAGAAGGTGCGCGCGAGGAGTGTGCTTCAGGCAGCTTAGGACCCGCCACCGTCTCGTCTACCGCGGAGGGGAATCAGGTTTGGCCAGGGTCGCCCAGCTTCATACCTGAGCTCCTACAGGTATCCTCAGTGCTTTCTGATTACCTCAAGGAAACACAACGGGAGGAACAGGGCCCTTCCGTGGAGGCCCTTTGGGGCACAGGGACCTCTGCGTGGGATCTACTGGGTAAGTATGGCAGTACCTTAGGTAGGCCTCAGTGACCAAGGCTCTCTGGCTCACGCCTAGCTGTGTAAAGAAGTGTGGCAAACGTACGTACTGCTCCTCAGGCTGGGCCCACGGCCTAGCTTTCGCTTCTGTGAGAGTGCTGTCCCGAGTCTCTTCCCGGAGCCAGTCGTCAGCGCGGTGTCTTTTGGCACTGCAGTTCTCTTTCAGTCAAGGAGGCCGTGCGACTGGCAGAGGGAGTCTGCGCAGCACTGCCTTCGCGAGGCTCTTTGACGACTGGGGCATTCAACCCAGGCAAGCCAGAGAGCAGTACGTTGCCCTTGCTATGAATGTGAAGAGCTTTCTCCAGGGGCCTGTTTAGGCTAAGGTTCCTCAGAAGCCAGGAGCCGCCGTTCCGGCACGGAGAGAAGTCATCCCTGCGAAATTGGCGAACGATCTCCTATCCTGTGTGCCCCCAGGAGCTTCGCAGAGTTAAGGCACTCCGGGGTGGAGTATGGCCTCATGGAAACCACTGCACACCCAAGCTCCCCCGACGTGAAACACTGGAACCTACCTTGAGGCCTGAGGTCACCTTTCGTTCGGCCGGAGCTGAACCCTGTGGTGCCGTGGGAGGAGTTCCTAGAAAGGGATTGCCAGCACGGTTTTCGCTTTGGGAGAACACGCAGCCTCGGCCCACAACGACAATCCTGCCGTGCAGAGACGTCGGGCCGCTAGTGCTGTTCAGGCAGCTTTGAAGCCAAGCGCAAGGCGCCTCCAAACGGGGAGAAAGCGTACTCTCCCCTCCGCGTCCCACGTTCAAGCTGAATGACGCAGCGTGTTTCTCGGAAGGCTCTGCCGAGCTATCTAGTACAAGGGAGAGAGTGCCTGCCTCTGCTGAGAAAGGTTTTGACGTGGGGATTGCTGGACGTGAGGAAGAGCGTTCCCCAGGCCGTGCAAAGTTGAGGCCTTGGTGATTCTGGATGGTCCCAAGGGTCCAGCATTGTCCCTGGGAAAGCTGTCCTTTTCCCTCTTTTTCCGGCTGGAAGTACACCTCTGGCATCCGGCTGCCGGTCGGCGACGTCCTGGGGGAGACGCCCTGGTTTCACTTGTGGCGCACACTGGTGTTTCTCAGAAGAGCCCAAATTCCTCCCTGCGGGCGGGTGGGGGGCTTGGCACACCAGCATGGAATGTAAGGCTGTTTAGAACTGCGTACCTTGAGGCCGTGTGAAGGCCGCACGAACGAGAGCTTTCGAGCGAACAGGGCAGCGCTTCGCCATCACCGTTGCACGTTCACGGCAGCTTAGTCAAACGAACGCATTTCCTTCCTGGGGCTCAACACGGCCGAGGAGTTGGAAGGCATACAGTGAGTGCCCTTTGACAGTTGTTACAACGAACGTGAGTGCACAGTGTCTCGTGAAATACCTTCCACGGTTGAAGCATTCCGTTAAGGCATGCCCCTCCGCTCCCTCGGGCACTCCGAGGTGTTAGTAACGGGGGAAACCTGGACTTTTGCTTGAGGCCGGGGTGGGGCGGCGGGACTCACAATTCTCCTGCCGGCGAGCTCCAGAGCGCTCCTGCTGAAGCTCCCAGCAAGGAACGGAGAGCAGCAGGCCTCGCACGAGTCAACCCAGACTTCTTCTGTCACGAGTCAACTCAGACCTCTTATGTGAGGCCTTCCGGCAGCAAAGAGAAGGTGCGCGCGAGGAGTGTGCTTCAGGCAGCTTAGGACCCGCCACCGTCTCGTCTACCGCGGAGGGGAATCAGGTTTGGCCAGGGTCGCCCAGCTTCATACCTGAGCTCCTACAGGTATCCTCAGTGCTTTCTGATTACCTCAAGGAAACACAACGGGAGGAACAGGGCCCTTCCGTGGAGGCCCTTTGGGGCACAGGGACCTCTGCGTGGGATCTACTGGGTAAGTATGGCAGTACCTTAGGTAGGCCTCAGTGACCGAGGCTCTCTGGCTCACGCCTAGCTGTGTAAAGAAGTGTGGCAAACGTACGTACTGCTCCTCAGGCTGGGCCCACGGCCTAGCTTTCGCTTCTGTGAGAGTGCTGTCCCGAGTCTCTTCCCGGAGCCAGTCGTCAGCGCGGTGTCTTTTGGCACTGCAGTTCTCTTTCAGTCAAGGAGGCCGTGCGACTGGCAGAGGGAGTCTGCGCAGCACTGCCTTCGCGAGGCTCTTTGACGACTGGGGCATTCAACCCAGGCAAGCCAGAGAGCAGTACGTTGCCCTTGCTATGAATGTGAAGAGCTTTCTCCAGGGGCCTGTTTAGGCTAAGGTTCCTCAGAAGCCAGGAGCCGCCGTTCCGGCACGGAGAGAAGTCATCCTGCGAAATTGGCGAACCGATCTCCTATCCTGTGTGCCCCCAGGAGCTTCGCAGAGTTAAGGCACTCCGGGGTGGAGTATGGCCTCCTGGAAACCACTGCACACCCAAGCTCCCCCGACGTGAAACACTGGAACTTACCTTGAGGCCTGAGGTCACCTTTCGTTCGGCCGGAGCTGAACCTGTGGTGCCGTGGGAGGAGTTCCTAGAAAGGGATTGCCAGCACGGTTTTCGCTTTGGGAGAACACGCAGCCTCGGCCCACAACGACAATCCTGCCGTGCAGAGACGTCGGGCCGCTAGTGCTGTTCAGGCAGCTTTGAAGCCAAGCGCAAGGCGCCTCCAAACGGGGAGAAAGCGTACTCTCCCCTCCGCGTCCCACGTTCAAGCTGAATGACGCAGCAGTGTTTCTCGGAAGGCTCTGCCGAGCTATCTAGTACAAGGGAGAGAGTGCCTGCCTCTGCTGAGAAAGGTTTTGACGTGGGGATTGCTGGACGTGAGGAAGAGCGTTCCCCAGGCCGTGCAAAGTTGAGGCCTTGGTGATTCTGGATGGTCCCAAGGGTCCAGCATTGTCCCTGGGAAAGCTGTCCTTTTCCCTCTTTTTCCGGCTGGAAGTACACCTCTGGCATCCGGCTGCCGGTCGGCGACGTCCTGGGGGAGACGCCCTGGTTTCACTTGTGGCGCACACTGGTGTTTCTCAGAAGAGCCCAAATTCCTCCCTGCGGGCGGGTGGGGGGCTTGGCACACCAGCATGGAATGTAAGGCTGTTTAGAACTGCGTACCTTGAGGCCGTGTGAAGGCCGCACGAACGAGAGCTTTCGAGCGAACAGGGCAGCGCTTCGCCATCACCGTTGCACGTTCACGGAGCTTAGTCAAACGAACGCATTTCCTTCCTGGGGCTCAAACACGGCCGAGGAGTTGGAAGGCATACAGTGAGTGCCCTTTGACAGTTGTTACAACGAACGTGAGTGCACAGTGTCTCGTGAAATACCTTCCACGGTTGAAGCATTCCGTTAAGGCATGCCCCTCCGCTCCCTCGGGCACTCCGAGGTGTTACTAACGGGGGAAACCTGGACTTTTGCTTGAGGCCGGGGTGGGGCGGGGGGACTCACAATTCTCCTGCCGGCGAGCTCCAGAGCGCTCCTGCTGAAGCTCCCAGCAAGGAACGGAGAGCAGCAGGCCTCGCACGAGTCAACCCAGACTTCTTCTGTCACGAGTCAACTCAGACCTCTTATGTGAGGCCTTCCGGCAGCAAAGAGAAGGTGCGCGCGAGGAGTGTGCTTCAGGCAGCTTAGGACCCGCCACCTGTCTCGTCTACCGCGGAGGGGAATCAGGTTTGGCCAGGGTCGCCCAGCTTCATACCTGAGCTCCTACAGGTATCCTCAGTGCTTTCTGATTACCTCAAGGAAACACAACGGGAGGAACAGGGCCCTTCCGTGGAGGCCCTTTGGGGCACAGGGACCTCTGCGTGGGATCTACTGGGTAAGTATGGCAGTACCTTAGGTAGGCCTCAGTGACCAAGGCTCTCTGGCTCACGCCTAGCTGTGTAAAGAAGTGTGGCAAACGTACGTACTGCTCCTCAGGCTGGGCCCACGGCCTAGCTTTCGCTTCTGTGAGAGTGCTGTCCCGAGTCTCTTCCCGGAGCCAGTCGTCAGCGCGGTGTCTTTTGGCACTGCAGTTCTCTTTCAGTCAAGGAGGCCGTGCGACTGGCAGAGGGAGTCTGCGCAGCACTGCCTTCGCGAGGCTCTTTGACGACTGGGGCATTCAACCCAGGCAAGCCAGAGAGCAGTACGTTGCCCTTGCTATGAATGTGAAGAGCTTTCTCCAGGGGCCTGTTTAGGCTAAGGTTCCTCAGAAGCCAGGAGCCGCCGTTCCGGCACGGAGAGAAGTCATCCTGCGAAATTGGCGAACCATCTCCTATCCTGTGTGCCCCCAGGAGCTTCGCAGAGTTAAGGCACTCCGGGGTGGAGTATGGCCTCCTGGAAACCACTGCACACCCAAGCTCCCCCGACGTGAAACACTGGAACTTACCTTGAGGCCTGAGGTCACCTTTCGTTCGGCCGGAGCTGAACCTGTGGTGCCGTGGGAGGAGTTCCTAGAAAGGGATTGCCAGCACGGTTTTCGCTTTGGGAGAACACGCAGCCTCGGCCCACAACGACAATCCTGCCGTGCAGAGACGTCGGGCCGCTAGTGCTGTTCAGGCAGCTTTGAAGCCAAGCGCAAGGCGCCTCCAAACGGGGAGAAAGCGTACTCTCCCCTCCGCGTCCCACGTTCAAGCTGAATGACGCAGCAGTGTTTCTCGGAAGGCTCTGCCGAGCTATCTAGTACAAGGGAGAGAGTGCCTGCCTCTGCTGAGAAAGGTTTTGACGTGGGGATTGCTGGACGTGAGGAAGAGCGTTCCCCAGGCCGTGCAAAGTTGAGGCCTTGGTGATTCTGGATGGTCCCAAGGGTCCAGCATTGTCCCTGGGAAAGCTGTCCTTTTCCCTCTTTTTCCGGCTGGAAGTACACCTCTGGCATCCGGCTGCCGGTCGGCGACGTCCTGGGGGAGACGCCCTGGTTTCACTTGTGGCGCACACTGGTGTTTCTCAGAAGAGCCCAAATTCCTCCCTGCGGGCTGGGTGGGGGGCTTGGCACACCAGCATGGAATGTAAGGCTGTTTAGAACTGCGTACCTTGAGGCCGTGTGAAGGCCGCACGAACGAGAGCTTTCGAGCGAACAGGGCAGCGCTTCGCCATCACCGTTGCACGTTCACGGAGCTTAGTCAAACGAACGCATTTCCTTCCTGGGGCTCAAACACGGCCGAGGAGTTGGAAGGCATACAGTGAGTGCCCTTTGACAGTTGTTACAACGAACGTGAGTGCACAGTGTCTCGTGAAATACCTTCCACGGTTGAAGCATTCCGTTAAGGCATGCCCCTCCGCTCCCTCGGGCACTCCGAGGTGTTACTAACGGGGGAAACCTGGACTTTTGCTTGAGGCCGGGGTGGGGCGGGGGGACTCACAATTCTCCTGCCGGCGAGCTCCAGAGCGCTCCTGCTGAAGCTCCCAGCAAGGAACGGAGAGCAGCAGGCCTCGCACGAGTCAACCCAGACTTCTTCTGTCACGAGTCAACTCAGACCTCTTATGTGAGGCCTTCCGGCAGCAAAGAGAAGGTGCGCGCGAGGAGTGTGCTTCAGGCAGCTTAGGACCCGCCACCGTCTCGTCTACCGCGGAGGGGAATCAGGTTTGGCCAGGGTCGCCCAGCTTCATACCTGAGCTCCTACAGGTATCCTCAGTGCTTTCTGATTACCTCAAGGAAACACAACGGGAGGAACAGGGCCCTTCCGTGGAGGCCCTTTGGGGCACAGGGACCTCTGCGTGGGATCTACTGGGTAAGTATGGCAGTACCTTAGGTAGGCCTCAGTGACCAAGGCTCTCTGGCTCACGCCTAGCTGTGTAAAGAAGTGTGGCAAACGTACGTACTGCTCCTCAGGCTGGGCCCACGGCCTAGCTTTCGCTTCTGTGAGAGTGCTGTCCCGAGTCTCTTCCCGGAGCCAGTCGTCAGCGCGGTGTCTTTTGGCACTGCAGTTCTCTTTCAGTCAAGGAGGCCGTGCGACTGGCAGAGGGAGTCTGCGCAGCACTGCCTTCGCGAGGCTCTTTGACGACTGGGGCATTCAACCCAGGCAAGCCAGAGAGCAGTACGTTGCCCTTGCTATGAATGTGAAGAGCTTTCTCCAGGGGCCTGTTTAGGCTAAGGTTCCTCAGAAGCCAGGAGCCGCCGTTCCGGCACGGAGAGAAGTCATCCCGCGAAATTGGCGAACCATCTCCTATCCTGTGTGCCCCCAGGAGCTTCGCAGAGTTAAGGCACTCCGGGGTGGAGTATGGCCTCCTGGAAACCACTGCACACCCAAGTCCCCCGACGTGAAACACTGGAACTTACCTTGAGGCCTGAGGTCACCTTTCGTTCGGCCGGAGCTGAACCTGTGGTGCCGTGGGAGGAGTTCCTAGAAAGGGATTGCCAGCACGGTTTTCGCTTTGGGAGAACACGCAGCCTCGGCCCACAACGACAATCCTGCCGTGCAGAGACGTCGGGCCGCTAGTGCTGTTCAGGCAGCTTTGAAGCCAAGCGCAAGGCGCCTCCAAACGGGGAGAAAGCGTACTCTCCCCTCCGCGTCCCACGTTCAAGCTGAATGACGCAGCGTGTTTCTCGGAAGGCTCTGCCGAGCTATCTAGTACAAGGGAGAGAGTGCCTGCCTCTGCTGAGAAAGGTTTTGACGTGGGGATTGCTGGACGTGAGGAAGAGCGTTCCCCAGGCCGTGCAAAGTTGAGGCCTTGGTGATTCTGGATGGTCCCAAGGGTCCAGCATTGTCCCTGGGAAAGCTGTCCTTTTCCCTCTTTTTCCGGCTGGAAGTACACCTCTGGCATCCGGCTGCCGGTCGGCGACGTCCTGGGGGAGACGCCCTGGTTTCACTTGTGGCGCACACTGGTGTTTCTCAGAAGAGCCCAAATTCCTCCCTGCGGGCGGGTGGGGGGCTTGGCACACCAGCATGGAATGTAAGGCTGTTTAGAACTGCGTACCTTGAGGCCGTGTGAAGGCCGCACGAACGAGAGCTTTCGAGCGAACAGGGCAGCGCTTCGCCATCACCGTTGCACGTTCACGGAGCTTAGTCAAACGAACGCATTTCCTTCCTGGGGCTCAAACACGGCCGAGGAGTTGGAAGGCATACAGTGAGTGCCCTTTGACAGTTGTTACAACGAACGTGAGTGCACAGTGTCTCGTGAAATACCTTCCACGGTTGAAGCATTCCGTTAAGGCATGCCCCTCCGCTCCCTCGGGCACTCCGAGGTGTTACTAACGGGGGAAACCTGGACTTTTGCTTGAGGCCGGGGTGGGGCGGGGGGACTCACAATTCTCCTGCCGGCGAGCTCCAGAGCGCTCCTGCTGAAGCTCCCAGCAAGGAACGGAGAGCAGCAGGCCTCGCACGAGTCAACCCAGACTTCTTCTGTCACGAGTCAACTCAGACCTCTTATGTGAGGCCTTCCGGCAGCAAAGAGAAGGTGCGCGCGAGGAGTGTGCTTCAGGCAGCTTAGGACCCGCCACCGTCTCGTCTACCGCGGAGGGGAATCAGGTTTGGCCAGGGTCGCCCAGCTTCATACCTGAGCTCCTACAGGTATCCTCAGTGCTTTCTGATTACCTCAAGGAAACACAACGGGAGGAACAGGGCCCTTCCGTGGAGGCCCTTTGGGGCACAGGGACCTCTGCGTGGGATCTACTGGGTAAGTATGGCAGTACCTTAGGTAGGCCTCAGTGACCAAGGCTCTCTGGCTCACGCCTAGCTGTGTAAAGAAGTGTGGCAAACGTACGTACTGCTCCTCAGGCTGGGCCCACGGCCTAGCTTTCGCTTCTGTGAGAGTGCTGTCCCGAGTCTCTTCCCGGAGCCAGTCGTCAGCGCGGTGTCTTTTGGCACTGCAGTTCTCTTTCAGTCAAGGAGGCCGTGCGACTGGCAGAGGGAGTCTGCGCAGCACTGCCTTCGCGAGGCTCTTTGACGACTGGGGCATTCAACCCAGGCAAGCCAGAGAGCAGTACGTTGCCCTTGCTATGAATGTGAAGAGCTTTCTCCAGGGGCCTGTTTAGGCTAAGGTTCCTCAGAAGCCAGGAGCCGCCGTTCCGGCACGGAGAGAAGTCATCCCGCGAAATTGGCGAACCATCTCCTATCCTGTGTGCCCCCAGGAGCTTCGCAGAGTTAAGGCACTCCGGGGTGGAGTATGGCCTCATGGAAACCACTGCACACCCAAGTCCCCCGACGTGAAACACTGGAACTTACCTTGAGGCCTGAGGTCACCTTTCGTTCGGCCGGAGCTGAACCTGTGGTGCCGTGTGAGGAGTTCCTAGAAAGGGATTGCCAGCACGGTTTTCGCTTTGGGAGAACACGCAGCCTCGGCCCACAACGACAATCCTGCCGTGCAGAGACGTCGGGCCGCTAGTGCTGTTCAGGCAGCTTTGAAGCCAAGCGCAAGGCGCCTCCAAACGGGGAGAAAGCGTACTCTCCCCTCCGCGTCCCACGTTCAAGCTGAATGACGCAGCGTGTTTCTCGGAAGGCTCTGCCGAGCTATCTAGTACAAGGGAGAGAGTGCCTGCCTCTGCTGAGAAAGGTTTTGACGTGGGGATTGCTGGACGTGAGGAAGAGCGTTCCCCAGGCCGTGCAAAGTTGAGGCCTTGGTGATTCTGGATGGTCCCAAGGGTCCAGCATTGTCCCTGGGAAAGCTGTCCTTTTCCCTCTTTTTCCGGCTGGAAGTACACCTCTGGCATCCGGCTGCCGGTCGGCGACGTCCTGGGGGAGACGCCCTGGTTTCACTTGTGGCGCACACTGGTGTTTCTCAGAAGAGCCCAAATTCCTCCCTGCGGGCGGGTGGGGGGCTTGGCACACCAGCATGGAATGTAAGGCTGTTTAGAACTGCGTACCTTGAGGCCGTGTGAAGGCCGCACGAACGAGAGCTTTCGAGCGAACAGGGCAGCGCTTCGCCATCACCGTTGCACGTTCACGGAGCTTAGTCAAACGAACGCATTTCCTTCCTGGGGCTCAAACACGGCCGAGGAGTTGGAAGGCATACAGTGAGTGCCCTTTGACAGTTGTTACAACGAACGTGAGTGCACAGTGTCTCGTGAAATACCTTCCACGGTTGAAGCATTCCGTTAAGGCATGCCCCTCCGCTCCCTCGGGCACTCCGAGGTGTTACTAACGGGGGAAACCTGGACTTTTGCTTGAGGCCGGGGTGGGGCGGGGGGACTCACAATTCTCCTGCCGGCGAGCTCCAGAGCGCTCCTGCTGAAGCTCCCAGCAAGGAACGGAGAGCAGCAGGCCTCGCACGAGTCAACCCAGACTTCTTCTGTCACGAGTCAACTCAGACCTCTTATGTGAGGCCTTCCGGCAGCAAAGAGAAGGTGCGCGCGAGGAGTGTGCTTCAGGCAGCTTAGGACCCGCCACCGTCTCGTCTACCGCGGAGGGGAATCAGGTTTGGCCAGGGTCGCCCAGCTTCATACCTGAGCTCCTACAGGTATCCTCAGTGCTTTCTGATTACCTCAAGGAAACACAACGGGAGGAACAGGGCCCTTCCGTGGAGGCCCTTTGGGGCACAGGGACCTCTGCGTGGGATCTACTGGGTAAGTATGGCAGTACCTTAGGTAGGCCTCAGTGACCAAGGCTCTCTGGCTCACGCCTAGCTGTGTAAAGAAGTGTGGCAAACGTACGTACTGCTCCTCAGGCTGGGCCCACGGCCTAGCTTTCGCTTCTGTGAGAGTGCTGTCCCGAGTCTCTTCCCGGAGCCAGTCGTCAGCGCGGTGTCTTTTGGCACTGCAGTTCTCTTTCAGTCAAGGAGGCCGTGCGACTGGCAGAGGGAGTCTGCGCAGCACTGCCTTCGCGAGGCTCTTTGACGACTGGGGCATTCAACCCAGGCAAGCCAGAGAGCAGTACGTTGCCCTTGCTATGAATGTGAAGAGCTTTCTCCAGGGGCCTGTTTAGGCTAAGGTTCCTCAGAAGCCAGGAGCCGCCGTTCCGGCACGGAGAGAAGTCATCCCTGCGAAATTGGCGAACCATCTCCTATCCTGTGTGCCCCCAGGAGCTTCGCAGAGTTAAGGCACTCCGGGGTGGAGTATGGCCTCCTGGAAACCACTGCACACCCAAGTCCCCCGACGTGAAACACTGGAACTTACCTTGAGGCCTGAGGTCACCTTTCGTTCGGCCGGAGCTGAACCTGTGGTGCCGTGGGAGGAGTTCCTAGAAAGGGATTGCCAGCACGGTTTTCGCTTTGGGAGAACACGCAGCCTCGGCCCACAACGACAATCCTGCCGTGCAGAGACGTCGGGCCGCTAGTGCTGTTCAGGCAGCTTTGAAGCCAAGCGCAAGGCGCCTCCAAACGGGGAGAAAGCGTACTCTCCCCTCCGCGTCCCACGTTCAAGCTGAATGACGCAGCGTGTTTCTCGGAAGGCTCTGCCGAGCTATCTAGTACAAGGGAGAGAGTGCCTGCCTCTGCTGAGAAAGGTTTTGACGTGGGGATTGCTGGACGTGAGGAAGAGCGTTCCCCAGGCCGTGCAAAGTTGAGGCCTTGGTGATTCTGGATGGTCCCAAGGGTCCAGCATTGTCCCTGGGAAAGCTGTCCTTTTCCCTCTTTTTCCGGCTGGAAGTACACCTCTGGCATCCGGCTGCCGGTCGGCGACGTCCTGGGGGAGACGCCCTGGTTTCACTTGTGGCGCACACTGGTGTTTCTCAGAAGAGCCCAAATTCCTCCCTGCGGGCGGGTGGGGGGCTTGGCACACCAGCATGGAATGTAAGGCTGTTTAGAACTGCGTACCTTGAGGCCGTGTGAAGGCCGCACGAACGAGAGCTTTCGAGCGAACAGGGCAGCGCTTCGCCATCACCGTTGCACGTTCACGGAGCTTAGTCAAACGAACGCATTTCCTTCCTGGGGCTCAAACACGGCCGAGGAGTTGGAAGGCATACAGTGAGTGCCCTTTGACAGTTGTTACAACGAACGTGAGTGCACAGTGTCTCGTGAAATACCTTCCACGGTTGAAGCATTCCGTTAAGGCATGCCCCTCCGCTCCCTCGGGCACTCCGAGGTGTTACTAACGGGGGAAACCTGGACTTTTGCTTGAGGCCGGGGTGGGGCGGGGGGACTCACAATTCTCCTGCCGGCGAGCTCCAGAGCGCTCCTGCTGAAGCTCCCAGCAAGGAACGGAGAGCAGCAGGCCTCGCACGAGTCAACCCAGACTTCTTCTGTCACGAGTCAACTCAGACCTCTTATGTGAGGCCTTCCGGCAGCAAAGAGAAGGTGCGCGCGAGGAGTGTGCTTCAGGCAGCTTAGGACCCGCCACCGTCTCGTCTACCGCGGAGGGGAATCAGGTTTGGCCAGGGTCGCCCAGCTTCATACCTGAGCTCCTACAGGTATCCTCAGTGCTTTCTGATTACCTCAAGGAAACACAACGGGAGGAACAGGGCCCTTCCGTGGAGGCCCTTTGGGGCACAGGGACCTCTGCGTGGGATCTACTGGGTAAGTATGGCAGTACCTTAGGTAGGCCTCAGTGACCAAGGCTCTCTGGCTCACGCCTAGCTGTGTAAAGAAGTGTGGCAAACGTACGTACTGCTCCTCAGGCTGGGCCCACGGCCTAGCTTTCGCTTCTGTGAGAGTGCTGTCCCGAGTCTCTTCCCGGAGCCAGTCGTCAGCGCGGTGTCTTTTGGCACTGCAGTTCTCTTTCAGTCAAGGAGGCCGTGCGACTGGCAGAGGGAGTCTGCGCAGCACTGCCTTCGCGAGGCTCTTTGACGACTGGGGCATTCAACCCAGGCAAGCCAGAGAGCAGTACGTTGCCCTTGCTATGAATGTGAAGAGCTTTCTCCAGGGGCCTGTTTAGGCTAAGGTTCCTCAGAAGCCAGGAGCCGCCGTTCCGGCACGGAGAGAAGTCATCCCGCGAAATTGGCGAACCATCTCCTATCCTGTGTGCCCCCAGGAGCTTCGCAGAGTTAAGGCACTCCGGGGTGGAGTATGGCCTCCTGGAAACCACTGCACACCCAAGTCCCCCGACGTGAAACACTGGAACTTACCTTGAGGCCTGAGGTCACCTTTCGTTCGGCCGGAGCTGAACCTGTGGTGCCGTGGGAGGAGTTCCTAGAAAGGGATTGCCAGCACGGTTTTCGCTTTGGGAGAACACGCAGCCTCGGCCCACAACGACAATCCTGCCGTGCAGAGACGTCGGGCCGCTAGTGCTGTTCAGGCAGCTTTGAAGCCAAGCGCAAGGCGCCTCCAAACGGGGAGAAAGCGTACTCTCCCCTCCGCGTCCCACGTTCAAGCTGAATGACGCAGCGTGTTTCTCGGAAGGCTCTGCCGAGCTATCTAGTACAAGGGAGAGAGTGCCTGCCTCTGCTGAGAAAGGTTTTGACGTGGGGATTGCTGGACGTGAGGAAGAGCGTTCCCCAGGCCGTGCAAAGTTGAGGCCTTGGTGATTCTGGATGGTCCCAAGGGTCCAGCATTGTCCCTGGGAAAGCTGTCCTTTTCCCTCTTTTTCCGGCTGGAAGTACACCTCTGGCATCCGGCTGCCGGTCGGCGACGTCCTGGGGGAGACGCCCTGGTTTCACTTGTGGCGCACACTGGTGTTTCTCAGAAGAGCCCAAATTCCTCCCTGCGGGCGGGTGGGGGGCTTGGCACACCAGCATGGAATGTAAGGCTGTTTAGAACTGCGTACCTTGAGGCCGTGTGAAGGCCGCACGAACGAGAGCTTTCGAGCGAACAGGGCAGCGCTTCGCCATCACCGTTGCACGTTCACGGAGCTTAGTCAAACGAACGCATTTCCTTCCTGGGGCTCAAACACGGCCGAGGAGTTGGAAGGCATACAGTGAGTGCCCTTTGACAGTTGTTACAACGAACGTGAGTGCACAGTGTCTCGTGAAATACCTTCCACGGTTGAAGCATTCCGTTAAGGCATGCCCCTCCGCTCCCTCGGGCACTCCGAGGTGTTACTAACGGGGGAAACCTGGACTTTTGCTTGAGGCCGGGGTGGGGCGGGGGGACTCACAATTCTCCTGCCGGCGAGCTCCAGAGCGCTCCTGCTGAAGCTCCCAGCAAGGAACGGAGAGCAGCAGGCCTCGCACGAGTCAACCCAGACTTCTTCTGTCACGAGTCAACTCAGACCTCTTATGTGAGGCCTTCCGGCAGCAAAGAGAAGGTGCGCGCGAGGAGTGTGCTTCAGGCAGCTTAGGACCCGCCACCGTCTCGTCTACCGCGGAGGGGAATCAGGTTTGGCCAGGGTCGCCCAGCTTCATACCTGAGCTCCTACAGGTATCCTCAGTGCTTTCTGATTACCTCAAGGAAACACAACGGGAGGAACAGGGCCCTTCCGTGGAGGCCCTTTGGGGCACAGGGACCTCTGCGTGGGATCTACTGGGTAAGTATGGCAGTACCTTAGGTAGGCCTCAGTGACCAAGGCTCTCTGGCTCACGCCTAGCTGTGTAAAGAAGTGTGGCAAACGTACGTACTGCTCCTCAGGCTGGGCCCACGGCCTAGCTTTCGCTTCTGTGAGAGTGCTGTCCCGAGTCTCTTCCCGGAGCCAGTCGTCAGCGCGGTGTCTTTTGGCACTGCAGTTCTCTTTCAGTCAAGGAGGCCGTGCGACTGGCAGAGGGAGTCTGCGCAGCACTGCCTTCGCGAGGCTCTTTGACGACTGGGGCATTCAACCCAGGCAAGCCAGAGAGCAGTACGTTGCCCTTGCTATGAATGTGAAGAGCTTTCTCCAGGGGCCTGTTTAGGCTAAGGTTCCTCAGAAGCCAGGAGCCGCCGTTCCGGCACGGAGAGAAGTCATCCCGCGAAATTGGCGAACCATCTCCTATCCTGTGTGCCCCCAGGAGCTTCGCAGAGTTAAGGCACTCCGGGGTGGAGTATGGCCTCCTGGAAACCACTGCACACCCAAGCTCCCCCGACGTGAAACACTGGAACTTACCTTGAGGCCTGAGGTCACCTTTCGTTCGGCCGGAGCTGAACCTGTGGTGCCGTGGGAGGAGTTCCTAGAAAGGGATTGCCAGCACGGTTTTCGCTTTGGGAGAACACGCAGCCTCGGCCCACAACGACAATCCTGCCGTGCAGAGACGTCGGGCCGCTAGTGCTGTTCAGGCAGCTTTGAAGCCAAGCGCAAGGCGCCTCCAAACGGGGAGAAAGCGTACTCTCCCCTCCGCGTCCCACGTTCAAGCTGAATGACGCAGCAGTGTTTCTCGGAAGGCTCTGCCGAGCTATCTAGTACAAGGGAGAGAGTGCCTGCCTCTGCTGAGAAAGGTTTTGACGTGGGGATTGCTGGACGTGAGGAAGAGCGTTCCCCAGGCCGTGCAAAGTTGAGGCCTTGGTGATTCTGGATGGTCCCAAGGGTCCAGCATTGTCCCTGGGAAAGCTGTCCTTTTCCCTCTTTTTCCGGCTGGAAGTACACCTCTGGCATCCGGCTGCCGGTCGGCGACGTCCTGGGGGAGACGCCCTGGTTTCACTTGTGGCGCACACTGGTGTTTCTCAGAAGAGCCCAAATTCCTCCCTGCGGGCGGGTGGGGGGCTTGGCACACCAGCATGGAATGTAAGGCTGTTTAGAACTGCGTACCTTGAGGCCGTGTGAAGGCCGCACGAACGAGAGCTTTCGAGCGAACAGGGCAGCGCTTCGCCATCACCGTTGCACGTTCACGGAGCTTAGTCAAACGAACGCATTTCCTTCCTGGGGCTCAAACACGGCCGAGGAGTTGGAAGGCATACAGTGAGTGCCCTTTGACAGTTGTTACAACGAACGTGAGTGCACAGTGTCTCGTGAAATACCTTCCACGGTTGAAGCATTCCGTTAAGGCATGCCCCTCCGCTCCCTCGGGCACTCCGAGGTGTTACTAACGGGGGAAACCTGGACTTTTGCTTGAGGCCGGGGTGGGGCGGGGGGACTCACAATTCTCCTGCCGGCGAGCTCCAGAGCGCTCCTGCTGAAGCTCCCAGCAAGGAACGGAGAGCAGCAGGCCTCGCACGAGTCAACCCAGACTTCTTCTGTCACGAGTCAACTCAGACCTCTTATGTGAGGCCTTCCGGCAGCAAAGAGAAGGTGCGCGCGAGGAGTGTGCTTCAGGCAGCTTAGGACCCGCCACCGTCTCGTCTACCGCGGAGGGGAATCAGGTTTGGCCAGGGTCGCCCAGCTTCATACCTGAGCTCCTACAGGTATCCTCAGTGCTTTCTGATTACCTCAAGGAAACACAACGGGAGGAACAGGGCCCTTCCGTGGAGGCCCTTTGGGGCACAGGGACCTCTGCGTGGGATCTACTGGGTAAGTATGGCAGTACCTTAGGTAGGCCTCAGTGACCAAGGCTCTCTGGCTCACGCCTAGCTGTGTAAAGAAGTGTGGCAAACGTACGTACTGCTCCTCAGGCTGGGCCCACGGCCTAGCTTTCGCTTCTGTGAGAGTGCTGTCCCGAGTCTCTTCCCGGAGCCAGTCGTCAGCGCGGTGTCTTTTGGCACTGCAGTTCTCTTTCAGTCAAGGAGGCCGTGCGACTGGCAGAGGGAGTCTGCGCAGCACTGCCTTCGCGAGGCTCTTTGACGACTGGGGCATTCAACCCAGGCAAGCCAGAGAGCAGTACGTTGCCCTTGCTATGAATGTGAAGAGCTTTCTCCAGGGGCCTGTTTAGGCTAAGGTTCCTCAGAAGCCAGGAGCCGCCGTTCCGGCACGGAGAGAAGTCATCCCTGCGAAATTGGCGAACCATCTCCTATCCTGTGTGCCCCCAGGAGCTTCGCAGAGTTAAGGCACTCCGGGGTGGAGTATGGCCTCATGGAAACCACTGCACACCCAAGCTCCCCCGACGTGAAACACTGGAACTTACCTTGAGGCCTGAGGTCACCTTTCGTTCGGCCGGAGCTGAACCTGTGGTGCCGTGGGAGGAGTTCCTAGAAAGGGATTGCCAGCACGGTTTTCGCTTTGGGAGAACACGCAGCCTCGGCCCACAACGACAATCCTGCCGTGCAGAGACGTCGGGCCGCTAGTGCTGTTCAGGCAGCTTTGAAGCCAAGCGCAAGGCGCCTCCAAACGGGGAGAAAGCGTACTCTCCCCTCCGCGTCCCACGTTCAAGCTGAATGACGCAGCATGTTTCTCGGAAGGCTCTGCCGAGCTATCTAGTACAAGGGAGAGAGTGCCTGCCTCTGCTGAGAAAGGTTTTGACGTGGGGATTGCTGGACGTGAGGAAGAGCGTTCCCCAGGCCGTGCAAAGTTGAGGCCTTGGTGATTCTGGATGGTCCCAAGGGTCCAGCATTGTCCCTGGGAAAGCTGTCCTTTTCCCTCTTTTTCCGGCTGGAAGTACACCTCTGGCATCCGGCTGCCGGTCGGCGACGTCCTGGGGGAGACGCCCTGGTTTCACTTGTGGCGCACACTGGTGTTTCTCAGAAGAGCCCAAATTCCTCCCTGCGGGTGGGTGGGGGGCTTGGCACACCAGAATGGAATGTAAGGCTGTTTAGAACTGCGTACCTTGAGGCCGTGTGAAGGCCGCACGAACGAGAGCTTTCGAGCGAACAGGGCAGCGCTTCGCCATCACCGTTGCACGTTCACGGAGCTTAGTCAAACGAACGCATTTCCTTCCTGGGGCTCAAACACGGCCGAGGAGTTGGAAGGCATACAGTGAGTGCCCTTTGACAGTTGTTACAACGAACGTGAGTGCACAGTGTCTCGTGAAATACCTTCCACGGTTGAAGCATTCCGTTAAGGCATGCCCCTCCGCTCCCTCGGGCACTCCGAGGTGTTACTAACGGGGGAAACCTGGACTTTTGCTTGAGGCCGGGGTGGGGCGGGGGGACTCACAATTCTCCTGCCGGCGAGCTCCAGAGCGCTCCTGCTGAAGCTCCCAGCAAGGAACGGAGAGCAGCAGGCCTCGCACGAGTCAACCCAGACTTCTTCTGTCACGAGTCAACTCAGACCTTCTTATGTGAGGCCTTCCGGCAGCAAAGAGAAGGTGCGCGCGAGGAGTGTGCTTCAGGCAGCTTAGGACCCGCCACCTGTCTCGTCTACCAGCGGAGGGGAATCAGGTTTGGCCAGGGTCGCCCAGCTTCATACCTGAGCTCCTACAGGTATCCTCAGTGCTTTCTGATTACCTCAAGGAAACACAACGGGAGGAACAGGGCCCTTCCGTGGAGGCCCTTTGGGGCACAGGGACCTCTGCGTGGGATCTACTGGGTAAGTATGGCAGTACCTTAGGTAGGCCTCAGTGACCAAGGCTCTCTGGCTCACGCCTAGCTGTGTAAAGAAGTGTGGCAAACGTACGTACTGCTCCTCAGGCTGGGCCCACGGCCTAGCTTTCGCTTCTGTGAGAGTGCTGTCCCGAGTCTCTTCCCGGAGCCAGTCGTCAGCGCGGTGTCTTTTGGCACTGCAGTTCTCTTTCAGTCAAGGAGGCCGTGCGACTGGCAGAGGGAGTCTGCGCAGCACTGCCTTCGCGAGGCTCTTTGACGACTGGGGCATTCAACCCAGGCAAGCCAGAGAGCAGTACGTTGCCCTTGCTATGAATGTGAAGAGCTTTCTCCAGGGGCCTGTTTAGGCTAAGGTTCCTCAGAAGCCAGGAGCCGCCGTTCCGGCACGGAGAGAAGTCATCCTGCGAAATTGGCGAACCATCTCCTATCCTGTGTGCCCCCAGGAGCTTCGCAGAGTTAAGGCACTCCGGGGTGGAGTATGGCCTCCTGGAAACCACTGCACACCCAAGCTCCCCCGACGTGAAACACTGGAACTTACCTTGAGGCCTGAGGTCACCTTTCGTTCGGCCGGAGCTGAACCTGTGGTGCCGTGGGAGGAGTTCCTAGAAAGGGATTGCCAGCACGGTTTTCGCTTTGGGAGAACACGCAGCCTCGGCCCACAACGACAATCCTGCCGTGCAGAGACGTCGGGCCGCTAGTGCTGTTCAGGCAGCTTTGAAGCCAAGCGCAAGGCGCCTCCAAACGGGGAGAAAGCGTACTCTCCCCTCCGCGTCCCACGTTCAAGCTGAATGACGCAGCAGTGTTTCTCGGAAGGCTCTGCCGAGCTATCTAGTACAAGGGAGAGAGTGCCTGCCTCTGCTGAGAAAGGTTTTGACGTGGGGATTGCTGGACGTGAGGAAGAGCGTTCCCCAGGCCGTGCAAAGTTGAGGCCTTGGTGATTCTGGATGGTCCCAAGGGTCCAGCATTGTCCCTGGGAAAGCTGTCCTTTTCCCTCTTTTTCCGGCTGGAAGTACACCTCTGGCATCCGGCTGCCGGTCGGCGACGTCCTGGGGGAGACGCCCTGGTTTCACTTGTGGCGCACACTGGTGTTTCTCAGAAGAGCCCAAATTCCTCCCTGCGGGCGGGTGGGGGGCTTGGCACACCAGCATGGAATGTAAGGCTGTTTAGAACTGCGTACCTTGAGGCCGTGTGAAGGCCGCACGAACGAGAGCTTTCGAGCGAACAGGGCAGCGCTTCGCCATCACCGTTGCACGTTCACGGAGCTTAGTCAAACGAACGCATTTCCTTCCTGGGGCTCAAACACGGCCGAGGAGTTGGAAGGCATACAGTGAGTGCCCTTTGACAGTTGTTACAACGAACGTGAGTGCACAGTGTCTCGTGAAATACCTTCCACGGTTGAAGCATTCCGTTAAGGCATGCCCCTCCGCTCCCTCGGGCACTCCGAGGTGTTACTAACGGGGGAAACCTGGACTTTTGCTTGAGGCCGGGGTGGGGCGGGGGGACTCACAATTCTCCTGCCGGCGAGCTCCAGAGCGCTCCTGCTGAAGCTCCCAGCAAGGAACGGAGAGCAGCAGGCCTCGCACGAGTCAACCCAGACTTCTTCTGTCACGAGTCAACTCAGACCTCTTATGTGAGGCCTTCCGGCAGCAAAGAGAAGGTGCGCGCGAGGAGTGTGCTTCAGGCAGCTTAGGACCCGCCACCGTCTCGTCTACCGCGGAGGGGAATCAGGTTTGGCCAGGGTCGCCCAGCTTCATACCTGAGCTCCTACAGGTATCCTCAGTGCTTTCTGATTACCTCAAGGAAACACAACGGGAGGAACAGGGCCCTTCCGTGGAGGCCCTTTGGGGCACAGGGACCTCTGCGTGGGATCTACTGGGTAAGTATGGCAGTACCTTAGGTAGGCCTCAGTGACCAAGGCTCTCTGGCTCACGCCTAGCTGTGTAAAGAAGTGTGGCAAACGTACGTACTGCTCCTCAGGCTGGGCCCACGGCCTAGCTTTCGCTTCTGTGAGAGTGCTGTCCCGAGTCTCTTCCCGGAGCCAGTCGTCAGCGCGGTGTCTTTTGGCACTGCAGTTCTCTTTCAGTCAAGGAGGCCGTGCGACTGGCAGAGGGAGTCTGCGCAGCACTGCCTTCGCGAGGCTCTTTGACGACTGGGGCATTCAACCCAGGCAAGCCAGAGAGCAGTACGTTGCCCTTGCTATGAATGTGAAGAGCTTTCTCCAGGGGCCTGTTTAGGCTAAGGTTCCTCAGAAGCCAGGAGCCGCCGTTCCGGCACGGAGAGAAGTCATCCCGCGAAATTGGCGAACCATCTCCTATCCTGTGTGCCCCCAGGAGCTTCGCAGAGTTAAGGCACTCCGGGGTGGAGTATGGCCTCCTGGAAACCACTGCACACCCAAGTCCCCCGACGTGAAACACTGGAACTTACCTTGAGGCCTGAGGTCACCTTTCGTTCGGCCGGAGCTGAACCTGTGGTGCCGTGGGAGGAGTTCCTAGAAAGGGATTGCCAGCACGGTTTTCGCTTTGGGAGAACACGCAGCCTCGGCCCACAACGACAATCCTGCCGTGCAGAGACGTCGGGCCGCTAGTGCTGTTCAGGCAGCTTTGAAGCCAAGCGCAAGGCGCCTCCAAACGGGGAGAAAGCGTACTCTCCCCTCCGCGTCCCACGTTCAAGCTGAATGACGCAGCAGTGTTTCTCGGAAGGCTCTGCCGAGCTATCTAGTACAAGGGAGAGAGTGCCTGCCTCTGCTGAGAAAGGTTTTGACGTGGGGATTGCTGGACGTGAGGAAGAGCGTTCCCCAGGCCGTGCAAAGTTGAGGCCTTGGTGATTCTGGATGGTCCCAAGGGTCCAGCATTGTCCCTGGGAAAGCTGTCCTTTTCCCTCTTTTTCCGGCTGGAAGTACACCTCTGGCATCCGGCTGCCGGTCGGCGACGTCCTGGGGGAGACGCCCTGGTTTCACTTGTGGCGCACACTGGTGTTTCTCAGAAGAGCCCAAATTCCTCCCTGCGGGCGGGTGGGGGGCTTGGCACACCAGCATGGAATGTAAGGCTGTTTAGAACTGCGTACCTTGAGGCCGTGTGAAGGCCGCACGAACGAGAGCTTTCGAGCGAACAGGGCAGCGCTTCGCCATCACCGTTGCACGTTCACGGAGCTTAGTCAAACGAACGCATTTCCTTCCTGGGGCTCAAACACGGCCGAGGAGTTGGAAGGCATACAGTGAGTGCCCTTTGACAGTTGTTACAACGAACGTGAGTGCACAGTGTCTCGTGAAATACCTTCCACGGTTGAAGCATTCCGTTAAGGCATGCCCCTCCGCTCCCTCGGGCACTCCGAGGTGTTACTAACGGGGGAAACCTGGACTTTTGCTTGAGGCCGGGGTGGGGCGGGGGGACTCACAATTCTCCTGCCGGCGAGCTCCAGAGCGCTCCTGCTGAAGCTCCCAGCAAGGAACGGAGAGCAGCAGGCCTCGCACGAGTCAACCCAGACTTCTTCTGTCACGAGTCAACTCAGACCTCTTATGTGAGGCCTTCCGGCAGCAAAGAGAAGGTGCGCGCGAGGAGTGTGCTTCAGGCAGCTTAGGACCCGCCACCGTCTCGTCTACCGCGGAGGGGAATCAGGTTTGGCCAGGGTCGCCCAGCTTCATACCTGAGCTCCTACAGGTATCCTCAGTGCTTTCTGATTACCTCAAGGAAACACAACGGGAGGAACAGGGCCCTTCCGTGGAGGCCCTTTGGGGCACAGGGACCTCTGCGTGGGATCTACTGGGTAAGTATGGCAGTACCTTAGGTAGGCCTCAGTGACCAAGGCTCTCTGGCTCACGCCTAGCTGTGTAAAGAAGTGTGGCAAACGTACGTACTGCTCCTCAGGCTGGGCCCACGGCCTAGCTTTCGCTTCTGTGAGAGTGCTGTCCCGAGTCTCTTCCCGGAGCCAGTCGTCAGCGCGGTGTCTTTTGGCACTGCAGTTCTCTTTCAGTCAAGGAGGCCGTGCGACTGGCAGAGGGAGTCTGCGCAGCACTGCCTTCGCGAGGCTCTTTGACGACTGGGGCATTCAACCCAGGCAAGCCAGAGAGCAGTACGTTGCCCTTGCTATGAATGTGAAGAGCTTTCTCCAGGGGCCTGTTTAGGCTAAGGTTCCTCAGAAGCCAGGAGCCGCCGTTCCGGCACGGAGAGAAGTCATCCCGCGAAATTGGCGAACCATCTCCTATCCTGTGTGCCCCCAGGAGCTTCGCAGAGTTAAGGCACTCCGGGGTGGAGTATGGCCTCCTGGAAACCACTGCACACCCAAGTCCCCCGACGTGAAACACTGGAACTTACCTTGAGGCCTGAGGTCACCTTTCGTTCGGCCGGAGCTGAACCTGTGGTGCCGTGGGAGGAGTTCCTAGAAAGGGATTGCCAGCACGGTTTTCGCTTTGGGAGAACACGCAGCCTCGGCCCACAACGACAATCCTGCCGTGCAGAGACGTCGGGCCGCTAGTGCTGTTCAGGCAGCTTTGAAGCCAAGCGCAAGGCGCCTCCAAACGGGGAGAAAGCGTACTCTCCCCTCCGCGTCCCACGTTCAAGCTGAATGACGCAGCGTGTTTCTCGGAAGGCTCTGCCGAGCTATCTAGTACAAGGGAGAGAGTGCCTGCCTCTGCTGAGAAAGGTTTTGACGTGGGGATTGCTGGACGTGAGGAAGAGCGTTCCCCAGGCCGTGCAAAGTTGAGGCCTTGGTGATTCTGGATGGTCCCAAGGGTCCAGCATTGTCCCTGGGAAAGCTGTCCTTTTCCCTCTTTTTCCGGCTGGAAGTACACCTCTGGCATCCGGCTGCCGGTCGGCGACGTCCTGGGGGAGACGCCCTGGTTTCACTTGTGGCGCACACTGGTGTTTCTCAGAAGAGCCCAAATTCCTCCCTGCGGGCGGGTGGGGGGCTTGGCACACCAGCATGGAATGTAAGGCTGTTTAGAACTGCGTACCTTGAGGCCGTGTGAAGGCCGCACGAACGAGAGCTTTCGAGCGAACAGGGCAGCGCTTCGCCATCACCGTTGCACGTTCACGGAGCTTAGTCAAACGAACGCATTTCCTTCCTGGGGCTCAAACACGGCCGAGGAGTTGGAAGGCATACAGTGAGTGCCCTTTGACAGTTGTTACAACGAACGTGAGTGCACAGTGTCTCGTGAAATACCTTCCACGGTTGAAGCATTCCGTTAAGGCATGCCCCTCCGCTCCCTCGGGCACTCCGAGGTGTTACTAACGGGGGAAACCTGGACTTTTGCTTGAGGCCGGGGTGGGGCGGGGGGACTCACAATTCTCCTGCCGGCGAGCTCCAGAGCGCTCCTGCTGAAGCTCCCAGCAAGGAACGGAGAGCAGCAGGCCTCGCACGAGTCAACCCAGACTTCTTCTGTCACGAGTCAACTCAGACCTCTTATGTGAGGCCTTCCGGCAGCAAAGAGAAGGTGCGCGCGAGGAGTGTGCTTCAGGCAGCTTAGGACCCGCCACCGTCTCGTCTACCGCGGAGGGGAATCAGGTTTGGCCAGGGTCGCCCAGCTTCATACCTGAGCTCCTACAGGTATCCTCAGTGCTTTCTGATTACCTCAAGGAAACACAACGGGAGGAACAGGGCCCTTCCGTGGAGGCCCTTTGGGGCACAGGGACCTCTGCGTGGGATCTACTGGGTAAGTATGGCAGTACCTTAGGTAGGCCTCAGTGACCAAGGCTCTCTGGCTCACGCCTAGCTGTGTAAAGAAGTGTGGCAAACGTACGTACTGCTCCTCAGGCTGGGCCCACGGCCTAGCTTTCGCTTCTGTGAGAGTGCTGTCCCGAGTCTCTTCCCGGAGCCAGTCGTCAGCGCGGTGTCTTTTGGCACTGCAGTTCTCTTTCAGTCAAGGAGGCCGTGCGACTGGCAGAGGGAGTCTGCGCAGCACTGCCTTCGCGAGGCTCTTTGACGACTGGGGCATTCAACCCAGGCAAGCCAGAGAGCAGTACGTTGCCCTTGCTATGAATGTGAAGAGCTTTCTCCAGGGGCCTGTTTAGGCTAAGGTTCCTCAGAAGCCAGGAGCCGCCGTTCCGGCACGGAGAGAAGTCATCCCGCGAAATTGGCGAACCATCTCCTATCCTGTGTGCCCCCAGGAGCTTCGCAGAGTTAAGGCACTCCGGGGTGGAGTATGGCCTCCTGGAAACCACTGCACACCCAAGCTCCCCCGACGTGAAACACTGGAACTTACCTTGAGGCCTGAGGTCACCTTTCGTTCGGCCGGAGCTGAACCTGTGGTGCCGTGGGAGGAGTTCCTAGAAAGGGATTGCCAGCACGGTTTTCGCTTTGGGAGAACACGCAGCCTCGGCCCACAACGACAATCCTGCCGTGCAGAGACGTCGGGCCGCTAGTGCTGTTCAGGCAGCTTTGAAGCCAAGCGCAAGGCGCCTCCAAACGGGGAGAAAGCGTACTCTCCCCTCCGCGTCCCACGTTCAAGCTGAATGACGCAGCAGTGTTTCTCGGAAGGCTCTGCCGAGCTATCTAGTACAAGGGAGAGAGTGCCTGCCTCTGCTGAGAAAGGTTTTGACGTGGGGATTGCTGGACGTGAGGAAGAGCGTTCCCCAGGCCGTGCAAAGTTGAGGCCTTGGTGATTCTGGATGGTCCCAAGGGTCCAGCATTGTCCCTGGGAAAGCTGTCCTTTTCCCTCTTTTTCCGGCTGGAAGTACACCTCTGGCATCCGGCTGCCGGTCGGCGACGTCCTGGGGGAGACGCCCTGGTTTCACTTGTGGCGCACACTGGTGTTTCTCAGAAGAGCCCAAATTCCTCCCTGCGGGCGGGTGGGGGGCTTGGCACACCAGCATGGAATGTAAGGCTGTTTAGAACTGCGTACCTTGAGGCCGTGTGAAGGCCGCACGAACGAGAGCTTTCGAGCGAACAGGGCAGCGCTTCGCCATCACCGTTGCACGTTCACGGAGCTTAGTCAAACGAACGCATTTCCTTCCTGGGGCTCAAACACGGCCGAGGAGTTGGAAGGCATACAGTGAGTGCCCTTTGACAGTTGTTACAACGAACGTGAGTGCACAGTGTCTCGTGAAATACCTTCCACGGTTGAAGCATTCCGTTAAGGCATGCCCCTCCGCTCCCTCGGGCACTCCGAGGTGTTACTAACGGGGGAAACCTGGACTTTTGCTTGAGGCCGGGGTGGGGCGGGGGGACTCACAATTCTCCTGCCGGCGAGCTCCAGAGCGCTCCTGCTGAAGCTCCCAGCAAGGAACGGAGAGCAGCAGGCCTCGCACGAGTCAACCCAGACTTCTTCTGTCACGAGTCAACTCAGACCTCTTATGTGAGGCCTTCCGGCAGCAAAGAGAAGGTGCGCGCGAGGAGTGTGCTTCAGGCAGCTTAGGACCCGCCACCGTCTCGTCTACCGCGGAGGGGAATCAGGTTTGGCCAGGGTCGCCCAGCTTCATACCTGAGCTCCTACAGGTATCCTCAGTGCTTTCTGATTACCTCAAGGAAACACAACGGGAGGAACAGGGCCCTTCCGTGGAGGCCCTTTGGGGCACAGGGACCTCTGCGTGGGATCTACTGGGTAAGTATGGCAGTACCTTAGGTAGGCCTCAGTGACCAAGGCTCTCTGGCTCACGCCTAGCTGTGTAAAGAAGTGTGGCAAACGTACGTACTGCTCCTCAGGCTGGGCCCACGGCCTAGCTTTCGCTTCTGTGAGAGTGCTGTCCCGAGTCTCTTCCCGGAGCCAGTCGTCAGCGCGGTGTCTTTTGGCACTGCAGTTCTCTTTCAGTCAAGGAGGCCGTGCGACTGGCAGAGGGAGTCTGCGCAGCACTGCCTTCGCGAGGCTCTTTGACGACTGGGGCATTCAACCCAGGCAAGCCAGAGAGCAGTACGTTGCCCTTGCTATGAATGTGAAGAGCTTTCTCCAGGGGCCTGTTTAGGCTAAGGTTCCTCAGAAGCCAGGAGCCGCCGTTCCGGCACGGAGAGAAGTCATCCCGCGAAATTGGCGAACCATCTCCTATCCTGTGTGCCCCCAGGAGCTTCGCAGAGTTAAGGCACTCCGGGGTGGAGTATGGCCTCCTGGAAACCACTGCACACCCAAGTCCCCCGACGTGAAACACTGGAACTTACCTTGAGGCCTGAGGTCACCTTTCGTTCGGCCGGAGCTGAACCTGTGGTGCCGTGGGAGGAGTTCCTAGAAAGGGATTGCCAGCACGGTTTTCGCTTTGGGAGAACACGCAGCCTCGGCCCACAACGACAATCCTGCCGTGCAGAGACGTCGGGCCGCTAGTGCTGTTCAGGCAGCTTTGAAGCCAAGCGCAAGGCGCCTCCAAACGGGGAGAAAGCGTACTCTCCCCTCCGCGTCCCACGTTCAAGCTGAATGACGCAGCAGTGTTTCTCGGAAGGCTCTGCCGAGCTATCTAGTACAAGGGAGAGAGTGCCTGCCTCTGCTGAGAAAGGTTTTGACGTGGGGATTGCTGGACGTGAGGAAGAGCGTTCCCCAGGCCGTGCAAAGTTGAGGCCTTGGTGATTCTGGATGGTCCCAAGGGTCCAGCATTGTCCCTGGGAAAGCTGTCCTTTTCCCTCTTTTTCCGGCTGGAAGTACACCTCTGGCATCCGGCTGCCGGTCGGCGACGTCCTGGGGGAGACGCCCTGGTTTCACTTGTGGCGCACACTGGTGTTTCTCAGAAGAGCCCAAATTCCTCCCTGCGGGCGGGTGGGGGGCTTGGCACACCAGCATGGAATGTAAGGCTGTTTAGAACTGCGTACCTTGAGGCCGTGTGAAGGCCGCACGAACGAGAGCTTTCGAGCGAACAGGGCAGCGCTTCGCCATCACCGTTGCACGTTCACGGAGCTTAGTCAAACGAACGCATTTCCTTCCTGGGGCTCAAACACGGCCGAGGAGTTGGAAGGCATACAGTGAGTGCCCTTTGACAGTTGTTACAACGAACGTGAGTGCACAGTGTCTCGTGAAATACCTTCCACGGTTGAAGCATTCCGTTAAGGCATGCCCCTCCGCTCCCTCGGGCACTCCGAGGTGTTACTAACGGGGGAAACCTGGACTTTTGCTTGAGGCCGGGGTGGGGCGGGGGGACTCACAATTCTCCTGCCGGCGAGCTCCAGAGCGCTCCTGCTGAAGCTCCCAGCAAGGAACGGAGAGCAGCAGGCCTCGCACGAGTCAACCCAGACTTCTTCTGTCACGAGTCAACTCAGACCTCTTATGTGAGGCCTTCCGGCAGCAAAGAGAAGGTGCGCGCGAGGAGTGTGCTTCAGGCAGCTTAGGACCCGCCACCTGTCTCGTCTACCGCGGAGGGGAATCAGGTTTGGCCAGGGTCGCCCAGCTTCATACCTGAGCTCCTACAGGTATCCTCAGTGCTTTCTGATTACCTCAAGGAAACACAACGGGAGGAACAGGGCCCTTCCGTGGAGGCCCTTTGGGGCACAGGGACCTCTGCGTGGGATCTACTGGGTAAGTATGGCAGTACCTTAGGTAGGCCTCAGTGACCAAGGCTCTCTGGCTCACGCCTAGCTGTGTAAAGAAGTGTGGCAAACGTACGTACTGCTCCTCAGGCTGGGCCCACGGCCTAGCTTTCGCTTCTGTGAGAGTGCTGTCCCGAGTCTCTTCCCGGAGCCAGTCGTCAGCGCGGTGTCTTTTGGCACTGCAGTTCTCTTTCAGTCAAGGAGGCCGTGCGACTGGCAGAGGGAGTCTGCGCAGCACTGCCTTCGCGAGGCTCTTTGACGACTGGGGCATTCAACCCAGGCAAGCCAGAGAGCAGTACGTTGCCCTTGCTATGAATGTGAAGAGCTTTCTCCAGGGGCCTGTTTAGGCTAAGGTTCCTCAGAAGCCAGGAGCCGCCGTTCCGGCACGGAGAGAAGTCATCCCTGCGAAATTGGCGAACCATCTCCTATCCTGTGTGCCCCCAGGAGCTTCGCAGAGTTAAGGCACTCCGGGGTGGAGTATGGCCTCCTGGAAACCACTGCACACCCAAGTCCCCCGACGTGAAACACTGGAACTTACCTTGAGGCCTGAGGTCACCTTTCGTTCGGCCGGAGCTGAACCTGTGGTGCCGTGGGAGGAGTTCCTAGAAAGGGATTGCCAGCACGGTTTTCGCTTTGGGAGAACACGCAGCCTCGGCCCACAACGACAATCCTGCCGTGCAGAGACGTCGGGCCGCTAGTGCTGTTCAGGCAGCTTTGAAGCCAAGCGCAAGGCGCCTCCAAACGGGGAGAAAGCGTACTCTCCCCTCCGCGTCCCACGTTCAAGCTGAATGACGCAGCGTGTTTCTCGGAAGGCTCTGCCGAGCTATCTAGTACAAGGGAGAGAGTGCCTGCCTCTGCTGAGAAAGGTTTTGACGTGGGGATTGCTGGACGTGAGGAAGAGCGTTCCCCAGGCCGTGCAAAGTTGAGGCCTTGGTGATTCTGGATGGTCCCAAGGGTCCAGCATTGTCCCTGGGAAAGCTGTCCTTTTCCCTCTTTTTCCGGCTGGAAGTACACCTCTGGCATCCGGCTGCCGGTCGGCGACGTCCTGGGGGAGACGCCCTGGTTTCACTTGTGGCGCACACTGGTGTTTCTCAGAAGAGCCCAAATTCCTCCCTGCGGGCGGGTGGGGGGCTTGGCACACCAGCATGGAATGTAAGGCTGTTTAGAACTGCGTACCTTGAGGCCGTGTGAAGGCCGCACGAACGAGAGCTTTCGAGCGAACAGGGCAGCGCTTCGCCATCACCGTTGCACGTTCACGGAGCTTAGTCAAACGAACGCATTTCCTTCCTGGGGCTCAAACACGGCCGAGGAGTTGGAAGGCATACAGTGAGTGCCCTTTGACAGTTGTTACAACGAACGTGAGTGCACAGTGTCTCGTGAAATACCTTCCACGGTTGAAGCATTCCGTTAAGGCATGCCCCTCCGCTCCCTCTGGCACTCCGAGGTGTTACTAACGGGGGAAACCTGGACTTTTGCTTGAGGCCGGGGTGGGGCGGGGGGACTCACAATTCTCCTGCCGGCGAGCTCCAGAGCGCTCCTGCTGAAGCTCCCAGCAAGGAACGGAGAGCAGCAGGCCTCGCACGAGTCAACCCAGACTTCTTCTGTCACGAGTCAACTCAGACCTCTTATGTGAGGCCTTCCGGCAGCAAAGAGAAGGTGCGCGCGAGGAGTGTGCTTCAGGCAGCTTAGGACCCGCCACCTGTCTCGTCTACCAGCGGAGGGGAATCAGGTTTGGCCAGGGTCGCCCAGCTTCATACCTGAGCTCCTACAGGTATCCTCAGTGCTTTCTGATTACCTCAAGGAAACACAACGGGAGGAACAGGGCCCTTCCGTGGAGGCCCTTTGGGGCACAGGGACCTCTGCGTGGGATCTACTGGGTAAGTATGGCAGTACCTTAGGTAGGCCTCAGTGACCAAGGCTCTCTGGCTCACGCCTAGCTGTGTAAAGAAGTGTGGCAAACGTACGTACTGCTCCTCAGGCTGGGCCCACGGCCTAGCTTTCGCTTCTGTGAGAGTGCTGTCCCGAGTCTCTTCCCGGAGCCAGTCGTCAGCGCGGTGTCTTTTGGCACTGCAGTTCTCTTTCAGTCAAGGAGGCCGTGCGACTGGCAGAGGGAGTCTGCGCAGCACTGCCTTCGCGAGGCTCTTTGACGACTGGGGCATTCAACCCAGGCAAGCCAGAGAGCAGTACGTTGCCCTTGCTATGAATGTGAAGAGCTTTCTCCAGGGGCCTGTTTAGGCTAAGGTTCCTCAGAAGCCAGGAGCCGCCGTTCCGGCACGGAGAGAAGTCATCCCTGCGAAATTGGCGAACCATCTCCTATCCTGTGTGCCCCCAGGAGCTTCGCAGAGTTAAGGCACTCCGGGGTGGAGTATGGCCTCCTGGAAACCACTGCACACCCAAGCTCCCCCGACGTGAAACACTGGAACTTACCTTGAGGCCTGAGGTCACCTTTCGTTCGGCCGGAGCTGAACCTGTGGTGCCGTGGGAGGAGTTCCTAGAAAGGGATTGCCAGCACGGTTTTCGCTTTGGGAGAACACGCAGCCTCGGCCCACAACGACAATCCTGCCGTGCAGAGACGTCGGGCCGCTAGTGCTGTTCAGGCAGCTTTGAAGCCAAGCGCAAGGCGCCTCCAAACGGGGAGAAAGCGTACTCTCCCCTCCGCGTCCCACGTTCAAGCTGAATGACGCAGCAGTGTTTCTCGGAAGGCTCTGCCGAGCTATCTAGTACAAGGGAGAGAGTGCCTGCCTCTGCTGAGAAAGGTTTTGACGTGGGGATTGCTGGACGTGAGGAAGAGCGTTCCCCAGGCCGTGCAAAGTTGAGGCCTTGGTGATTCTGGATGGTCCCAAGGGTCCAGCATTGTCCCTGGGAAAGCTGTCCTTTTCCCTCTTTTTCCGGCTGGAAGTACACCTCTGGCATCCGGCTGCCGGTCGGCGACGTCCTGGGGGAGACGCCCTGGTTTCACTTGTGGCGCACACTGGTGTTTCTCAGAAGAGCCCAAATTCCTCCCTGCGGGCGGGTGGGGGGCTTGGCACACCAGCATGGAATGTAAGGCTGTTTAGAACTGCGTACCTTGAGGCCGTGTGAAGGCCGCACGAACGAGAGCTTTCGAGCGAACAGGGCAGCGCTTCGCCATCACCGTTGCACGTTCACGGAGCTTAGTCAAACGAACGCATTTCCTTCCTGGGGCTCAAACACGGCCGAGGAGTTGGAAGGCATACAGTGAGTGCCCTTTGACAGTTGTTACAACGAACGTGAGTGCACAGTGTCTCGTGAAATACCTTCCACGGTTGAAGCATTCCGTTAAGGCATGCCCCTCCGCTCCCTCGGGCACTCCGAGGTGTTACTAACGGGGGAAACCTGGACTTTTGCTTGAGGCCGGGGTGGGGCGGGGGGACTCACAATTCTCCTGCCGGCGAGCTCCAGAGCGCTCCTGCTGAAGCTCCCAGCAAGGAACGGAGAGCAGCAGGCCTCGCACGAGTCAACCCAGACTTCTTCTGTCACGAGTCAACTCAGACCTCTTATGTGAGGCCTTCCGGCAGCAAAGAGAAGGTGCGCGCGAGGAGTGTGCTTCAGGCAGCTTAGGACCCGCCACCGTCTCGTCTACCGCGGAGGGGAATCAGGTTTGGCCAGGGTCGCCCAGCTTCATACCTGAGCTCCTACAGGTATCCTCAGTGCTTTCTGATTACCTCAAGGAAACACAACGGGAGGAACAGGGCCCTTCCGTGGAGGCCCTTTGGGGCACAGGGACCTCTGCGTGGGATCTACTGGGTAAGTATGGCAGTACCTTAGGTAGGCCTCAGTGACCAAGGCTCTCTGGCTCACGCCTAGCTGTGTAAAGAAGTGTGGCAAACGTACGTACTGCTCCTCAGGCTGGGCCCACGGCCTAGCTTTCGCTTCTGTGAGAGTGCTGTCCCGAGTCTCTTCCCGGAGCCAGTCGTCAGCGCGGTGTCTTTTGGCACTGCAGTTCTCTTTCAGTCAAGGAGGCCGTGCGACTGGCAGAGGGAGTCTGCGCAGCACTGCCTTCGCGAGGCTCTTTGACGACTGGGGCATTCAACCCAGGCAAGCCAGAGAGCAGTACGTTGCCCTTGCTATGAATGTGAAGAGCTTTCTCCAGGGGCCTGTTTAGGCTAAGGTTCCTCAGAAGCCAGGAGCCGCCGTTCCGGCACGGAGAGAAGTCATCCCTGCGAAATTGGCGAACCATCTCCTATCCTGTGTGCCCCCAGGAGCTTCGCAGAGTTAAGGCACTCCGGGGTGGAGTATGGCCTCCTGGAAACCACTGCACACCCAAGCTCCCCCGACGTGAAACACTGGAACTTACCTTGAGGCCTGAGGTCACCTTTCGTTCGGCCGGAGCTGAACCTGTGGTGCCGTGGGAGGAGTTCCTAGAAAGGGATTGCCAGCACGGTTTTCGCTTTGGGAGAACACGCAGCCTCGGCCCACAACGACAATCCTGCCGTGCAGAGACGTCGGGCCGCTAGTGCTGTTCAGGCAGCTTTGAAGCCAAGCGCAAGGCGCCTCCAAACGGGGAGAAAGCGTACTCTCCCCTCCGCGTCCCACGTTCAAGCTGAATGACGCAGCAGTGTTTCTCGGAAGGCTCTGCCGAGCTATCTAGTACAAGGGAGAGAGTGCCTGCCTCTGCTGAGAAAGGTTTTGACGTGGGGATTGCTGGACGTGAGGAAGAGCGTTCCCCAGGCCGTGCAAAGTTGAGGCCTTGGTGATTCTGGATGGTCCCAAGGGTCCAGCATTGTCCCTGGGAAAGCTGTCCTTTTCCCTCTTTTTCCGGCTGGAAGTACACCTCTGGCATCCGGCTGCCGGTCGGCGACGTCCTGGGGGAGACGCCCTGGTTTCACTTGTGGCGCACACTGGTGTTTCTCAGAAGAGCCCAAATTCCTCCCTGCGGGCGGGTGGGGGGCTTGGCACACCAGCATGGAATGTAAGGCTGTTTAGAACTGCGTACCTTGAGGCCGTGTGAAGGCCGCACGAACGAGAGCTTTCGAGCGAACAGGGCAGCGCTTCGCCATCACCGTTGCACGTTCACGGAGCTTAGTCAAACGAACGCATTTCCTTCCTGGGGCTCAAACACGGCCGAGGAGTTGGAAGGCATACAGTGAGTGCCCTTTGACAGTTGTTACAACGAACGTGAGTGCACAGTGTCTCGTGAAATACCTTCCACGGTTGAAGCATTCCGTTAAGGCATGCCCCTCCGCTCCCTCGGGCACTCCGAGGTGTTACTAACGGGGGAAACCTGGACTTTTGCTTGAGGCCGGGGTGGGGCGGGGGGACTCACAATTCTCCTGCCGGCGAGCTCCAGAGCGCTCCTGCTGAAGCTCCCAGCAAGGAACGGAGAGCAGCAGGCCTCGCACGAGTCAACCCAGACTTCTTCTGTCACGAGTCAACTCAGACCTCTTATGTGAGGCCTTCCGGCAGCAAAGAGAAGGTGCGCGCGAGGAGTGTGCTTCAGGCAGCTTAGGACCCGCCACCGTCTCGTCTACCGCGGAGGGGAATCAGGTTTGGCCAGGGTCGCCCAGCTTCATACCTGAGCTCCTACAGGTATCCTCAGTGCTTTCTGATTACCTCAAGGAAACACAACGGGAGGAACAGGGCCCTTCCGTGGAGGCCCTTTGGGGCACAGGGACCTCTGCGTGGGATCTACTGGGTAAGTATGGCAGGTACCTTAGGTAGGCCTCAGTGACCAAGGCTCTCTGGCTCACGCCTAGCTGTGTAAAGAAGTGTGGCAAACGTACGTACTGCTCCTCAGGCTGGGCCCACGGCCTAGCTTTCGCTTCTGTGAGAGTGCTGTCCCGAGTCTCTTCCCGGAGCCAGTCGTCAGCGCGGTGTCTTTTGGCACTGCAGTTCTCTTTCAGTCAAGGAGGCCGTGCGACTGGCAGAGGGAGTCTGCGCAGCACTGCCTTCGCGAGGCTCTTTGACGACTGGGGCATTCAACCCAGGCAAGCCAGAGAGCAGTACGTTGCCCTTGCTATGAATGTGAAGAGCTTTCTCCAGGGGCCTGTTTAGGCTAAGGTTCCTCAGAAGCCAGGAGCCGCCGTTCCGGCACGGAGAGAAGTCATCCCGCGAAATTGGCGAACCATCTCCTATCCTGTGTGCCCCCAGGAGCTTCGCAGAGTTAAGGCACTCCGTGGTGGAGTATGGCCTCCTGGAAACCACTGCACACCCAAGTCCCCCGACGTGAAACACTGGAACTTACCTTGAGGCCTGAGGTCACCTTTCGTTCGGCCGGAGCTGAACCTGTGGTGCCGTGGGAGGAGTTCCTAGAAAGGGATTGCCAGCACGGTTTTCGCTTTGGGAGAACACGCAGCCTCGGCCCACAACGACAATCCTGCCGTGCAGAGACGTCGGGCCGCTAGTGCTGTTCAGGCAGCTTTGAAGCCAAGCGCAAGGCGCCTCCAAACGGGGAGAAAGCGTACTCTCCCCTCCGCGTCCCACGTTCAAGCTGAATGACGCAGCGTGTTTCTCGGAAGGCTCTGCCGAGCTATCTAGTACAAGGGAGAGAGTGCCTGCCTCTGCTGAGAAAGGTTTTGACGTGGGGATTGCTGGACGTGAGGAAGAGCGTTCCCCAGGCCGTGCAAAGTTGAGGCCTTGGTGATTCTGGATGGTCCCAAGGGTCCAGCATTGTCCCTGGGAAAGCTGTCCTTTTCCCTCTTTTTCCGGCTGGAAGTACACCTCTGGCATCCGGCTGCCGGTCGGCGACGTCCTGGGGGAGACGCCCTGGTTTCACTTGTGGCGCACACTGGTGTTTCTCAGAAGAGCCCAAATTCCTCCCTGCGGGCGGGTGGGGGGCTTGGCACACCAGCATGGAATGTAAGGCTGTTTAGAACTGCGTACCTTGAGGCCGTGTGAAGGCCGCACGAACGAGAGCTTTCGAGCGAACAGGGCAGCGCTTCGCCATCACCGTTGCACGTTCACGGAGCTTAGTCAAACGAACGCATTTCCTTCCTGGGGCTCAAACACGGCCGAGGAGTTGGAAGGCATACAGTGAGTGCCCTTTGACAGTTGTTACAACGAACGTGAGTGCACAGTGTCTCGTGAAATACCTTCCACGGTTGAAGCATTCCGTTAAGGCATGCCCCTCCGCTCCCTCGGGCACTCCGAGGTGTTACTAACGGGGGAAACCTGGACTTTTGCTTGAGGCCGGGGTGGGGCGGGGGGACTCACAATTCTCCTGCCGGCGAGCTCCAGAGCGCTCCTGCTGAAGCTCCCAGCAAGGAACGGAGAGCAGCAGGCCTCGCACGAGTCAACCCAGACTTCTTCTGTCACGAGTCAACTCAGACCTCTTATGTGAGGCCTTCCGGCAGCAAAGAGAAGGTGCGCGCGAGGAGTGTGCTTCAGGCAGCTTAGGACCCGCCACCTGTCTCGTCTACCGCGGAGGGGAATCAGGTTTGGCCAGGGTCGCCCAGCTTCATACCTGAGCTCCTACAGGTATCCTCAGTGCTTTCTGATTACCTCAAGGAAACACAACGGGAGGAACATGGGCCCTTCCGTGGAGGCCCTTGGGGCACAGGGACCTCTGCGTGGGATCTCCTGGGTAAGTACTGGCAGGTAACCTTCAGGTAGAGATCCCACTCAGAGGTCCCGTGCCCCAAGGGCCTCCACTGGCAGTGCCCTGTTCCTCCCGCTTGTTGTTTCCTTGAAGTGTAATCAGAAACACTGAGTGATACCTGTAGGCTGCTCCGGTCATGAGCTTGGGCGACCACTGGCCAACCTGATTCCCTCCGTGGTAGACGAGACAGGTGGCGGGTCCTAAGCTGCCTGAAGCACACTCCTCGCGCGCACCTTCTCTTTGCTGCCGGAAGGCCTCACATAAGAGTCTGAGTCGACTCGTGACAGAAGAAGTCTGGGTTGACTCGTGCGAGGCCTGCTGCTCTCCGTTCCTTGCTGGGAGCTTCAGCAGGAGCGCTCTGGAGCTCGCCGGCAGGAGAATTGTGAGTCCCCCGCCCCACCCCGGCCTCAAGCAAAAGTCCAGGTTTCCCCCGTTAGTAACACCTCGGAGTGCCCGAGGGAGCGGAGGGGCATGCCTTAACGGAATGCTTCAACCGTGGAAGGTATTTCACGAGACACTGTGCACTCACGTTCGTTGTAACAACTGTCAAAGGGCACTCACTGTATGCCTTCCAACTCCTCGGCCGTGTTTGAGCCCCAGGAAGGAAATGCGTTCGTTTGACTAAGCTGCCGTGAACGTGCAACGGTGATGGCGAAGCGCTGCCCTGTTCGCTCGAAAGCTCTCGTTCGTGCGGCCTTCACACGGCCTCAAGGTACGCAGTTCTAAACAGCCTTACATTCCATGCTGGTGTGCCAAGCCCCCCACCCACCCGCAGGGAGGAATTTGGGCTCTTCTGAGAAACACCAGTGTGCGCCACAAGTGAAACCAGGGCGTCTCCCCCAGGACGTCGCCGACCGGCAGCCGGATGCCAGAGGTGTACTTCCAGCCGGAAAAAGAGGGAAAAGGACAGCTTTCCCAGGGACAATGCTGGACCCTTGGGACCATCCAGAATCACCAAGGCCTCAACTTTGCACGGCCTGGGGAACGCTCTTCCTCACGTCCAGCAATCCCCACGTCAAAACCTTTCTCAGCAGAGGCAGGCACTCTCTCCCTTGTACTAGATAGCTCGGCAGAGCCTTCCGAGAAACATGCTGCGTCATTCAGCTTGAACGTGGGACGCGGAGGGGAGAGTACGCTTTCTCCCCGTTTGGAGGCGCCTTGCGCTTGGCTTCAAAGCTGCCTGAACAGCACTAGCGGCCCGACGTCTCTGCACGGCAGGATTGTCGTTGTGGGCCGAGGCTGCGTGTTCTCCCAAAGCGAAAACCGTGCTGGCAATCCCTTTCTAGGAACTCCTCCCACGGCACCACAGGTTCAGCTCCGGCCGAACGAAAGGTGACCTCAGGCCTCAAGGTAGGTTCCAGTGTTTCACGTCGGGGGAGCTGGGTGTGCAGTGGTTTCCAGGAGGCCATACTCCACCCCGGAGTGCCTTAACTCTGCGAAGCTCCTGGGGGCACACAGGATAGGAGATCGGTTCGCCAAGTTTCGCAGGATGACTTCTCTCCGTGCCGGAACGGCGGCTCCTGGCTTCTGAGGAACCTTAGCCTAAACAGGCCCCTGGAGAAAGCTCTTCACATTCATAGCAAGGGCAACGTACTGCTCTCTGGCTTGCCTGGGTTGAATGCCCCAGTCGTCAAAGAGCCTCGCGAAGGCAGTGCTGCGCAGACTCCCTCTGCCAGTCGCACGGCCTCCTTGACTGAAAGAGAACTGCAGTGCCAAAAGACACCGCGCTGACGACTGGCTCCGGGAAGAGACTCGGGACAGCACTCTCACAGAAGCGAAAGCTAGGCCGTGGGCCCAGCCTGAGGAGCAGTACGTACGTTTGCCACACTTCTTTACACAGCTAGGCGTGAGCCAGAGAGCCTCGGTCACTGAGGCCTACCTAAGGTACTGCCGTACTTACCCAGGAGATCCCACGCAGAGGTCCCTGTGCCCCAAAGGGCCTCCACGGAAGGGCCCTGTTCCTCCCGTTGTGTTTCCTTGAGGTAATCAGAAACCACTGAGGATACCTGTAGGAGCTCAGGTATGAAGCTGGGCGACCCTGGCCAAACCTGATTCCCCTCCGTGGTAGACGAGACAGTGGCGGGTCCTAAGCTGCCTGAAGCACACTCCTCGCGCGCACCTTCTCTTTGCTGCCGGAAGGCCTCACATAAGAAGTCTGAGTCGACTCGTGACAGAAGAAGTCTGGGTTGACTCGTGCGAGGCCTGCTGCTCTCCGTTCCTTGCTGGGAGCTTCAGCAGGAGCGCTCTGGAGCTCGCCGGCAGGAGAATTGTGAGTCCCCGCCGCCCCACCCCGGCCACAAGCAAAAGTCCTGGTTTCCCCCGTTAGTAACACCTCGGAGTGCCAGAGGGAGCGGAGGGGCATGCCTTAACGGAATGCTTCAACCGTGGAAGGTATTTCACGAGACACTGTGCACTCACGTTCGTTGTAACAACTGTCAAAGGGCACTCACTGTATGCCTTCCAACTCCTCGGCCGTGTTGGAGCCCCAGGAAGGAAATGCGTTCGTTTGACTAAGCTGCCGTGAACGTGCAACGGTGATGGCGAAGCGCTGCCCTGTTCGCTCGAAAGCTCTCGTTCGTGCGGCCTTCACACGGCCTCAAGGTACGCAGTTCTAAACAGCCTTACATTCCATGCTGGTGTGCCAAGCCCCCCACCCACCCGCAGGGAGGAATTTGGGCTCTTCTGAGAAACACCAGTGTGCGCCACAAGTGAAACCAGGGCGTCTCCCCCAGGACGTCGCCGACCGGCAGCCGGATGCCAGAGGTGTACTTCCAGCCGGAAAAAGAGGGAAAAGGACAGCTTTCCCAGGGACAATTCTGGACCCTTGGGACCATCCAGAATCACCAAGGCCTCAACTTTGCACGGCCTGGGGAACGCTCTTCCTCACGTCCAGCAATCCCCACGTCAAAACCTTTCTCAGCAGAGGCAGGCACTCTCTCCCTTGTACTAGATAGCTCGGCAGAGCCTTCCGAGAAACATGCTGCGTCATTCAGCTTGAACGTGGGACGCGGAGGGGAGAGTACGCTTTCTCCCCGTTTGGAGGCGCCTTGCGCTTGGCTTCAAAGCTGCCTGAACAGCACTAGCGGCCCGACGTCTCTGCACGGCAGGATTGTCGTTGTGGGCCGAGGCTGCGTGTTCTCCCAAAGCGAAAACCGTGCTGGCAATCCCTTTCTAGGAACTCCTCCCACGGCACCACAGGTTCAGCTCCGGCCGAACGAAAGGTGACCTCAGGCCTCAAGGTAAGGTTCCAGTGTTTCACGTCGGGGGAGCTTGGGTGTGCAGTGGTTTCCATGAGGCCATACTCCACCCCGGAGTGCCTTAACTCTGCGAAGCTCCTGGGGGCACACAGGATAGGAGATCGTTCGCCAATTTCGCAGGGATGACTTCTCTCCGTGCCGGAACGGCGGCTCCTGGCTTCTGAGGAACCTTAGCCTAAACAGGCCCCTGGAGAAAGCTCTTCACATTCATAGCAAGGGCAACGTACTGCTCTCTGGCTTGCCTGGGTTGAATGCCCCAGTCGTCAAAGAGCCTCGCGAAGGCAGTGCTGCGCAGACTCCCTCTGCCAGTCGCACGGCCTCCTTGACTGAAAGAGAACTGCAGTGCCAAAAGACACCGCGCTGACGACTGGCTCCGGGAAGAGACTCGGGACAGCACTCTCACAGAAGCGAAAGCTAGGCCGTGGGCCCAGCCTGAGGAGCAGTACGTACGTTTGCCACACTTCTTTACACAGCTAGGCGTGAGCCAGAGAGCCTTCGGTCACTGAGGCCTACCTAAGGTACTGCCAGTACTTACCCAGTAGATCCCACGCAGAGGTCCCTGTGCCCCAAAGGGCCTCCACGGAAGGGCCCTGTTCCTCCCGTTGTGTTTCCTTGAGGTAATCAGAAACCACTGAGGATACCTGTAGGAGCTCAGGTATGAAGCTGGGCGACCCTGGCCAAACCTGATTCCCCTCCGTGGTAGACGAGACAGTGGCGGGTCCTAAGCTGCCTGAAGCACACTCCTCGCGCGCACCTTCTCTTTGCTGCCGGAAGGCCTCACATAAGAAGTCTGAGTCGACTCGTGACAGAAGAAGTCTGGGTTGACTCGTGCGAGGCCTGCTGCTCTCCGTTCCTTGCTGGGAGCTTCAGCAGGAGCGCTCTGGAGCTCGCCGGCAGGAGAATTGTGAGTCCCGCCGCCCCACCCCGGCCTCAAGCAAAAGTCCAGGTTTCCCCCGTTAGTAACACCTCGGAGTGCCAGAGGGAGCGGAGGGGCATGCCTTAACGGAATGCTTCAACCGTGGAAGGTATTTCACGAGACACTGTGCACTCACGTTCGTTGTAACAACTGTCAAAGGGCACTCACTGTATGCCTTCCAACTCCTCGGCCGTGTTGGAGCCCCAGGAAGGAAATGCGTTCGTTTGACTAAGCTGCCGTGAACGTGCAACGGTGATGGCGAAGCGCTGCCCTGTTCGCTCGAAAGCTCTCGTTCGTGCGGCCTTCACACGGCCTCAAGGTACGCAGTTCTAAACAGCCTTACATTCCATGCTGGTGTGCCAAGCCCCCCACCCACCCGCAGGGAGGAATTTGGGCTCTTCTGAGAAACACCAGTGTGCGCCACAAGTGAAACCAGGGCGTCTCGCCCAGGACGTCGCCGACCGGCAGCCGGATGCCAGAGGTGTACTTCCAGCCGGAAAAAGAGGGAAAAGGACCGCTTTCCCAGGGACAATGCTGGACCCTTGGGACCATCCCGAATCACCAAGGCCTCAACTTTGCACGGCCTGGGGAACGCTCTTCCTCACGTCCAGCAATCCCCACGTCAAAACCTTTCTCAGCAGAGGCAGGCACTCTCTCCCTTGTACTAGATAGCTCGGCAGAGCCTTCCGAGAAACATGCTGCGTCATTCAGCTTGAACGTGGGACGCGGAGGGGAGAGTACGCTTTCTCCCCGTTTGGAGGCGCCTTGCGCTTGGCTTCAAAGCTGCCTGAACAGCACTAGCGGCCCGACGTCTCTGCACGGCAGGATTGTCGTTGTGGGCCGAGGCTGCGTGTTCTCCCAAAGCGAAAACCGTGCTGGCAATCCCTTTCTAGGAACTCCTCCCACGGCACCACAGGTTCAGCTCCGGCCGAACGAAAGGTGACCTCAGGCCTCAAGGTAAGGTTCCAGTGTTTCACGTCGGGGGAGCTTGGGTGTGCAGTGGTTTCCATGAGGCCATACTCCACCCCGGAGTGCCTTAACTCTGCGAAGCTCCTGGGGGCACACAGGATAGGAGATCGTTCGCCAGTTTCGCAGGATGACTTCTCTCCGTGCCGGAACGGCGGCTCCTGGCTTCTGAGGAACCTTAGCCTAAACAGGCCCCTGGAGAAAGCTCTTCACATTCATAGCAAGGGCAACGTACTGCTCTCTGGCTTGCCTGGGTTGAATGCCCCAGTCGTCAAAGAGCCTCGCGAAGGCAGTGCTGCGCAGACTCCCTCTGCCAGTCGCACGGCCTCCTTGACTGAAAGAGAACTGCAGTGCCAAAAGACACCGCGCTGACGACTGGCTCCGGGAAGAGACTCGGGACAGCACTCTCACAGAAGCGAAAGCTAGGCCGTGGGCCCAGCCTGAGGAGCAGTACGTACGTTTGCCACACTTCTTTACACAGCTAGGCGTGAGCCAGAGAGCCTTGGTCACTGAGGCCTACCTAAGGTACTGCCATACTTACCCAGTAGATCCCACGCAGAGGTCCCTGTGCCCCAAAGGGCCTCCACGGAAGGGCCCTGTTCCTCCCGTTGTGTTTCCTTGAGGTAATCAGAAACCACTGAGGATACCTGTAGGAGCTCAGGTATGAAGCTGGGCGACCCTGGCCAAACCTGATTCCCCTCCGTGGTAGACGAGACAGTGGCGGGTCCTAAGCTGCCTGAAGCACACTCCTCGCGCGCACCTTCTCTTTGCTGCCGGAAGGCCTCACATAAGAAGGTCTGAGTTGACTCGTGACAGAAGAAGTCTGGGTTGACTCGTGCGAGGCCTGCTGCTCTCCGTTCCTTGCTGGGAGCTTCAGCAGGAGCGCTCTGGAGCTCGCCGGCAGGAGAATTGTGAGTCCCCCCGCCCCACCCCGGCCTCAAGCAAAAGTCCAGGTTTCCCCCGTTAGTAACACCTCGGAGTGCCAGAGGGAGCGGAGGGGCATGCCTTAACGGAATGCTTCAACCGTGGAAGGTATTTCACGAGACACTGTGCACTCACGTTCGTTGTAACAACTGTCAAAGGGCACTCACTGTATGCCTTCCAACTCCTCGGCCGTGTTGGAGCCCCAGGAAGGAAATGCGTTCGTTTGACTAAGCTGCCGTGAACGTGCAACGGTGATGGCGAAGCGCTGCCCTGTTCGCTCGAAAGCTCTCGTTCGTGCGGCCTTCACACGGCCTCAAGGTACGCAGTTCTAAACAGCCTTACATTCCATGCTGGTGTGCCAAGCCCCCCACCCACCCGCAGGGAGGAATTTGGGCTCTTCTGAGAAACACCAGTGTGCGCCACAAGTGAAACCAGGGCGTCTCCCCCAGGACGTCGCCGACCGGCAGCCGGATGCCAGAGGTGTACTTCCAGCCGGAAAAAGAGGGAAAAGGACAGCTTTCCCAGGGACAATGCTGGACCCTTGGGACCATCCAGAATCACCAAGGCCTCAACTTTGCACGGCCTGGGGAACGCTCTTCCTCACGTCCAGCAATCCCCACGTCAAAACCTTTCTCAGCAGAGGCAGGCACTCTCTCCCTTGTACTAGATAGCTCGGCAGAGCCTTCCGAGAAACATGCTGCGTCATTCAGCTTGAACGTGGGACGCGGAGGGGAGAGTACGCTTTCTCCCCGTTTGGAGGCGCCTTGCGCTTGGCTTCAAAGCTGCCTGAACAGCACTAGCGGCCCGACGTCTCTGCACGGCAGGATTGTCGTTGTGGGCCGAGGCTGCGTGTTCTCCCAAAGCGAAAACCGTGCTGGCAATCCCTTTCTAGGAACTCCTCCCACGGCACCACAGGTTCAGCTCCGGCCGAACGAAAGGTGACCTCAGGCCTCAAGGTAAGGTTCCAGTGTTTCACGTCGGGGGAGCTTGGGTGTGCAGTGGTTTCCATGAGGCCATACTCCACCCCGGAGTGCCTTAACTCTGCGAAGCTCCTGGGGGCACACAGGATAGGAGATCGGTTCGCCAAGTTTCGCAGGGATGACTTCTCTCCGTGCCGGAACGGCGGCTCCTGGCTTCTGAGGAACCTTAGCCTAAACAGGCCCCTGGAGAAAGCTCTTCACATTCATAGCAAGGGCAACGTACTGCTCTCTGGCTTGCCTGGGTTGAATGCCCCAGTCGTCAAAGAGCCTCGCGAAGGCAGTGCTGCGCAGACTCCCTCTGCCAGTCGCACGGCCTCCTTGACTGAAAGAGAACTGCAGTGCCAAAAGACACCGCGCTGACGACTGGCTCCGGGAAGAGACTCGGGACAGCACTCTCACAGAAGCGAAAGCTAGGCCGTGGGCCCAGCCTGAGGAGCAGTACGTACGTTTGCCACACTTCTTTACACAGCTAGGCGTGAGCCAGAGAGCCTTGGTCACTGAGGCCTACCTAAGGTACTGCCATACTTACCCAGTAGATCCCACGCAGAGGTCCCTGTGCCCCAAAGGGCCTCCACGGAAGGGCCCTGTTCCTCCCGTTGTGTTTCCTTGAGGTAATCAGAAACCACTGAGGATACCTGTAGGAGCTCAGGTATGAAGCTGGGCGACCCTGGCCAAACCTGATTCCCCTCCGTGGTAGACGAGACAGGTGGCGGGTCCTAAGCTGCCTGAAGCACACTCCTCGCGCGCACCTTCTCTTTGCTGCCGGAAGGCCTCACATAAGAAGGTCTGAGTTGACTCGTGACAGAAGAAGTCTGGGTTGACTCGTGCGAGGCCTGCTGCTCTCCGTTCCTTGCTGGGAGCTTCAGCAGGAGCGCTCTGGAGCTCGCCGGCAGGAGAATTGTGAGTCCCGCCGCCCCACCCCGGCCTCAAGCAAAAGTCCAGGTTTCCCCCGTTAGTAACACCTCGGAGTGCCAGAGGGAGCGGAGGGGCATGCCTTAACGGAATGCTTCAACCGTGGAAGGTATTTCACGAGACACTGTGCACTCACGTTCGTTGTAACAACTGTCAAAGGGCACTCACTGTATGCCTTCCAACTCCTCGGCCGTGTTGGAGCCCCAGGAAGGAAATGCGTTCGTTTGACTAAGCTCCGTGAACGTGCAACGGTGATGGCGAAGCGCTGCCCTGTTCGCTCGAAAGCTCTCGTTCGTGCGGCCTTCACACGGCCTCAAGGTACGCAGTTCTAAACAGCCTTACATTCCATGCTGGTGTGCCAAGCCCCCCACCCACCCGCAGGGAGGAATTTGGGCTCTTCTGAGAAACACCAGTGTGCGCCACAAGTGAAACCAGGGCGTCTCCCCCAGGACGTCGCCGACCGGCAGCCGGATGCCAGAGGTGTACTTCCAGCCGGAAAAAGAGGGAAAAGGACAGCTTTCCCAGGGACAATTCTGGACCCTTGGGACCATCCAGAATCACCAAGGCCTCAACTTTGCACGGCCTGGGGAACGCTCTTCCTCACGTCCAGCAATCCCCACGTCAAAACCTTTCTCAGCAGAGGCAGGCACTCTCTCCCTTGTACTAGATAGCTCGGCAGAGCCTTCCGAGAAACATGCTGCGTCATTCAGCTTGAACGTGGGACGCGGAGGGGAGAGTACGCTTTCTCCCCGTTTGGAGGCGCCTTGCGCTTGGCTTCAAAGCTGCCTGAACAGCACTAGCGGCCCGACGTCTCTGCACGGCAGGATTGTCGTTGTGGGCCGAGGCTGCGTGTTCTCCCAAAGCGAAAACCGTGCTGGCAATCCCTTTCTAGGAACTCCTCCCACGGCACCACAGGTTCAGCTCCGGCCGAACGAAAGGTGACCTCAGGCCTCAAGGTAGGTTCCAGTGTTTCACGTCGGGGGAGCTTGGGTGTGCAGTGGTTTCCATGAGGCCATACTCCACCCCGGAGTGCCTTAACTCTGCGAAGCTCCTGGGGGCACACAGGATAGGAGATCGTTCGCCAGTTTCGCAGGGATGACTTCTCTCCGTGCCGGAACGGCGGCTCCTGGCTTCTGAGGAACCTTAGCCTAAACAGGCCCCTGGAGAAAGCTCTTCACATTCATAGCAAGGGCAACGTACTGCTCTCTGGCTTGCCTGGGTTGAATGCCCCAGTCGTCAAAGAGCCTCGCGAAGGCAGTGCTGCGCAGACTCCCTCTGCCAGTCGCACGGCCTCCTTGACTGAAAGAGAACTGCAGTGCCAAAAGACACCGCGCTGACGACTGGCTCCGGGAAGAGACTCGGGACAGCACTCTCACAGAAGCGAAAGCTAGGCCGTGGGCCCAGCCTGAGGAGCAGTACGTACGTTTGCCACACTTCTTTACACAGCTAGGCGTGAGCCAGAGAGCCTTGGTCACTGAGGCCTACCTAAGGTACTGCCATACTTACCCAGTAGATCCCACGCAGAGGTCCCTGTGCCCCAAAGGGCCTCCACGGAAGGGCCCTGTTCCTCCCGTTGTGTTTCCTTGAGGTAATCAGAAACCACTGAGGATACCTGTAGGAGCTCAGGTATGAAGCTGGGCGACCCTGGCCAAACCTGATTCCCCTCCGTGGTAGACGAGACAGTGGCGGGTCCTAAGCTGCCTGAAGCACACTCCTCGCGCGCACCTTCTCTTTGCTGCCGGAAGGCCTCACATAAGAAGGTCTGAGTTGACTCGTGACAGAAGAAGTCTGGGTTGACTCGTGCGAGGCCTGCTGCTCTCCGTTCCTTGCTGGGAGCTTCAGCAGGAGCGCTCTGGAGCTCGCCGGCAGGAGAATTGTGAGTCCCCCCGCCCCACCCCGGCCTCAAGCAAAAGTCCAGGTTTCCCCCGTTAGTAACACCTCGGAGTGCCAGAGGGAGCGGAGGGGCATGCCTTAACGGAATGCTTCAACCGTGGAAGGTATTTCACGAGACACTGTGCACTCACGTTCGTTGTAACAACTGTCAAAGGGCACTCACTGTATGCCTTCCAACTCCTCGGCCGTGTTTGAGCCCCAGGAAGGAAATGCGTTCGTTTGACTAAGCTCCGTGAACGTGCAACGGTGATGGCGAAGCGCTGCCCTGTTCGCTCGAAAGCTCTCGTTCGTGCGGCCTTCACACGGCCTCAAGGTACGCAGTTCTAAACAGCCTTACATTCCATGCTGGTGTGCCAAGCCCCCCACCCGCCCGCAGGGAGGAATTTGGGCTCTTCTGAGAAACACCAGTGTGCGCCACAAGTGAAACCAGGGCGTCTCCCCCAGGACGTCGCCGACCGGCAGCCGGATGCCAGAGGTGTACTTCCAGCCGGAAAAAGAGGGAAAAGGACAGCTTTCCCAGGGACAATGCTGGACCCTTGGGACCATCCAGAATCACCAAGGCCTCAACTTTGCACGGCCTGGGGAACGCTCTTCCTCACGTCCAGCAATCCCCACGTCAAAACCTTTCTCAGCAGAGGCAGGCACTCTCTCCCTTGTACTAGATAGCTCGGCAGAGCCTTCCGAGAAACATGCTGCGTCATTCAGCTTGAACGTGGGACGCGGAGGGGAGAGTACGCTTTCTCCCCGTTTGGAGGCGCCTTGCGCTTGGCTTCAAAGCTGCCTGAACAGCACTAGCGGCCCGACGTCTCTGCACGGCAGGATTGTCGTTGTGGGCCGAGGCTGCGTGTTCTCCCAAAGCGAAAACCGTGCTGGCAATCCCTTTCTAGGAACTCCTCCCACGGCACCACAGGTTCAGCTCCGGCCGAACGAAAGGTGACCTCAGGCCTCAAGGTAAGTTCCAGTGTTTCACGTCGGGGGAGCTTGGGTGTGCAGTGGTTTCCAGGAGGCCATACTCCACCCCGGAGTGCCTTAACTCTGCGAAGCTCCTGGGGGCACACAGGATAGGAGATCGGTTCGCCAATTTCGCAGGGATGACTTCTCTCCGTGCCGGAACGGCGGCTCCTGGCTTCTGAGGAACCTTAGCCTAAACAGGCCCCTGGAGAAAGCTCTTCACATTCATAGCAAGGGCAACGTACTGCTCTCTGGCTTGCCTGGGTTGAATGCCCCAGTCGTCAAAGAGCCTCGCGAAGGCAGTGCTGCGCAGACTCCCTCTGCCAGTCGCACGGCCTCCTTGACTGAAAGAGAACTGCAGTGCCAAAAGACACCGCGCTGACGACTGGCTCCGGGAAGAGACTCGGGACAGCACTCTCACAGAAGCGAAAGCTAGGCCGTGGGCCCAGCCTGAGGAGCAGTACGTACGTTTGCCACACTTCTTTACACAGCTAGGCGTGAGCCAGAGAGCCTTGGTCACTGAGGCCTACCTAAGGTACTGCCATACTTACCCAGTAGATCCCACGCAGAGGTCCCTGTGCCCCAAAGGGCCTCCACGGAAGGGCCCTGTTCCTCCCGTTGTGTTTCCTTGAGGTAATCAGAAAGCCACTGAGGATACCTGTAGGAGCTCAGGTATGAAGCTGGGCGACCCTGGCCAAACCTGATTCCCCTCCGTGGTAGACGAGACAGTGGCGGGTCCTAAGCTGCCTGAAGCACACTCCTCGCGCGCACCTTCTCTTTGCTGCCGGAAGGCCTCACATAAGAAGTCTGAGTTGACTCGTGACAGAAGAAGTCTGGGTTGACTCGTGCGAGGCCTGCTGCTCTCCGTTCCTTGCTGGGAGCTTCAGCAGGAGCGCTCTGGAGCTCGCCGGCAGGAGAATTGTGAGTCCCCCCGCCCCACCCCGGCCTCAAGCAAAAGTCCAGGTTTCCCCCGTTAGTAACACCTCGGAGTGCCAGAGGGAGCGGAGGGGCATGCCTTAACGGAATGCTTCAACCGTGGAAGGTATTTCACGAGACACTGTGCACTCACGTTCGTTGTAACAACTGTCAAAGGGCACTCACTGTATGCCTTCCAACTCCTCGGCCGTGTTTGAGCCCCAGGAAGGAAATGCGTTCGTTTGACTAAGCTGCGTGAACGTGCAACGGTGATGGCGAAGCGCTGCCCTGTTCGCTCGAAAGCTCTCGTTCGTGCGGCCTTCACACGGCCTCAAGGTACGCAGTTCTAAACAGCCTTACATTCCATGCTGGTGTGCCAAGCCCCCCACCCACCCGCAGGGAGGAATTTGGGCTCTTCTGAGAAACACCAGTGTGCGCCACAAGTGAAACCAGGGCGTCTCCCCCAGGACGTCGCCGACCGGCAGCCGGATGCCAGAGGTGTACTTCCAGCCGGAAAAAGAGGGAAAAGGACAGCTTTCCCAGGGACAATTCTGGACCCTTGGGACCATCCAGAATCACCAAGGCCTCAACTTTGCACGGCCTGGGGAACGCTCTTCCTCACGTCCAGCAATCCCCACGTCAAAACCTTTCTCAGCAGAGGCAGGCACTCTCTCCCTTGTACTAGATAGCTCGGCAGAGCCTTCCGAGAAACATGCTGCGTCATTCAGCTTGAACGTGGGACGCGGAGGGGAGAGTACGCTTTCTCCCCGTTTGGAGGCGCCTTGCGCTTGGCTTCAAAGCTGCCTGAACAGCACTAGCGGCCCGACGTCTCTGCACGGCAGGATTGTCGTTGTGGGCCGAGGCTGCGTGTTCTCCCAAAGCGAAAACCGTGCTGGCAATCCCTTTCTAGGAACTCCTCCCACGGCACCACAGGTTCAGCTCCGGCCGAACGAAAGGTGACCTCAGGCCTCAAGGTAAGTTCCAGTGTTTCACGTCGGGGGAGCTTGGGTGTGCAGTGGTTTCCATGAGGCCATACTCCACCCCGGAGTGCCTTAACTCTGCGAAGCTCCTGGGGGCACACAGGATAGGAGATCGTTCGCCAGTTTCGCAGGATGACTTCTCTCCGTGCCGGAACGGCGGCTCCTGGCTTCTGAGGAACCTTAGCCTAAACAGGCCCCTGGAGAAAGCTCTTCACATTCATAGCAAGGGCAACGTACTGCTCTCTGGCTTGCCTGGGTTGAATGCCCCAGTCGTCAAAGAGCCTCGCGAAGGCAGTGCTGCGCAGACTCCCTCTGCCAGTCGCACGGCCTCCTTGACTGAAAGAGAACTGCAGTGCCAAAAGACACCGCGCTGACGACTGGCTCCGGGAAGAGACTCGGGACAGCACTCTCACAGAAGCGAAAGCTAGGCCGTGGGCCCAGCCTGAGGAGCAGTACGTACGTTTGCCACACTTCTTTACACAGCTAGGCGTGAGCCAGAGAGCCTTGGTCACTGAGGCCTACCTAAGGTACTGCCATACTTACCCAGTAGATCCCACGCAGAGGTCCCTGTGCCCCAAAGGGCCTCCACGGAAGGGCCCTGTTCCTCCCGTTGTGTTTCCTTGAGGTAATCAGAAACCACTGAGGATACCTGTAGGAGCTCAGGTATGAAGCTGGGCGACCCTGGCCAAACCTGATTCCCCTCCGTGGTAGACGAGACAGTGGCGGGTCCTAAGCTGCCTGAAGCACACTCCTCGCGCGCACCTTCTCTTTGCTGCCGGAAGGCCTCACATAAGAAGTCTGAGTTGACTCGTGACAGAAGAAGTCTGGGTTGACTCGTGCGAGGCCTGCTGCTCTCCGTTCCTTGCTGGGAGCTTCAGCAGGAGCGCTCTGGAGCTCGCCGGCAGGAGAATTGTGAGTCCCGCCGCCCCACCCCGGCCTCAAGCAAAAGTCCAGGTTTCCCCCGTTAGTAACACCTCGGAGTGCCAGAGGGAGCGGAGGGGCATGCCTTAACGGAATGCTTCAACCGTGGAAGGTATTTCACGAGACACTGTGCACTCACGTTCGTTGTAACAACTGTCAAAGGGCACTCACTGTATGCCTTCCAACTCCTCGGCCGTGTTGGAGCCCCAGGAAGGAAATGCGTTCGTTTGACTAAGCTCCGTGAACGTGCAACGGTGATGGCGAAGCGCTGCCCTGTTCGCTCGAAAGCTCTCGTTCGTGCGGCCTTCACACGGCCTCAAGGTACGCAGTTCTAAACAGCCTTACATTCCATGCTGGTGTGCCAAGCCCCCCACCCACCCGCAGGGAGGAATTTGGGCTCTTCTGAGAAACACCAGTGTGCGCCACAAGTGAAACCAGGGCGTCTCCCCCAGGACGTCGCCGACCGGCAGCCGGATGCCAGAGGTGTACTTCCAGCCGGAAAAAGAGGGAAAAGGACAGCTTTCCCAGGGACAATTCTGGACCCTTGGGACCATCCAGAATCACCAAGGCCTCAACTTTGCACGGCCTGGGGAACGCTCTTCCTCACGTCCAGCAATCCCCACGTCAAAACCTTTCTCAGCAGAGGCAGGCACTCTCTCCCTTGTACTAGATAGCTCGGCAGAGCCTTCCGAGAAACATGCTGCGTCATTCAGCTTGAACGTGGGACGCGGAGGGGAGAGTACGCTTTCTCCCCGTTTGGAGGCGCCTTGCGCTTGGCTTCAAAGCTGCCTGAACAGCACTAGCGGCCCGACGTCTCTGCACGGCAGGATTGTCGTTGTGGGCCGAGGCTGCGTGTTCTCCCAAAGCGAAAACCGTGCTGGCAATCCCTTTCTAGGAACTCCTCCCACGGCACCACAGGTTCAGCTCCGGCCGAACGAAAGGTGACCTCAGGCCTCAAGGTAAGTTCCAGTGTTTCACGTCGGGGGAGCTTGGGTGTGCAGTGGTTTCCATGAGGCCATACTCCACCCCGGAGTGCCTTAACTCTGCGAAGCTCCTGGGGGCACACAGGATAGGAGATCGTTCGCCAGTTTCGCAGGATGACTTCTCTCCGTGCCGGAACGGCGGCTCCTGGCTTCTGAGGAACCTTAGCCTAAACAGGCCCCTGGAGAAAGCTCTTCACATTCATAGCAAGGGCAACGTACTGCTCTCTGGCTTGCCTGGGTTGAATGCCCCAGTCGTCAAAGAGCCTCGCGAAGGCAGTGCTGCGCAGACTCCCTCTGCCAGTCGCACGGCCTCCTTGACTGAAAGAGAACTGCAGTGCCAAAAGACACCGCGCTGACGACTGGCTCCGGGAAGAGACTCGGGACAGCACTCTCACAGAAGCGAAAGCTAGGCCGTGGGCCCAGCCTGAGGAGCAGTACGTACGTTTGCCACACTTCTTTACACAGCTAGGCGTGAGCCAGAGAGCCTTGGTCACTGAGGCCTACCTAAGGTACTGCCATACTTACCCAGTAGATCCCACGCAGAGGTCCCTGTGCCCCAAAGGGCCTCCACGGAAGGGCCCTGTTCCTCCCGTTGTGTTTCCTTGAGGTAATCAGAAACCACTGAGGATACCTGTAGGAGCTCAGGTATGAAGCTGGGCGACCCTGGCCAAACCTGATTCCCCTCCGTGGTAGACGAGACAGTGGCGGGTCCTAAGCTGCCTGAAGCACACTCCTCGCGCGCACCTTCTCTTTGCTGCCGGAAGGCCTCACATAAGAAGTCTGAGTTGACTCGTGACAGAAGAAGTCTGGGTTGACTCGTGCGAGGCCTGCTGCTCTCCGTTCCTTGCTGGGAGCTTCAGCAGGAGCGCTCTGGAGCTCGCCGGCAGGAGAATTGTGAGTCCCCCCGCCCCACCCCGGCCTCAAGCAAAAGTCCAGGTTTCCCCCGTTAGTCGCACCTCGGAGTGCCCGAGGGAGCGGAGGGGCATGCCTTAACGGAATGCTTCAACCGTGGAAGGTATTTCACGAGACACTGTGCACTCACGTTCGTTGTAACAACTGTCAAAGGGCACTCACTGTATGCCTTCCAACTCCTCGGCCGTGTTTGAGCCCCAGGAAGGAAATGCGTTCGTTTGACTAAGCTCCGTGAACGTGCAACGGTGATGGCGAAGCGCTGCCCTGTTCGCTCGAAAGCTCTCGTTCGTGCGGCCTTCACACGGCCTCAAGGTACGCAGTTCTAAACAGCCTTACATTCCATGCTGGTGTGCCAAGCCCCCCACCCACCCGCAGGGAGGAATTTGGGCTCTTCTGAGAAACACCAGTGTGCGCCACAAGTGAAACCAGGGCGTCTCCCCCAGGACGTCGCCGACCGGCAGCCGGATGCCAGAGGTGTACTTCCAGCCGGAAAAAGAGGGAAAAGGACAGCTTTCCCAGGGACAATTCTGGAACCTTGGGACCATCCAGAATCACCAAGGCCTCAACTTTGCACGGCCTGGGGAACGCTCTTCCTCACGTCCAGCAATCCCCACGTCAAAACCTTTCTCAGCAGAGGCAGGCACTCTCTCCCTTGTACTAGATAGCTCGGCAGAGCCTTCCGAGAAACATGCTGCGTCATTCAGCTTGAACGTGGGACGCGGAGGGGAGAGTACGCTTTCTCCCCGTTTGGAGGCGCCTTGCGCTTGGCTTCAAAGCTGCCTGAACAGCACTAGCGGCCCGACGTCTCTGCACGGCAGGATTGTCGTTGTGGGCCGAGGCTGCGTGTTCTCCCAAAGCGAAAACCGTGCTGGCAATCCCTTTCTAGGAAGCTCCTCCCACGGCACCACAGGTTCAGCTCCGGCCGAACGAAAGGTGACCTCAGGCCTCAAGGTAAGGTTCCAGTGTTTCACGTCGGGGGAGCTTGGGTGTGCAGTGGTTTCCATGAGGCCATACTCCACCCCGGAGTGCCTTAACTCTGCGAAGCTCCTGGGGGCACACAGGATAGGAGATCGTTCGCCAATTTCGCAGGATGACTTCTCTCCGTGCCGGAACGGCGGCTCCTGGCTTCTGAGGAACCTTAGCCTAAACAGGCCCCTGGAGAAAGCTCTTCACATTCATAGCAAGGGCAACGTACTGCTCTCTGGCTTGCCTGGGTTGAATGCCCCAGTCGTCAAAGAGCCTCGCGAAGGCAGTGCTGCGCAGACTCCCTCTGCCAGTCGCACGGCCTCCTTGACTGAAAGAGAACTGCAGTGCCAAAAGACACCGCGCTGACGACTGGCTCCGGGAAGAGACTCGGGACAGCACTCTCACAGAAGCGAAAGCTAGGCCGTGGGCCCAGCCTGAGGAGCAGTACGTACGTTTGCCACACTTCTTTACACAGCTAGGCGTGAGCCAGAGAGCCTTGGTCACTGAGGCCTACCTAAGGTACTGCCAGTACTTACCCAGTAGATCCCACGCAGAGGTCCCTGTGCCCCAAAGGGCCTCCACGGAAGGGCCCTGTTCCTCCCGTTGTGTTTCCTTGAGGTAATCAGAAACCACTGAGGATACCTGTAGGAGCTCAGGTATGAAGCTGGGCGACCCTGGCCAAACCTGATTCCCCTCCGTGGTAGACGAGACAGTGGCGGGTCCTAAGCTGCCTGAAGCACACTCCTCGCGCGCACCTTCTCTTTGCTGCCGGAAGGCCTCACATAAGAAGTCTGAGTTGACTCGTGACAGAAGAAGTCTGGGTTGACTCGTGCGAGGCCTGCTGCTCTCCGTTCCTTGCTGGGAGCTTCAGCAGGAGCGCTCTGGAGCTCGCCGGCAGGAGAATTGTGAGTCCCCCCGCCCCACCCCGGCCTCAAGCAAAAGTCCAGGTTTCCCCCGTTAGTAACACCTCGGAGTGCCAGAGGGAGCGGAGGGGCATGCCTTAACGGAATGCTTCAACCGTGGAAGGTATTTCACGAGACACTGTGCACTCACGTTCGTTGTAACAACTGTCAAAGGGCACTCACTGTATGCCTTCCAACTCCTCGGCCGCTGTTTGAGCCCCAGGAAGGAAATGCGTTCGTTTGACTAAGCTGCCGTGAACGTGCAACGGTGATGGCGAAGCGCTGCCCTGTTCGCTCGAAAGCTCTCGTTCGTGCGGCCTTCACACGGCCTCAAGGTACGCAGTTCTAAACAGCCTTACATTCCATGCTGGTGTGCCAAGCCCCCCACCCACCCGCAGGGAGGAATTTGGGCTCTTCTGAGAAACACCAGTGTGCGCCACAAGTGAAACCAGGGCGTCTCCCCCAGGACGTCGCCGACCGGCAGCCGGATGCCAGAGGTGTACTTCCAGCCGGAAAAAGAGGGAAAAGGACAGCTTTCCCAGGGACAATTCTGGACCCTTGGGACCATCCAGAATCACCAAGGCCTCAACTTTGCACGGCCTGGGGAACGCTCTTCCTCACGTCCAGCAATCCCCACGTCAAAACCTTTCTCAGCAGAGGCAGGCACTCTCTCCCTTGTACTAGATAGCTCGGCAGAGCCTTCCGAGAAACATGCTGCGTCATTCAGCTTGAACGTGGGACGCGGAGGGGAGAGTACGCTTTCTCCCCGTTTGGAGGCGCCTTGCGCTTGGCTTCAAAGCTGCCTGAACAGCACTAGCGGCCCGACGTCTCTGCACGGCAGGATTGTCGTTGTGGGCCGAGGCTGCGTGTTCTCCCAAAGCGAAAACCGTGCTGGCAATCCCTTTCTAGGAACTCCTCCCACGGCACCACAGGTTCAGCTCCGGCCGAACGAAAGGTGACCTCAGGCCTCAGGTAATTCCAGTGTTTCCGTCGTGACTTGGGTGTTGCCGGGGTTTGCAGGAGGCCATACTCCACCCCGGAGTGCCTTAACTCTGTCGAGCTCCTGGGGGCACACAGGATAGGAGATGGTTCGACAATTTCGCGGGAGTGACGTCTCATCCGTGCCGGAAGGCGCTCATGGATTCTAGAACCTTAGCCTAAGACAGGCCCTGGAGAAAATCTCTTCACATCTAGGCAAGGGCA